>NC_068911.1:179896003-180196003 GCF_023091745.1 Budorcas taxicolor
GCCGGCCTGTGTGACAAGAGCGCCCTCTGCAGGTCAATCGGAGGGCTGCAACCGCTGGGCTCCCGAGGGCCGTGGGGGCAAGTCCACAGCCCACCCAGCTCCCAACAAACGTGCTCGCCTCCCAGCTGTATGACTCAGGGTGAGTTGGTGACCCTCTCTGGGATTCAGCTGCCTCAACTGTTTAGGACAAAAATCCCTACTTCATGATCAAAGAGAGAGAACGCACCTGAACTGCTCTATAAAGGTCCGGGGACGTAGTCAAGTCCTCGCGGCAGCGGCGGTCAGCAGCGGCGGCAGCAGCAGCCCCCTCATCGCCGTCCCTGGCATCCTCAGCGGCAGTGAGGATGACCCCTGAGTGAGCTGGCGGAGAGAGAAGGGCTCCTCGGAGAGTAAGCGCAGGCAGGCAGGGGCAGGGGCCGGAGACCGGGGCCAGGTGGCCAACCGCATTTTCTTTAATGTTAACCATCATCTGAGCCTTCAGCGAATCGTAATCCTTTCTAACTTTATTTTTAAATTTTTATTCGTCTACCTGTCTGCGTTGAGTCTCCGCTGCGGCGCGCGGGCTCAGCGGTTGCGGCGCGCGGGCTCAGCAGTTGCAGCGCTCAGGCTTAGTCGCTCTGGACGCCTGGGATCTTAGTTCCCCAACAAGAGATCGCACCGCATCCCCCGCACTGGAAGGCAGGTCCTGAACCACTGGACCGCTGGGGAAGTCCCCCCGATGGCATTTTGTTTTCCCTGCTACGTCTGTTCCACTTCTGGGGGACAGTTTTTGCCTCTTCTTCTCCTCAGAGCCCCACAGTGACAAATCAAGCTGCTTCCTGGAAGAAAAAGAGCCCGGGCAGAGAGCTGGGGTATACTTGGAGGAGCCCAGATGTTTGCAAATCTCGGTGGTGGCAGGCCGGCTCGCGGGGCTCCGCGGGAGGGACCCCTTCCTCAGCTGAAGGGAATGACAGCAACACTCTCCTACCATCTCAGCCCCAGCCTCTCTGTAAGGCTGTCCCGCCGTACCCGGGCACCCAGCGGACCCCTGTAGACGAGACAGCTGGACCAGCTGAAGGCCTGGGCTGTGATCACCACCACCACTTTCTGCCCCCATTCCTGCCCACCCAGGCCCACTCCTTCCTTCACCCTGGCCCCTGAAAAAGCACCCAACCGCCTTGATGCATCCTAAAAGTTCTCTGATGCTAACCACAAGGAAACAAACAGGGGTCAGCAAGACTAAGACACGATGGAGACGTTACTGAAAATAAGTCAAGAGAGTGTGGGTTCTGGTCTTCACCAGGGCAAAAAGGAGCCAGGGTGAACCGCTCCCAGCTCCCTTGACTGACTCAGTTACTGGTTTTTCTTGAAGAATGCTGTCTGCACTTAACATGTTGATGTTTCAGTCATGACATTTTGGCACTTTTAATAGTGCATTAAAATATATCTTAATGACTGAGTTGTTTTGTTTTACCACCTTAAATGCCATGCACTCACTTTGCCTGAGTCCTGGCCCAGAGATAAAAGCTGCCTAGGTCTCCAGGGGGCTCCCTCCTCCCCCAGCCACCCACCCTCAACCCCAGCCTCCCTTTCCACCTTCTACGAAGAACAGGAACAGCTCATGCTGTTTTTATTTACTCCTTCATTCAACCAATATTGACTACATACCTACCGTGCCCTAGGTCCCAAGCCAGGCACTTCGGAAACAAAGACAAATTTGTTCATTCACTAAGTGCTTACCGGCCGCCATTTGGGTACCAGCCACTGTGCCAGACTCTGGGGACAGAACAGTGAACAAGAAAGACGTGGTTCTTGACCCCTGGCATGAGAAGCTGAGATGATAAATATATTCAAAAGAATTAAAAACAAACTTGCAGATAGCAATCAGTGCTACAAAGAAAATAAAGGGAATGGTCCAGGCCCTCAAGATGCCCACAGTTTGGGGAGACAGACATCTAAGGGGGTAATTGTGAAACCAGGAGTGATGTGCCTGGATGGCAGATGCAAGGGATGCTTTGACGGGGGCGGTGGAGAGGTGATTTCCTAGAGAGGAGACAGCTGAAGCTGAGCCTTAAACTGGCCAAGTGGAAAAGGAAAAACGATCGCTCCGACACCAGCACAGATGTGAGCGAAGACGTGGAGGCCAGGGGCAAGGAGGGGACAGAGCTGGTTTTATCACAGGGATGAGGCAGGAGAGGGCCGTCTCGGCGGCCACTGGACCCCCGTGGAGATGTTCGGAAGATGGCTGGAAATGGGAAAGGGTCCGCCAGACAGACGGAAGACAAAGGCCGATCGGTCAAAGGCAAAGAAAACCCTGAATTTTCGATGAGAAGACCCCTGAGTCCCACCACAGGGGTCTACTGGGGTGAAGTGAGGTTCTCTCTGAGGCAGATAGATCTCCCAGGCGGTAAAATCATCAGGCTTTTCCCCGCTAAATCCAACCTGCCTGAGCCTCTGCCTGGCGGGGTGGGCGGTCAGGTTGTTCTCAATCACAGGACACTCAAAATATAGTTGAGTTTACAAAAGACAATTGATTCTAGGCTTCTCGGTTTAAATTTTTAATTTTTAGCCCTTGGAGAAGAAAGAGGTCCTAAAGCAAGATTCACACCCAAGATTGCTCAAGCTTTTTCATTATCCAAAGACTAAAGTCTGTAAACTGGAGTTAGTCATGCCAACCCCAAAGGGTTGTTATGAGGAGTAAAGGAGACTGCTTATGTAAACATATTTGTGAGTGATAAGATTCAGAATAAGCATAAAGCATCTAGCTGACTGGCGAAAAGCAATACTTCACTAGCTAGACAAATGGAAACAGGCCAAGAAACTTTGGGTCTTATAACAAACACACCTTCGGAAGATACGTCAGGAGCAGGCCATGAAAATCTCTCCTGCAGCTGTGCCTTTCTGGAATCCTAAAGTTCAGGGCAGAGGTACAGCTGCCCAGGAATTTATTTCTCCATAAATTTGAGCTCCCCAAATCCCTATGAAGCCCAGGAATGATGTGACTGCAGGGCACGTGGGTCCATTGGCACCAAGAGCCCCTCCATAAATCAAGGTCTCACTGCCGTTGGCCTCAGACTGCTCTCTCCAAGGTGACCTGGACAAAGTGAAAGGGTAGTCGCTAACCTAGGAGTAGCATCTGCATTCGAGATGAGAGAACCTAAAAATGCCTATAGAGTCAATTCCCTAGAAACATATCCCTAGGAGGGAGAGGTCACTCTTCCTTCGTCTCAGAAGGTAAGGCAGCTAGGAAGACTTCAAGGGAAAGTGACAATCTTTCCAGGATTGCATCCAATTTGGGCAGCCCCTTGGGGCAGACATGGAGGAGCTCTATTTCAATGCTGGGTCAGCCCCATTGAAAAGTCAAAGTGACCTCAGCCCTGTCACCTGTTACCCCTAGGCCAGCCCCTCCAGGCAGCCCCCCGAGGCAGCCATGTGACTCACAGAATCCTAAATCAGCTTGCCCAACACGCCGATGATACAGGCAAGGGAGGCCAGAGATGGGGGCGGGAAGACTAGTCCAAGGTCACGCAGCCTCCAGGGTATGAGTCAAGGTTAGACCAGGGGTCCTGGTTATTCCTTGTGACCTCACTACACGCCTCCTCTAATGAGGCCATGTGGTAGTTCTAGCCTGAGCTGCTCTGCTAAGTGGCTTCAGTTGTATCCATCTTTTTGCAACCCTATGGACCACAGCCTGCCAGGCTCCTCTGTCCATGGGATTCTCCAGGCAAGAATAGCAGGATGGATTGCCATGCCCTCCTCCAGGGGATCTTCCTGACCCAGGGACTGAACTCACGTCTCTTACATCTCCTGAATTGGCAGGCAAGTTCTTTACCACTAGCACCGCCCGGGAAGCCCAGGACTCCACAAACTAAGCCTCATCCACCAATTCATTTGACCATCTTAATTTCTCCAGTAGCATTTAAATTATGCGGACGAGGAAGCCAAAGCCTATAAAATGGTGCCTTTCACAAGGGTAAGGGATTAAGAGGCACGAACTACTAAGTGAAAAAAATAAGATACGCAGTGCAACAGAGGGAACATACCCAATATTTTATAATAACTACAAACGAAACCTAACCTTTAGATTTTGTGAATCACTATGTCATACACCCGAAACATATAATAAACTATAACTTAATTTTTTTTTTCTTTTGGCAGCACCATGCAGCTTGCAGGATTTCAGCTCCCTGACCAGGGGCTGAGGCCCGGCCTCCGCGGCGAGAGGGGCTGAAGCTCAGCCTCTGTGGTGAAAGTACCAAATCCTGACCACTAGGCCACCAGGGAGCTCCCTCAGGGTTTTAAAAAGTGAAATGTGAACGTTGCTCAGTCGTGTCCGACTCTTAAGCAACCCCGTGGTCTCTACAGTCCACGGAATTCTCCAGGCCAGAATACTGCAGTGGGTAGCCTTTCCCTTCTCCAAGGGATCGAGCCCAGGTCTCCCACATTGCAGGCAGATTCTTTACCAGTTGAGCCACAAGGGAAGCCCATGTTTTAAAAAGGTGGCTTTCATGTGTCAAAAAACAAGTAGGCAGAGAAGGAAGGAATTATTCTGGGAAACACAGGTACCTGTAAAGTTAGCTACGCACATAGACTGCCAGAGGTGACTGACGAGACCAAGGGACTTGGAGGACACAGGCCACACCTGCCCAGCTTAATCAAGCCACTGGAACTGGTACAGAAATTGACAAGAGGCCAGACAAGAAGTTCAGGCAAGGCGTTACTGGGGATCCTGTGGCAGCAAGCGGAGTGAGATCAAGTGACAGAGTGAGATCAGGTGACGCTTGCTCACTCCTGGTGGGGGGAGGGCTAGGAGGGCCGGGGTCGCTGAGCTGGTTCCTTACCTGTGGAGAGGGCACGCGTGTGCCCACGGGGGTGGCTCAGGTGGTCTGCCCACCCTTTGGCGGTGTTATGTGCACGGGGCACGCACGGAACCCTGCTTTTGCTCCCAATACCCTGGTATTGCTCCTCAGGAGTGGCAGTTGGGTTTTTGGTCTTTTTGTATTATGTTGTCCATAATTTGCCCCAACTGCAGCATGCATGCAGTTATTTTCAGTCCCATATAGTTTCTTTGGGGCTTCCCTGGTAGTTTAGTTGGTAAACAATCTGCTGCCATGCAGGAGACCCAGTTCCGGATCCCTGAGTCAGGAATATCCCCTGGAGGAGAAAATGGCAACCCAAGCCAGTATTCTTGCCTGGAGAATTCTTTGTATTCTATTGCTCCAGAAGGTACTTGTCTCCATGCAAACACTGCAGCAAAGGGTCCCAGGTCCCAGCTCTGAAATGGGACAGGGGTCTGGAAAGGCAGCTGAGGCAACTGGAACGGAACTTAAAACACACTCGCACAGCCTATTGAACAGCACAGGGGACTCTCTGTGGTGACCTAACCAGGAAAGAAATCTGAGAGAGTGAGCATACATACACGCACAGCTGATTCACTTTGCTACACAGCAGAGACTAACACAGCGTCTGAAGCAACGCTACGCCAGTAAAGAAGTTAAAACAAAAGTAGATTAAGATGATAGATCATAGCGTATGGTACAGAGCAGGAGTTCAAAAATGGTTGCTGACACTAGATGACTAAACCGTGGAGGGCCAGGTTCCCTCTTGGCCCACTTTTACAGAGCAGAGCTGACTATATTGCAATTGTCCAGTTACTTGCCGATTTGAAAGTAAATTCAGTGAGGGCACAACCTCACCTGGCTTGCTCACTCATTGTAGCATCCTAGCGCCTGGCACATAGTAGGCGCTCCATACATATTTTTGAACAAATGACGAAAAAATGAATAATGAGTGAATAAATTACACCTTTGCCCGCTGTCTTTAAGTCCCCTTGGTTCATTCATCAGCTCTCCTGATTTGCCTGGGACTGATCCCCTGGAGGAGGAAATGGCACCCACTCCAGTATTCTTGCCTGGAGAATCCCATGGACAGAGGAGCCTGGCAGGCTACAGTCCACAGGGTCGCAAAGAGTCACACAGGACTGAGCGACTTGGCAGGCACGAGGAGTTTCTCGGAACCCAGGAGTGCTGAAACCTGGAAAGTCTCAGGCAAACTGCACTGTGTCTCACAGAAATGACTCAGACAGTGTTATGATTGATAAATTTTACAAGAAAGAACTGCAGTGCTGGAGAAGACTCTTGAGAGTCCCTTGGGCTGCAAGGAGATCCAACCAGTCCATCCTAAAGGAAATCCGTCCTGAATATTCATTGGAACGACTGATGCTGAACCGAAACTGCAATCCTTGGGCCACCTGATGCGAAGAACTGACTCATTTGAAAAGACCCTGATGCTGGGAAAGATTGAAAGCGGGAGAAGAGGGGACGACAGAGGATGAGATGGATGGATGGCATCACCGACTAGATGGACATGAGTTTGAGTAAATCCCAGGAGTTGGTGATGGACAGGGAGGCCTGGCGTGCTGCAGTCCACGGGGTCGCAAAGAACTGGACGCGACTGAGCGACCGAACTGAACTGAAGTGATCAGAAAGAAGGGGCTAACACCGGGACAGGACTTGGATCGGACGGCCCCGCCCCTCGCGCACGTGGCCCCGCCCCTTCCCGCGGCCCACCCTCGAGCCCCGCCCCCTTCCTCTGGGAAGGTCACCTTCCACCCTGGGAAGCCGAGTGGGCCTGCGCCGGCCCTTGGCCCTGCGGCGCTCGCGCGCGTTGCCCCGCCTTCCCTCCGCCCCCTCGGGGCCGGAAGCCCCGCCCACTCGGCGGCGCCTGCGCAGCTCGCGGGGCCGCGGCGGGCGCTGGCGCGGCGCCGCGGTGCTCGGCGGGACGCGGGCGGAGCGCGACCTCGGGCTCGAGGGGCGGGGCTCGACGTCAGGAGCCAAGATGGCGGCGGTGGTCGCGCTCTGCTGGAGGCGCCGGTTCCCGGCCGCCGCCCTCGGCGGGGCCCGCCTGCAGGTGCGCCGCTCGCGGGGCGGGGGGCCAGGGCTGGCGGGAAGGTCGCGGAGACGGCCCGCACGCGAGGGGGCGGCGGCGGAGGTTGAGGGGCGGCGGGGCGGGCCCGGGGAGGAGCGCGACCCGCTCCCGCCGCGCGGCGCCCCGACGCCGGTTTCTTGCTGCTGCTCTCCGCCACCTGCCAGGTGGTCAGGGCGGGGGGCACGTTTAGACACGGGCGGGAAAGGGTAGGGAGGGCGCTTGACCGCCCAGGGTCACGTGGCGAGCGGGTGACGACTGCCCGGTGCCGGCGGAGCGCGAATGCGAGCGCTCGGACGCCGGGTCCCTGTGCCGCCCGCACCCCGTCACCCCTGGGACAGCAGACCCGCCGGGCCGTGAAGCGCAGGGCCGGGGAGGCAGCCCTGCCGGGCGCCCGGTTGGGAACTCGGGCAGCACGGAAAGCGCAGGAGAGGGGCGAGGCGGGGGGATGCGCTCAGCCCCCGGGGGGACCCGGGCGCCCGCAGAACACCGTGGTCCCCTCGCTGTCGCAGTACCGACCTCACAGGTTGGCCCCGGGTCGGATCTGGAGGTTGGCGCTGCTCCCGTTTGTATCGTTCAGGGTGCGTTGATAGTTTTCCTCCGCATCCCTTGTATTGTCAGGAAAATGGGGACATGGAGAAGGGGAAGGGAAACTGCCATTGCAGTCTGTGTACATCGAAGACTAAGGCTTTGCACATCCCTTTCGAATCCTTTCCCTCTGGGAAAAAAGTCCCGTGAGGTGGGTGAGCAGGAATTCTAACCTCCTTTTTAGAGATTTGAAAACTGGTGCAGCTGCTAAGTCGCTTCAGTCCTGTCCGACTCTGTGCGACCCCATAGACAGCAGCCCACCAGGCTTCTCTGTCCCTGGGATTCTCCAAGCAAGAGCACTTGAGTGGGTTGCCATTTTCTTCTCCCTTTGAAAACTGAGCCCCCCCCAAAAAGATTTTTTTTCACTTGCTCAAACTATCACAGCCAAGAACCAGTTGATCTAGGGCTTAAACTCACTGTTTTGAACATAATGTGTGGAAAACTCCTAGCACAGATCAAGACACGTGATAGGTGCACAGCATATATTCGTCTCTCTCTTCCTGCACTCATGTGAAAATACATCTAGTGTTAAGTAATTGCTGTGGTTTTACAACACGGTGCCTATGGCCCATCTTCTAACGCTAATTCTTTCCAATATGCTGTCCGTGAACTTGGACAAGTCATTTTACAGTCATTCTGAAAAGCAGGGATGGGAGTGAGGCCTGCCTACCAGAGCCTCAAGCTGGTGCCCTCTGAGCATTAAATTGGTGATTGATAATGACCTTGTTTACCTTTTATAGTTGCTGAGCAAGCAATCAAGTTGTGAGAGCCCGGCCAATGAGAGTGAGTTCTAAAGCTCAGGTCCCTCTTCCAAGAATGAATTATAGAGAGGGCTGGTTTCATAGGTCAGTGTTGTAATTCCTGGTGAGGCCATCCTAGGGCCCTGAGGGCAGAGAACAGAAGATTCCACCCTCTCGCTTACCGTTTTCTAGGAATGTGCATTCATACCCTCAAAAGCCACCTGAAAAGTAATGAGTGTGGTGTATCACGTTTGGGCTTATTCAGATTCTAGGAGTCTAGAACATGGTGGGATTTCTCTTCTGAATTCCCTTTATACTTTAGTTTGCACCACCGAACCACAGTTCTGCCTGTAAGTATTTACCTGTAATGTATTGTTGCCTGTGATGTTGCTTCGTTTTCTCGTCTAGACTGTGTATTCCTTGAGGGCAGTTACCGCCTACTTTTATTTGTGTATCTTTGCTCCCAGCACTGGCAGGGCTAGGATATCTGTCTGCCAATCAAAATGATACAGGAACTGATACGGTTGACAATATTGGAAAGCAGAAATTATTTTCTGAACAATTCTAGGAGCTTGGCCCTCCACTTAATCCTCTAAGGTAGATGTTAATACTTGCCGCCTTCTTACAAAAGAGGAGCTAAAATCAGAAAGGTTGTGTAATTTGCCGAAGAACATTCAGCTCTCAAGTGGTAGAGCTGTGATTTGCGGCAGTGCCACTCACAGATTTCAGAAGCAAGCCTGACCTCTTGTTCCTCCCAGGCTTGCAGGGGCCTCCCTGCCTTCCTCCCCTCCGTCTCTCACCTTCCTGTCCCACCTCCAAACCTGCCTCTCAGTTCAGTCCAGTCGCTCAGTCGTGTCCGACTCTGCGACCCCATGAACCACAGGATGCCAGGCCTCCCTGTCCATCACCAACTCCCAGAGTCTACCCAAACCCATGTCCATCGAGTTGGTGATGCCATCCAGCCATCTCATCCTCTGTCGTCCCCTTCTCTTCCTGCCCTCAATCTTTCCCAGCATCAGGGTCAAACCTGTCTCCATCTAGCTCCAAACCTGCCCCTTAAGGAAGCTTTCCTAGAGAACAAACAGGCTGCCTTCAGCATGATGGAGGATCCACCCTTCTTATCCTCAGTTCCATTTCAGCCCAGTTGTTGATGACCTTGCTTCTCCCCTTAAATTATAAACTGTGGATTTCATCTTATCTAAGATGTCCTGCAAAGGTGCACTCAGCCTTGAACACTCTTTAATTTTGTAGATTGAGGTAGAAATGCTTTTGAAGGACCTCCCCCCGCCCTTGCTCTTGGGTTTGGAGTATGAATTGCTAGGTAGGCTACAAAAAAAAAACCTCAACTATTTGCTCACCTCTTCATGTCTGCCTGTATATTGCCCTCTTCGGCCTGTTACTGTGAGAGAATTGGCAGCGCTTCTCTAGCCACCCTTCACTCTTGCTCTCCCCCCATCGCTTGTTCAAAGATAGCTTTCCAGAGATTCTCCTCTTCCCCTCGCAATCAGCAGCAGCACACAAACACGGTATTTTTCTCATCTCAGAAAAAGCCATATCCAGCCACCACCCCAGGTCTCCACTCATGTTTATAGAAAAATTTCCCAAGAGGTGTCTGAACTCACCAACCAGTTCTCTCTCCACATCTTCTCAGGAACTTATTCCACTCAGACTTTTCACCCTTAGCACTTGACAGAAGATACGTGGGTCAGGGCCACCAGGGACTTTGGCTTTGTTAACTCCAACGTCAGTTCTCATGGGACTTGGCTCCCTGAAGCTTACTGTTAAATCCCTCCTCAAAACATGTTTTTGGCCTGCCTGCCAGGCTCCAGGTAGTCGTCCTCTCGTGTTGGCAGTCCTTTCTCTCTCCCTTTGCTGATTTCTTCACATTGCCCCAAACTCTAGGGAGTCTCTCCTTAGGTCTCGTCTCTATAGACACTCCTTTGGGCTTTAGATGCCTCCTGAATTTATGTCTCCAGCCGAGACATCACCCCAAATCTTCAGACTCAGATGGCCACTCAGCCATATTCTCAGAATTTCCACATGGGTGTTTAATAAACTTTGCTGGCACAAAACCAAAACCCTGAGACACACACACCAGCCTTCTCCTCCCGTCTCACCTGATGGTAGCTCCATCCTTCACATTGCTTCAGCTCAGTCACTCAGTCGTGTCTGACTCTTTGCGACCCCGTGGACTGCAGCACGCCAGGTCTCCCTGTCCATCAGCAAGTCCCAGAGTTTACTCAGATTCATGTCCAGTGAGTCAGTGATGCCATCCAGCCATCTCATCCTCTGTC
Source organism: Budorcas taxicolor (assembly GCF_023091745.1). Lineage (NCBI taxonomy): Eukaryota > Metazoa > Chordata > Mammalia > Artiodactyla > Bovidae > Budorcas > Budorcas taxicolor. The sequence continues at coordinate 179,906,529 of NC_068911.1, forward strand.
ATCCCTTTCTCCTCCTGCCTTCAATCTTTCCCGGCATCAGGGTCTTTTCCAGTGAGTTGCCTCTTCACATCAGGTGGCCAAAGTATTGGGTGTTTAAGCTTCAACATCAGTCCTTCCAATGAACACCCAGGACTGATCTCCTTTAGGATGGGCAGGTTGGATCTCCTTGCAGTCCAAGGGACTCTCAAGAGTCTGCTCCAACACCACAGTTCAAAAGCATCAATTCTTCGGCGCTCAGCTTTCTTTATAGTCCAACTCTCACATCCATACATGACTACCGGAAAAATCATACCTTTCACTAGACAGACCTTTGTTGGCAAAATAATGTCTTTGCTTTTATTATTAATATGCTCTGTAGGTAGGACTTCCCTGTTGGCTCAGCCAGTAAAGCGTCTGCCTGCAGTGCGGGAGACCCAGGTTCGATCCCTGGGTTGGGAAGATCCCCTGGAGAAGGAAATGGTAACCCACTCCAGTACTTTTGCCTGGAAGATCCCATGGACGGAGAAACCTGGTAGGCTACAGTCCATGAGGTCCCAAAGAGTTGGACACGACTGAGCGACTTCACTTTCACTTTGAGGATGGTCATAACTTTTCTTCCAAGGAACAAGCGTCTTTTAATTTCATGGCTGCAGTCACCATCTGCAGTGATTTTAGTGCCCAAAAAAATAGTCTGTCACTGTTTCCACTATTTCCCCGTCTATTTGCCATGAAATGATGGGACCAGATACCATGATCTTAGTTTTTTGAATGTTGAGTTTTCAGCCAACTTTTTCACTCTTTCACTTTCATCAAGAGGCTTTTTAGTTCTTCTTCACTTTCTGCCATAAGGGTGGTGTCCTCTGCATATCTGAGGGTATTGATATTTCTCCTGGCAATCTAGATTCCAGCTTGTGCTTCATCCAGCCCAGCGTTTCTCATGATGTACTCTGCATATAAGTTAAATAAGCAGGGTGACAATATACAGCCTTGACGTACTCCTTACCCGATTGGGAACCAGTCTGTTGTTCCATTTTCAGTTCTAACTTCTGTTGCTTCCTGACCTGCATACAGATTTCTCAGGAGGCAGGTCAGGTGGTCTGGTATTCCCATCTCTTTCAGAATTTTCCACAGTTTGTTGTGATCCACACAAAGGCTTTGGCATAGTCAACAAAGTAGAAATAGATGCTTTTCTGTAACTGTCTTGCTTTTTCCATGATCCAACGGATGTTGGGATTTTGATCTCTGGTTCCTCTGCCTTTTCTAAAACCAGCTTGAACATCTAGAAGTTCACAGTTAACATATTGCTGAAGCCTGGCTTGGAGAATTTTGAGCATTACTTTACTAGCATGTGAGATGAGTGCAATTGTGCGGTCGTTTGAGCATTATTTGGCATTGCCTTTCTTTGGGATTGGAATGAACACTGACCTTTTCCAGTCTTGTGGCCACTTCTGAGTTTTCCAAATTTGCTGGCATAGTGAGTGCAGCACTTTCACAGCATCATCTTTCAGGATTTGAAAGAGCTCAACTGGAATTCCATCACCTCCTCTAGCTTTGTTCGTAGCGATGCTTTCCAAGGCCCACTTGACTTCACATTCCAGGATGTCTGGCTCTAGATGAGTGATCACACCATTGTGATTATCTGGGTCGTGAAGATCTTTTTTGTACAGTTCTCCTGTGTATTCTTGCCACCTCTTCTTAATATCTTCTGCTTCTGTTAGGTCCATACCATTTCTGTCCTTTATCGAGCCCATCTTTGCATGAAATGTTCCCTTGGTATCTCTGATTTTCTTGCAGAGATCTCTCGTCTTTTCCCATTCTATTGTTTTTCTCTATTTCTTCGCATTGATCGCTGAGGAAGGCTTTCTATCTCCTTGCTATTCTTTGAAACTCTGCATTTAAATGAGCATGTCTTTCCTTTTCTCCTTTGCTTTTCACTTCTCTTCTTTTCCCAGCTTTTTTAAGGCCTCTCCAGACAGCCATTTTGCCTTTTTGCATTTCTTTTTCTTGGGGATGGTCTTGCTCCCTGTCTCCTGTACAGTGTCACGAACCTTGTCCGTAGTTCTTCAGACACTCTATCTAATCCCTTGAATCTATTTCTCACTTCCACTGTATAATCGTAAGGGATTTGATTTAGGTCATACCTGAATGGTCTAGTGGTTTTCCCCACTTTCTTCAATTTAAGTCTGAATTTGGCAATAAGAAGTTCATGATCTGAGCCACAGTCAGCTCCCGGTCTTGTTTTTGCTGACTGTATAGAGCTTCTCCATCTTTGGCTGCAAAGAAAATAATCAGTCTGATTTCGGTGTTCACCATCTGGTGATGTCTGTGTATAGAGTCTTCTCTTGTGTTGTTGGAAGAGGGTGTTTGCTGTGGCCAGTGCGTTCTCTTGGCAGAACTCTATTAGCTTTTGCCCTGCTTCCTTCTGTACTCCGAGGCCAGATTTGGCTATCTGGACCAACTGCCGCCTGAAGTCTTGCTGATTATGTGCGTAAAACATCTGTTTGGGGGAAAGGAGTCCTCTTTCTGTGCTGCTGTGTTCTGGGTTTGCATTTTCACCGCTGTATACAGCAGCTACAAGGTGGGCTTTGGGGTTAGATGGCCCGTGTTTGAATCCTGGCTCTTTTGTTTTATGACCTTATTCTTATTGTTTAATTAAGAATAGAAAAGCTTTTCTGATGGAGATGTAAAGATTAGAGATACTTGAGTACGGTGTCAGGCACATGGAAAGGGCTCAGTGACGGAAGCTGTTATTTCACTTTTACTTCTGCCACAAACACCTGCAGAACAGACGTTTAGATTTCTCTTCAGGGAGTGTTTTTTTAAGTCACTTCCCCCATGACCCTGTGGATTAGCTCTTACGCAGTCCTCAAGAGGAGCACAGCTCCTCCACTTTCAGAGCCACGACCTGCTCTGTTCTTTTTGATGTCAGTGTCTTCTATCCTCGTTCCTGTTAGCCTCCCCCCTACTGTATCAAGTGTTGTATAAAATATGGTTTTAACTCAAAATTAATTTAAATTCGTTGTTTTGGAAAAAAAATCAGCGACACCTTGGGGTGCCTCAGAACTTAGGCGGGGCCGCCGCCTTGGGAGGCTCCAGTGTGCTGCTGTCGGAACTTAGGCGGGGCCGCCGCCTTGTGCTGTTGCAGTCGCGCTTGTTTTGCTTTTGTCTTGCATCATCCTTACGATAAGAGAGAGTTTTTAATGATTTCTGAGCAAACACAGTTTCTTTGGGGACGATTTTCATGATCAAGTTTAGAGCTTTGGCTCTTTGTAAAGTGGACAGGAAGCAAATATATAAGTATTAGAGGTGTTCGAGTGCGGGCTCATTGCCGTAACCACGGTCATTTCTGACAGGCCTTTGTGGGAGGTAAACTGAGCTTAGGAGAGCCAGATGCCTGTGCCCATCGACAGCACTGTTAAATCAGGCTTTGAAACCAGCTGACGGCCGCAAAGTCCCAGACTCTTTTAAATTCCAAGGTTGACCAATGGTTTTGAATTTGTAGAAGTTAATTTTTAAAGGCATTTTGTCCCTCTTCCCCTACTACCTGACTCAGGCACAGCAGCTCCCTACTTTGGAGCACAGCTTATGGAAAGGTAAACAGTCTGCTACCACTTGTTGCTGTTGTCCAGTTGCCCAGTCATGTCTGACTCTCTGAGACCCGGTGGACTGCAGCACAGCAGGCCTCCCGTCCCCCACCAGCTCCTGCAGTTTGCCCAGATTCATGTCCAGTGCACTGGGGATGCCCTCCAGCCGTCTCACCCAGCGCTTTCCCCTCTCCTTCTGCCCTCAGGCTTTCCCAGCATCAGGCTCTTCTCTCAGCAGTTGGCTGTTCACAGCAGTTTCACCATCAGGCCTTCCGGTGAGTTTCAGGGTTGATCTCCTTGCTGTCCAAAGGACTGTCAAGAGTCTTCTCCAGCACCACAGTTCAAAGGCATCAGTTCTTCAGCTCTCAGCTTCTTTATGTTCCACCTCTGACAACTGTGTGAGACCGCTGGAAAGACTGTAGTCTCCACTGCATGGACCTTTGTTGGCAAGGTGATGTCTTTGCTTAATTACAGTCTGGGTTTGTTGTAGCTTTCCTGCCAAAAAGCAATCGCCTTCTGGTTCCATGACTGCTGTAGACACTGCCGTGATTCTAGCGCCCAAGGAAAAGAAATCTGCCACCGCGTCCACCTTTTCCCCCTTGACTTGCCAGGAAGTGATGGGACCAGATGCTATGATCTTAGCGTTTTAAATGTTGAGTTTTAAGCTGTCTTTTCACCCTCCTCCCTCACCCTCATCAAGTGGTTCTTGAGCTCCTCTTCCCTTTCTGCCGTTAGAGTGGTGTCATCCGTATATCTGAGGTTATTGATGTTTCTCCTGCCAAGCTTGATACCAGCTTATAACTCATCCAGCCTGGCATTTCTCATGATGTGCTCAGCGTATAAGTTCAATAAACAGGGTGACAACAAACAGCCTTTTCATACTCCTTTCTCTGTCCTGAACCAGTCCATTGTTCCATGTCTGGTTCTAATTGTTGCTTCTTGACCTGCATACAGGTTTCTCAGGAGGCAGGTAAGGTGGTCTGGTATTCCCATCTCTTTAACAGTTTTCCACAGTTTGTTATGATCGACACAGTCAAAGGTTTTAATGTAGTCGAACAAACAGAGATAGATGTTTTTCGGGAATTCCCTTGCTTTCTGTATGATCCAGTGAATGTTGGCGAATTGATCTCTGGTTCCTCTGCGTTTTCTAAACCCAGCAGTTACACTCCTGGGCATTTACCCCTGAGAAATGGAAACTTCTGTTCACATAGAAATTTGTCCACAACTGCTCATTACAGCTTTATTCATAATAGCCTCAAACGTGGAAACAGCCTTCTAGTGGTTGAGTGGCTTAACTGCGATGCACCGGGGAGCACTGCTGGGCAATAAGAAGAAATGTGTTTTAGGCGTCTAACGTGGCTGAGTCTCCAGAGAGTTACGCTGAATGAAGGCCCACCCCCCCAAGTTAGAGAAGAGATGATTACATTATATAACTTTTGTTCAGTGACAGGCTTATAAAAATGTAGCAGGTTAGTAATTGCTGGGGGTGGAGGAGCGGGGATGGGAGGGCTGCGGGGCCTGACTGTGACTGTAAAGGAGCAGGTCCTTGTGATGACTGATGCGATGCTCTGCACTCGCGGCTGACCCTGCGGCCCCGTGGACCACACAGTCCATGGGATTCTCCAGGCCAGAATACTGGAGTGGGCAGCCGTTCCCCTCTCCAGGGGATCTTCCCACCGCAGGGATCGAACCCAGGTCTCCCGCATTGCAGGCAGATGCTTTACCAGCTGAGCCACAGGGAGGCCATACCTTGACTATATCGGGGTTATATCGTGCTGTAGTTTTGTACACTGAGGGAAATCAAGTAAAGGACAGGTGGGAGCTCAGTATTATTTCTTACAAATGCATGGGGTTCTACAGTTATTTCCAAATGAAAGGTGTTAACTTAAAGAGCAGCAGTCTATGAGTATATGCAGCAACATGAATGAATCTCAGAAGCATTTTGAGGAGCAAGAGAAGCCAGGCCCACAGTGTGTGATCTCATGGTGTTTATATGGAGTTCTGTCAGGCAGATCTGCAGTGATAGAAAGCCAGTCAGTTGCTGGCGGGGGAGAGGGCGCTGACTGCAGAGAAACACTAGAGGACCTTCTTAATGGGGATGTTCTGCTGTGATTGTGGTAGTGGTTATACAATTTCATCAAAACTCATCAAACTATGCACTTAAAATTGGTGAATGATAATGAATATACCTCATTAAATCTCACAAAAAAGAGTGAAGTGAAGTGAAGTTGCTCAGTCGTGTCCGACTCTTTGCAACCCCATGGACTGTAGCCTACCAGGTTCCTCCGTCCAGGGGATTTTCCAGGTGAGGATACTGGAGTGGGTTGCCATTTCCTTCTCCAGGGGATCTTCCCAACCAGGGATCGAACCCAGGTCTCCCGCGTTGTAGCCAGACGCTTTACTGTCTGAGCCACCAGGGCAGTCCCCAGAAAGGGTGGGGGTAGGGCAGTTAAGCAAGCAAAAGCTTGCTGGAGCTAATACCTGCAAGCGGGAATTCTCGGCAGTCTAGTGGTTAGGACGCCCCTTTTCACTGCTGAGGGCAGAGGTTCTGGGCTACTGAGGTCCTGCGCGCTGGCAGGACACCGCCAAAAATGTCTTCAAGAGTCTGTTCACCTCCTCTTAGTCACCACAAGGTGGCGTTATCCAAGCATTCCTGACATTTCACAAAATGGAGTCTCTAGTTGGAAAGTGTTCATTTGCAGAAGTGACTTTCCTTTTTTCAGTGACCCTCAGCAGCTTGGTGATTTGATAAAACACAGCTTTCATCTTCACCTTCACTTTCATTTTCTTCATACGTTTTCTTCCCGTACTGGGGGTTGATATCTTCAGCTTTGTTTAATTTGGGCTGGTTTTTGCCAGCCAGTAGTAAACTCCAGTGCATTTCTTGTAATTACTGAGTGAACCTTAAGAGTTTTTGCTTTCTTTAGCAGTTTATAAGAGAATGAGCTGGCCTGGAATGTAGCTTGAATCTTGCCAAGTACCCTCTGGACTGGCGAGACCCTCCTCTCCTCACAGCCGCAGGAGAAGCCCGCAGGACTTGTGTGGCCTCTGCCTTGTTTTGTCTGCCTAAATGCAAAAGGGCTTCAAGGACGAGGGGACGGTGGCGGCTTGGCATTCATTGTACGGGAATGCCACAGACAGAGGGGTACTTTTATTTCTTAATGGCTTGATGTAGGTTGCACTGTTCAGCCTTTTAAGGTACATTCAGAATAAACCACATTTTTGCATTATTCTAATGCTCAGTTTTTGCTCTTTTCTTCAATCATTCCTAACCATGGATTGAACTGCTATATGCAGGGGCCTGGACCAGGTCTGCTGGGAGACGTGAAGTGTAGGGCTCCACGCTCTGTATCGACTTGACTGGGCCCAGACCCTTGGTCAGATGTTTCTCTGGGTGTTTCAGTGAGAGTGTTTTTGAATGAGTTTAACATTTTAATTGATAGGTTGACAGAGGAATACAGTTATTATATGATACAATTTATATGTGGAGTCTTAAAAATACAGCAAAATACTGAACAGAACCAAAAAGGAAGCGGAACAAACATGGTTACCAGCGGGGGGCGGTGAGGCGGGGGGCACAGTCTGCTGGGCGGAGGCGGGCTCAGGGAGGCGCAGGACAGCACGGGGACTGTGGCCAGCCTCTTGTAATAACTGTAGATGCGAAGTCAGCCTGAAGATTGTATCAGAATATTTGGGGGAGTTCTCGGTGGTCCAGTGGTTAAGACTTAAGGCTTTCACTGCTGAGGACCCGGATTCAGCCCTTGGTTAGGGAACTAAGATCCAACAAGCTGCACAATGTGGCCAGAAAATATACTTTTTAAAAAAAATTTAAATTGTTTAAAAGTTTTTAATTACACTTCAGAAAATAGGACAGACTGAGTGAAGCATATCGTGCTTTCTAACATGGGCGACCGTATCCAGTCGATTGAAGATACCGATAGAACAAAAAACTGGCCCTCCTTCAAAGCAGAGGAAGCCCGTCTGTCAGGCTGGGATATTGATTCTTCTTCTCGCCTTTGGACTTGAAGTAACAGCTCTTCCTGGGTCTTGAGCGTGCTGGCATTTGAACTGGGGCTGCGTCATCGGCTCTCCAGCTTGCCAGTTGCGGATCTTGGGGGTTGTTATCCCCATAACCACACGAGCCAGTTCCCCGTAGTCACGTGGGCCCGTTCTGTATACTAACCCTCTTTTCACACCTGTGTGTGTGTGCGGGCACACACCATTGGTCCTGTTTCTCTGGAGAGCCTGGCTGATACACATGCCCTGGAGGAGTCAGGATGTGAGGAGAAGGAAACGGCACCGAGAAGAGGCCTGAGAAGACTCCCAGATGAACAGAACCGTGTTCGGGAACGTGGGCTCTGGAGCCAGACCTGGGTTCCAGTCCTGGCTCCACTCACCAGCTCTCGATCATGGGCCCATCACTTGACCTCTGAGCCTCATTTGCTCGTCTTTAAAAATGAAGATCCAGTGGAGTCATTAATATAAAGCATTTAATACAGTGCCTGGCAGTAATAAATAGTGGCTTTTAAGATGAGTGTAAATTTAAACAGAAAACTTCTTGAGCAAAGCACCCTTTTTGCAAATACGTTTTTGTGGGGAGGCTGCTCTGTTGGAAGGAGGGCGGGAAGCCGGTCCCCCTTACCATTGTCGTCTCCCAGCAGCCCCCGGCGGCGCTCCAGGGCCCCGTGGCGCGCGTGAGGCCGACTGGCACAGACTGTGGATGCCCAGGAGCTGTGTTCAGAGCGCAGGTCTCTGCTGCTGTTAGTGCCCAGGCTTTACCTTGTTTTAAGATACGGTATGCGTTACCTGGTTTCCTCTGCTGCTCTACATAGCCATCCTGCTGCGGGCGGATTGTTTGTGCTCCCCCAGAATTCATACGTAGGACCCCTGATGCCCAGTGTGATGGTGCCTGAACCTGGGGCCTTTGAGAGGGAATTAGGGTTAGATGAGGTCATGAGGGCAGGACCTGTGTGGTGGGTCACTGCCCTTACGGAGAGAAGGAGAGACCTGAGGTCTCTGCAGCAAGTGGAGGTGGAGCAGGATGCAGCCGTCTGTCCCCACTTGGACACCAAAGCGGACCTGCTGACACCTGGCTCTTGGACTTCTAGCCTCCAGAACCATGAGAAGTAAATGTCTGCTGTGTTAGCCGCCTAGTCTTCGGTGTGTTTTTTTTTTTTTTTACAGTGACTCAGGCTAAAATACCTAATCGAAACACCAGCGTCTCTCCGATCACCGCAGTCGCAGTCGCTTTCTAACTGGTTTCCCTAGATGTCATCTGACGAGTCTTCCTTTGTAAGCCAGTGGTGGTCTTCTCAAAAATAAAATGTCATCCACCTGATAAATTTTTGTTAGCTTCTCATTGCTCTTAGGATAAGATCAAAACTTAGAAGTCTTTCTTGCCTTCCTGGAGCCTGCCCCATCTCATCCTGTCTCGGGTTAGCCTCTGCACAGTGGACGTCTCTCGGTCCTCACAGGGGTCTGTGCCCTCCCACCCAGGCCTCTGCACATGCTCCTTCAGCTTCTAATGCCCCTTCTCCTTGCCCTGCACCCCTAGTCATCAAGCCTCAGCCTGAGTACCCTTTGTGGAGGCCTCCCTGGCCACTTGGAGCAGTGTGAATCTCCGCTGCCTGGCCGCCCTCGCTGTGTTCTGTTATGAGTGTTCTGCCTCGCGTCTTGCTTGCTGCACACTGGTTTCTGTGAGGGCGAAGGCTGTGTGCTTATTCAGCGCCATTTCACCAGCCCCCAGTGCCATCGCTGGCACGGCACAGTTGCTTGGCGCCGTCTGTTGGATCTTGAAAGACTGTGTCAGGAATAGGCGAGTTTGTATCCAGTATTGCAGTTTATAGTGCCAACTAAGTAGAATGATTTATCTTGCATTTTTAATGATTCTTTTTTTCCCCTTCTTGGGAACTTTTTAAATTTCAGGCCTGCCGTGGGGCCCAGACAGCTGCAGCCGCAGCACCCCGAATCAAGAAATTTGCCATCTATCGATGGGACCCAGACAAGACAGGAGACAAACCTCATATGCAAACTTATGAGATTGATTTGAATAAGTGAGTATCTCTGTGAAAGCTAGGTATTTGATAAATGAAGGTGAGCTCTTGATCTGATTCAGGGACACATTTTTCCCATCCTTGGAAGGTTTTAAAACTGAGAGTATCCAGTGGCTCAGGAATTTATCATCTGATTTTAAAGCAAGAATGACATAGATACCTGATTCAAAAGGAAAATACCAGGAGAGAGGCTCAAGAGGAAGGGGACATATGTATACCTACGGCTAGTCCGTGTTGATGCAGGGCGGACACCAACACAGTGTTGCAATTCTCCTTCAGTCAAAGTTAAATTAAAAAAATAATCCGGGATTTTAGATTTAAAAACGATAATACCAAGAACAGCTTTCATGTAGTTCCTTTCCTTCTTCCAAATCAAAGTGTAACTGTTTCTAGGAATCTCACAGCATAACAGTAGAGACGGTTTTAGGCATAGATCTGAAGTCATTAGCACATTAACAGTTTAAACATACTCACTGTTTTATGCTAATTTGTGAGTGGGGGCCTGTGTGTGCTACAGTAATGGTAACACTATAGACTTGTCCAGAATGGTGATGGGCCAAGACAGGCGTGAAGTTAAAATATTAAAAGTGATGCATTCCTGTTTGTTAGCTTTCTGTTTCTGTAGTAGTAGTTGCCACAAATTTAGTGGCTTAGAACAACATCGAATTATTCTCTTGGAGTCCTGTAGGTTAGCAGTTCGGTAAAGGTCTCGTGACTGAGCGCAGGGTGTCCGCAGGCTGCGTTCCTTCTGGAGACGAGTGCCGCTTCTGTCCCTTCAAGCTGTTGGCAGAAGCCAGCTGAGGGCCACTCCCAGCGTTCAGAGGCCAGCACAGCCCTCGGCTCACAGCCCGCGCCTTCCGAGCAGCAGCAGCAGGCCGAGTCCCTCACGTCACGTCTCTGAACTACTCCTCCGGCATCTTTAAAGGCGCTCCGCAGAGAGCCAGGAGGAGGGACGAGTCTAGCGAGCTGGGCTCTAGCTCCCCGCTGCCGGCTACCTCTGCCTCCCCAGTAACACCAGCACTGCTCTGTTTTGTGGTCTGTTTTATTTATGAGTGAGTATTTCCTTTGAACAAAAGCTTCCATGGCACCAAAAAAAAAGTTTGAAAACTACTAGTATTCTGAATGCTTTTTTTTTAACTCTGTCAACCGATAAACTCTTTTAATAGAGTTAATTGATATATGATCTTCTCAGACAAAACTATCAGATATTTAGCAGCTGAAAATTATTAATAAAATCCAAATAAAGGAAAATTGTATAGAGCACACTTTCTGACCATAACACAATAAAACTAAAAATTCATATTAAGAGCAAAAAACCATAATTACTTGGAAATTAAAAAGCACTCTTTTAAAATAACTACTTGATTAAGGAATAATAAAAATGTTATCAAATACTTAAAAAACAAAAACTTTGCAAATTAAAACTGCAGGATGTGATTAAAACTGAAAGAGTTGAATTTATAACATTTTTAATGATAAAAAATTTAAAGATCAATTGCATTTACTTCCAGTAATGGCAGAATAGCTTTCATTAGCTTGAAAGTGAAATTAAAAGTTGCTCAGTCGTGTCCGACTCTTTGCAACTGCATAAACTGTAGCCCGCCAGGCTCCTCTGCCCGTGGGATTTTTCAGGCAGGAACACTGGAGTGGGTTGCCATTTCCTTCTCCAGGGGATCTTCCTGACCCAGGTATCGAACCCGAGTCTCCTGCATTGCAGGCAGACTCTTTACCATTAGAGCCACGAGGGCAGCCCTAACCCTTCCGCAAATGATAACTGTACACTCTGGTTTATAAAATATACATAAGAAGCAGTGGGGCTTCCCTGGGGGTCTGCTGGTTAAGAATCTGCCTGCCAACACAGGGGGCAGGTTTGATCCCTGGTTCAGGAAGACCCTGCATGCTGCAAGTACTGACCCCGTGTGCCCGAGCCTGTGCCCCACAGCAGGGGAGCCTGTGCGCGAGAGGCCCGTGCACTGCAGCCGAGGGCCAGCACAGGCGGGATCCCTAGAGACCCAGAAAGCAGCAGCGGCGGCCAGAGGCGCAGGAGAGGAGCCGGGCAGGCAGACACAGGCCGACACAGAGAGCTGGCAGTTGGAAGGACAGGATGTTACTTGCAAAAATAAACTCTCTTTGCATGTTCTTTAACTGCTGGCAAGCCCCCATTGATGTGGGAGTGCAAGGGCTAAAACTCAATTAAAAAAATACTGTGGTCGCTAGCTTACATAAGCAGAATATGCATTTGGAAGCCAGCATGGTAACCAGGAACTGAGGGGGAAATCGTGGAACGAGGTACTAAGGGGGAGTCCCAAATTCTGTTTATGAACTGCCCAGATCTTGAGTTCAGTCAAACTAATTGTTGATTTAGCAACAACAAAAAAATCATCACTATTCTGAGAAGCACAATACAGTCCAACGTTACTGCGTCGTGTTATTTACATGGCCCAACATACAACGCAGAATTACTCATACACAGAAGCAGTGCAACGTGGTACATACTCAAGGGAAAAGACACTCAACAGAGACCAGCCTTGAAGCAACCCGCTTGTGGGAACTAGCAGAAAGGATTTTAAGCAATTGTAATTGTGTTCTTAGATAAAGGAAGATATGCTCACAGTAGGATAGGAAATCTCAGCAGACAGTTAGGAACTTAAAGAACCAGTGGAAGCTCTGGAACTGAAAAGTACAGTCTCTGGAGCAGAGAATTCACTGGATGGGCTTAGCTTAAGAGCAGGTGGGAACTGACGGTGGGAAACTTTGGTGAACCTGAAAGTAGAAATTAAAAAAAAAAATACTAGAAATTGTCTGTTCTTAAGACAAAAAGGAAAAAAGAGATTTTTAAAGAAGCATTTCATCGATGCATGGAACAGTTAGAAGCTCTAACACACGTGTAATTGGAGTCCCAGAGAAGTGCAGTGGAAAAATAAGCAAAAAATATTCGAAGAGGTGATGGCCAAAAATTACTCAAGCTTGTGAAGAGCATAATTTACATACTCAAGAACCTTAATGAATTCCAAGCAGGGTAATACATAGAAAACCACCAAGCACATCACGGTCAAGTTACTAAAGATAAAAATTCAGAGAAAATCTTGAAAGCCGTGAGAAAAAACACACATTGCAGGCAGAGATGTGAATGACTGTTCACTGCTCATCAGAAATTACAGAGGCTGAAGCACAGCGGAATGCCTTCTCTAACCTACTAAAAGGAAAGCTCTGTGAACTGGAATTCTGCATTCAACAAAGGATCCTTCAAGATGAAGATGAAATCAAGACATTTTCAGATAACAAAAAGTGAAAGGAGTAATAGCCAGCGGCCTGTGCCACATGGAAGAGGAAGTTTTTCAAGCTGAAGAAAAATACTACCTTGTGGGATCTCACTTCTCAGGAAATAATAAAGAGCACCAGGTATGATAACTGTGACCCCTTCTCCTCTTGCCTGTTAACGTAGACAATGGCCTTGCAGCCGCCTGCAGCGCGTCGCACCAGCGCGGCTCTCACAGCCGTGCCGCGGGGCCCCTGGCGCCTTGCTTCTGGCGGCGCTGCGTCTGCTGCGGTCGCCGCGGGCAGTGGGTGCTCTCGTCTGGTGCCTGGGCTTCTCACTCCAGAGCTCGAGCTCTGGGCGCGCAGGCGTCAGCAGCTGTGGCTCCTGGGCCCTGTAGGGCACAGGCTCCAGGGCCGTGGCGCTCGGGCTTAGTTGTTCCCGGCAGGTGGGGTCTTCCCAGACCCACGTCCCCTGCACTGGCCGGCAGGCTCTCGGCGCTAAACTACGGGGAAGTCCTGACAACTGATCGCCATCACAGGAGCTGAGAGCAGGTTCGCCTGTGAAGTTGGAAGGTGGTTACCTGAAGTGATACAGTATTAACTCTCGATCCATTGAGAAGTTAAGGACGTGTATTTCTAGAGTAACTGGCTCAAACCTGAGAAAGGAGTATGACAAGGCTGTATATTGTCACTCTGTTTATTTAACTTGCATGCAGAGTACATCATGCGGAATGCCAGGCTGGGGGAACCACAAGTCGCAGTGGACATGGCCCGGAGGAGCAGCAGCAGCCTCAGGTATGCAGGCGACATCACTCTAATGGCAGAGAGCAAAGGAGAACTAAAGGGCCTCTTGATGAGGGTGAAGAAGGAGAGAGAGGTGGAAGAGGAGAGTGGTAAAGCTGGCTTAAAGCTCTGCATTCAGAAAACTAAGATCATGGCATCTGGTCCCATCACTTCAAATAGAAGGGGAAAAAGTGGATGCATGACAGATTTTAATTTTCCTGGGCTCCAAAATCAATTCAGATGGTGACTGCAGCCACAAAATTAAAAGTGTATAAAAAGCAGACTTTGCCGACAAAGGTCTGTATAGTCAAAGCGGTGGCTTCCCAGGTGGCGCTAGTGCTAAGGAGCCCGCCTGCCAAGGCAGGGGACCCAAGAGACCTGGGTTTGATCCCTGGGTCAGTAAGATCCTGGAGGAGGGCACCGCGCTCCAGTATTTTTGCTTGGAGAATCCCATGGACAGAGGAGCCTGGTGGGCTGTGGTCCATAGGATCGTAAAGAGCCGAACATGACGGAAGCTTCTTGGCGCACACACGATTTTTCCAGTAGTCATGGAGATGTGAGAGTTGGACCTCGAAGAAGGCTGAGCGCCAAAGAATCGATGTTTTCAAACTGTGGTGCTGAAGAGGACTATTCAGAGTCCCTTGGACGGCACAGAGGTCGAGCCTGTCAGTTCTAAAGGAAATCAACCCTGATTATTCATTGGGAAGACTGATGCTTAAGCTCGAATACTTTGGCCACATGATGTGAAGAGCCAGCTCACTGGAAAAGACCCTGATGCTGGGAAAGGTTGAAGGCAGAAGAAGAAGGGGGCGGCAGAGGATGAGATGGTTGGATGGCATCACCCACTCAGTGGACATGAATTAGAGTAATGCCCGGAGGTGGTGGAGGAGAGGTGAGTGGTATACTGCAGTCCATGGGGTTGCAGAGTCGGACACAGCTTAGTAACTGAACACACCCACAGACAACTGTTTCTAATGCCAAGAGACCTAGGTAAAATGGAATTGGAATATATGAATTAAATATATATTAAAATGGAATTTTTAAAATACTAATGTAAAACTACTGCTTAAAGGAAGGCAGAAACGAGGGCTTCCCAGGTGGCGGTAGTGGTAAGCACCCACCTGCCAACACGGGCGTAAGGGACGCAGTTCAACCTCCGGGTCAGAGGCTCCCCTGGATGAGAGCGTGGCAGCCATTCCAGTAATCTGCCGGGAGAAGCTCACAAACAGAGGGCCTGGGGGCCACAGCGCATCGTGTCGCAAGAGTCGGACACAGCTGAAACGACTGCACACACGCACACACTTTGAAAATGTTAAGGAATAGAAGAAAACCCAAAATATTCATCTGGCCTCAGGAAGGAGCATGGGCTTTTAGACTTAAAAGGGGACTGTATCATAAAAGGAAAAGTGGTCGCCTTTTAACAGTGTGAACATTTAAAATTTTTGCATGTTTTAAAATTATGACTTTCAAAATCAGAAGTCAGATAGCCAGTTGCTGGTTGAGGGTGGAAGCAGGATTAGCATCGGATTTATTAGATGGGTGATACTGAGGTATGTATTTGGTCTTGGGTTTCTGGCTTCTAAAACGCTTGTAATCCCAAAGAACTATAGGGCCATCTTTTGTGATGTTTTGTTTCCCTTCTCAGTTCCTGAGATAGCTTCAGATAAATAATAGAGGTGAAATGGGCATCTTTTGTTACAGCAAGCTCGTTTCAACCACACCTGGGTTTATATTAAGTGATTTCTTAAAAGCCCCTAAATCCACTCGATTAAGGCTGGTTGCTAGGAGATCGTAGGAGTCGAGGGCTGGAACTTCCAGGTCTCCCAGGAGAGGAGCGGGGCTAGAGGTTTAATCGCTTATCTGTGACCAGTGATATAATCAGTCTTCCCTACATAGTTAAACCTCCATAAAAATCCTTGATTCCAGGGTTGAGAGAGTGTGACTCGGTAAAGCCCAGGAGGTGCGAGGAGAGAGTGGCCTTCAGGAGAGGATGTGGAAGCCCTCCTCCCTTCCCAAATACCTTTACCCTGTGCATCTCTCCCATCTGCCTGTTGCAGGACTGTGTCCTTTTATAATAAGCAGTGTTCCAATCAATGAACTTTTCTTTTTTTAATTCTGAGAGCCACTCTAGCAAACTGGAGGAGGGGGTCTTCAGGATCTTGAGCTGATAGTGTCAGCGTTGAGTTCCGCTGTGGGGCGCCCACTTGCTGTTGCAGAGTCACTTGGCATGGAAGCAGCACCCACACAGTGGGTGACCGGGAGTGAGGAGCAGTGGACGAAAGCAGGAGAGTTTCTCTTCCAGAAGGTGGTAGTTGAGACCTTAACAAAGAAAATTCCCCAGACTTCAGTACACACAGAGGCAAGGAGCATGGAGAGGCGGAGCCCGCGAGCTTAGTCCACTAGAGTGCGTGCTGCCTGTGGGCAGGGGTTTGCGTCTGCTTTGTCCCCTGGTGGGTGTCTAACACCCAGAACAGAGCCTGGCGCAGAGCAGACTTCCGATAAATAATGGATGTGAAGGTTCCAGTTCCCAGTGTTAGCAGAGGTACGGTGGAGAGGGCACGACACTGTTGGTAGAGATACTTACAGAGAGTGCAGCTGTGTTAGCCAACCGACCTTATCATGGCAGTCCTTCCACTAGATACCAGATTATCATGTCACACACTTTAAGACGGTGCCTGCAGCCATGAAATTAAACGACGCTGACTCCTTGGAAGGAAAGTTATGGCCAACCTAGACAGCATTTTAAAAAGCAGAGACATTACTTTGCCGACTAAGGTCCGTCTAGTCAAGGCTATGGTTTTTCCTGTGGTCATGTATGGACGTGAGAGTTGGACTGTGAAGAAGGCTGAGCGCCGAAGAATTGATGCTTTTGAACTGTGGTGTTGGAGAAGACTCTTGAGAGTCCCTTGGACTGCAAGGAGATCCAACCCGTCCATTCTGAAGGAGATCAGCCCTGGGATTTCTTTGGAAGGAATGATGCTGAAGCTGAAACTGCAGTACTTTGGCCAACTCATGCGAAGAGTTGACTCATTGGAAAAGACTCTGATGCTGGGAGGGGTTGGGGGCAGGAGGAGAAGGGGACGACAGAGGATGAGATGGCTGGATGGCATCACGGACTCGATGGACGTGAGTCTGAGTGAACTCTGAGAGTTGGTGATGGACAGGGAGGCCTGGCGTGCTGCGATTCATGGGGTCACAAAGAGTCGGACACGACTGAGCAACTGAACCGAACTGAACACTTTAAGAAAGGGAAAAAGTGGAAGCTGACAGATTTTATTTTCTTCGGCTCCAAAATCATTCAAATAGTGACTGCAGCCATGAAATTAAAAGACGCTAACTCCTTGGAAGGAAAGTTATGACAAACCTAGACAGGGTATTAAAAAGCAAAGACATCACTTTGCCAGCAAAGGTCCATCTACTCAAAGCTGTGATTTTTCCAGTAGTCATGTTTGGATAAAAGAGTTGGGCCATAGAGAAGAGGCTGAGCATTGAAGAATTGATGCTTTCTAATTGTGGTGTTGGAGAAGACTCTTGAGAGTCCCCTGGACAACAAAGAGGTCAAACCAGTCAATCCTAAAGGAGATCAGTCCTGAATATTCATTGAAAGGACTGATGCTGAAGTTCCAATAGTTTGGCTACCTGATGCAGAGAACTGACTCACCAGAAAAGACCCTGATGCTGGGCAAGATTGAAGGCAGAGGAGAAGGGACGACAGAGGATGAGATGGTCAGAGAGCATCCCTGACTCAACGGACATGAGTTTGAGTAAATTTGGGAGATGGTGAAGGACAGGAAGCTTGACGTGCTGCCGTCCACGGGGTTGCAGCGTCGGACACGCTGCGCGACTGAACAGCGGCGTGCCCTAAGGTTATAGTGTTTGTCGGCAGTCTCAGAGCTGGGTGGGGGGAGAGAGAGCATGTAGAGAATCGAGCGGGGCAGTTAAACCGCACGCGTAGAGAAATGCTCAGAATAGCGTGGGGGAGTCAGCCAGGAGGCAGACTTGCCAAGCAAGGTACTCTGAAAGGTTATCTGCGCCAGGTACTCTGAAAGCTGCACTTCTTTTTAATTGAAGTGCTGTGTGGTTGATTTACAATGTTGTGTTAATTTCTGTAGAGCAAAATGACTCAGCTATACATATTATTTTTCATTTCTTTTCCACTATGGCTTACCACAGGATATTGAATATAGTTCAGTAGGACCTTGTTACATGTTTTTATTTAATCTTCATAATTTTATATAAATATTAATTCCATTTTACAGATGAAGAAACTGAGGCTCTGAGAGAATAAGCCATTCTCACTGAGTCACAGTCTCTGCAGTCACTCTTAGACTGAATGTGTGTGGCAGACACGCTCTCACGTGTTCATTTTCCTGCGTGCTGACCTACCTACAGCAGTCCTGTGTGATGTGGACGTCACTTGCTGTGCTTCAGAGCTGAGAAGCTGTTAACTAACCAGTTAAAGCTGCTTACTGTTTTCGTCCAAAAAGATAAACCTGAAATTTTAAGTAGATTATTTGGGAAAACTTTTCAGGGAGCTTTAGAAGAAGAAACAAGCTGCCAGTGTGTGGAGGTTGCTCCCTCATCTAAACGCGTCTCCCTTTCTGTACACTGCGCTTCCGGGACATGTGCACGCAGTGTGGGCGTCAGAGCAGAGCCCAGGGGCCCTTAACTGTGTAAGAGTGTGCGTGTTCTACTGTGCGCACAGTGAAACCTGGGGAAAGGCTGAAGGTGGCCTGAGAGGCCAGGTGGGTAAGCAGAGCAGATGACCTCGGCCGCTGTCTGAGGCTATGTCATGGCGACGTGCAGGGGGATTGGGCGTCACATAAACACAGCTGTGTCTGTGATTTCTGTGATTTTTTTTTCTCTCGGTCAGCTGTGGTCCTATGGTGCTGGATGCTTTAATCAAGATTAAGAATGAAATCGATTCCACCCTGACCTTCCGGAGATCCTGCAGAGAAGGTGAGCCTCTGCCTCCCTGTCGCTGGGCTCGGACACTTTTGTCCTGGTTCCCAAAAGAGGCCTGGGCTGGCCAGAGCCGTGTCTGGGGCGACCTGGACAGTGGCTGCAGCGCTCCGCCAGGTAGCCCCGCCACGAGTCACACTTGCTTTTCCTGGGCAGAGGTGCTGGGAGTGTGACCTCCAGATACACATCCAGGTTTTGGAGTTCGTTCCCTTTGAGGAGCTTTCACTGTGTGGTTACTGCGTCTGGCGGCCCCCATGAGTGGCTGCACCCTTCGGGGACCAGCTCAGATACTCTGCCTGGCGGCCACAGAGCCCCTTCCCTCGGGCGGTGGTGGGGAACGTCTAGACACTCACTCAGCACTGGTCCAGCAGGGGAGTCGCACACGCCCTGCCAGCTCCCAGCGTCACACGTGCACAGACCAGGTGGTCGGCGGGGTGTTCTGGGTGGGAACAGCGACTGCTGCATTGCGCTGCTGATTCCAGGCTGTGCAGACCAACACTGTTCACTTTCATAGAAAAAAATAGTTACGACAGTGGAACGGTGATAGAAATGATTTTTTAAATAAGCATTTAAGTAAAAGGAGCTGATTTAAAGAAAACTAAGTAATCATCCAGAGAGTTCTCCTGTGTGGGAAAACCACGGGGTGCCGTGAGGGCTGACGATCCTGCCGGCTGTGGAGCGCAGGCTGCGCGCACTCCGTGCTGGGCGCTTCCCGTGAGGCAGGCGGGCGCTGCTGCCGTTCACCCTCGGCGGGCTTGTGCGGAGGCGGAGGCACGGGGAGGGCCCGGGCTTCCGGAAGGACCCGGAGCGGGTGAGTCGGGAGCCAGGACTCGGGCAGAGCTGTCAGATTCTGATTCTGGAATTGTTCCCTCGGGCGGTACACGTGCTTAGCCTGGCTTGGCAGCCTGGGATGAAACAAGAACAGGGTTGCTGGGGCCAAGACCACGGGCCGTGGCTGACTTTGTCCCTAAAATGCCTTCCGTACAAGGAAAGGTCGTCAGAGCCGCCGGCCCACCGCGCTTCACGCGTGTCCTGTGGGCTCAGGTGTTTCCAGTCCTGCTAAGACGTCTGTTTTGATTCAGCTAATCTTACAGGGTTGGATTTAATGTAGCCGATGCTGCTGACACGTATGATAGTTAGGCTGAATCCTGCTGTTGAGGGAACATCCTGCTGTAATCAAATACCACCCTGAGCACACAGGAAGTAAAGACACTTTTCAGTAACCTTTCTGAGCTAAACACCAGGCCTGGCCCATGTGAGCTAAAAATAAAAAAGGCAGAGTGATACTAGCTTTGGCTACTGCTGTTTCCCTTGTTTGTAAAGAGAATTTCCAGGCGAGCTGTTTTAAGGGAAGTTTCATTGTTTTTTGTTTGTTTGTTTGTTTGTTTGTTTGTTTAGAAACATGGTAGCAGGGGTTAGATCCTGTAGTCATTTGTAACCCTGAAATACCTAGGAAACTCCATAAGCGGGAAGTGAGTGCAAGCTAAGGAAGCCTCATTTCGAGGTGCTTGC
The DNA here is from genome assembly GCF_023091745.1 of Budorcas taxicolor. Lineage (NCBI taxonomy): Eukaryota > Metazoa > Chordata > Mammalia > Artiodactyla > Bovidae > Budorcas > Budorcas taxicolor. Next base: position 179,926,660 of record NC_068911.1, read on the forward strand.
TCAGCGCCTTCTTGTGCTTGCTTTGGTTTCCCATGAGTTCATCCTCTTTGGGAAGTCGGCGCTGAGGCAGCTCGTGTGGGCTTCACGTCCAGAGTATAGGCACCGAGCTGCTTTGTGGAGACAGGAGAATCAGAGCAACCTCCGGGCCACCCGTGTCCAGGCCTCAGCTTTAAGATGACCAAGACAGTGCTGATTTGTCGGGTCCTAATCTGTTGAGGGCTTAAGTCCAGTGTATTCCGAGGCAGTCCAGTGGTTAGGACTCTGAGTTTTCGCTGCCAAGGGTCCAGGTTCAATCCCTGGTTGAGGAACTGAGATCCCACAAGCCATGTGGCCTAGAAGTTCAGTTCACTAGGAGCCAACACAGCCCTGTAAAGCAATTATCCTTCAATCAAAAAAAAATGATTCTTTTTTTAAGTTTTCCAGAATAATTCAAGTAACAGTTACTTTAAAAACACACAGAAAAGGCTGTTTTTCCTCTCAGAAGACATGGAGCGAGGAGCTAGGGCCGGGGGGCCCTCGGGCGCCAGCAGCGCCATCCTGGGCGGGCACCTTCCAGCCTCAGGGTCGCCCCCGGTTTCACAGCAGGGTTTTGGGTCTCCAGCCTTCAGCGTCTCCGTTCAGGAAGGAAGGGAGGGAAAGGCAGCGGGCGCCTCCGCACGGTGTGTCCGTGTTGGGGCCTGGCAGGGAGCCGACGCAGCGGGTCGGGGCGCCCCGTTCCCTCTCCAGGCATCTGCGGCTCCTGTGCCATGAACATCAACGGAGGCAACACTCTGGCGTGCACCCGCAGGATTGACACCAACCTCAGCAAAGTTTCCAAAATCTACCCTCTGCCACACATGTATGTGATAAAGGACCTTGTTCCTGTAAGTTCCCTGTGTTTTAAGTGGGTCGGGAGGTGTGTGTGTGATGGTGCCGTTCTTCAGGGCAGGTCTCTTTCCTGTCCTGAGTTTAATTAAGGGATGTGAGTGGCAGGAGGCAAACGGCCTAGAGGACCTCCAGCCACTCCTTTGGGGAGGATTGTCTGGGAATAACAAGACACAGAACTTTAGACTTGGGACAGTTTCTGAAATGAATTTAACCCTAACATCAAAGAATTCATGTGGAAAATCTCCGTTGGGAAAGGTTTAATTTCTACCCCCTGATAGCTGACCGCCTTTCCTTTCCCTCACTGGGTGCTTTCAAGGGCATCAGGAGAAAGTACTGCAGGATGGGAACGTTTCTCACGTGGCCAAAGGAGAGATTTCCTGAGCACGCTTACATGCGACCACTTCTCCTTTCACGGTCTTTGCACGTGTCTGTGCCGAAGGAAGAGAGGCTGGCTGCTGCCTGTCACGGGGCGGGATGCGCTGTGTCCAAGAAGTGGGCGAATAAGGGCGCTCAGGGTGACAGTGTGATCTGACCCGTTCCTTCCTCTTCTTCTTAACCGCAGGATTTGAGCAACTTCTATGCTCAGTACAAGTCCATCGAGCCTTACTTGAAGAAGAAGGATGAGTCCCAGGGAGGCAAGGAGCAGTATCTGCAGTCCATAGAAGACCGTGAGAAACTGGTCATTAGTCCCCGCTTATTATCTGACTTGAGGATTTTGTGCCAGAAATGTTTACCCTGGGGGCTGGGGCTGGGGCGAGGCTGGGGAGGCTGGGCGCAGGGGCAGCAGGAGACGACGTGGACCGTTCAGCACCTTCCGGAAAGGACCTTCAGAACTGACTGTCCAGGGTTGGCGCCCAACCTGTTGGAGCCCCATGGGTGATGAGGGCCTCCAGAGGCCCGAGGGCTGGAGGGCCCTGCCTGGGGCGGCGCAGCACTGCCTCAGCGCCAGGGCCTCCAGAGGCCCGAGGGCTGCGTCAGTTGCTAACAGTGCAGGCCAGTAAAGCATGTGCTGGCCGGCTGCGGCCCGGCTGCCGCCGCTCTAGTTACAAACGGGAGTGAGGTGATGGCAGAACCAGGGCTAGGACTTGCTGCTCTCCTGATACGGCGCGTCTGGTAACGCCGTGCGGGCCAGCTTAGTCTTGGAGGTGCCACGCCTGGGCACAGGCTGTGGCGTCTCTGAGAGTGAGGGGCTATTATTGAGGCTTTGGTCTCTCTCCCTTGCACACTTTTACCCCCTTTAAGGAGACTCTGGCTTGCACACTCCCAGCACGCTCCTCTAGAGAGGAAGAGGCGGGTAGGGGGCCAGAGCAGACAGGTGCCAGCGCTGCCTGTGAGGCAGGGACTCCCGCTGCCTCGGGCCACCGCTGCATTCATTTACGGGGCAGCCCGCCAGCAGGCCACGTGTGCCGCGGTGGCGGGCCGCACCCTGCCCTTTCCGGGTCCCGTGGCGTGAGCCGTCTTACCAGCAAATACAGTTGTGTGAGTGAATAAATGCGTTTTGCCCTTTCGGGTCCTAGGGAGTATGTAGCATGCCCTCTCTTCCCTGTTGGAGGAGGAAGTGGAAACCCGCTCCACATTCCTGCCTGGGAGATGCCACCAACAGAGGAGCCTGACAGGCCGCAGTCCAGGAGGCCACGTAGAGTCAGGCAGCTGAGCACACACACACACATTCCTCTTCCCCATAAAACATGAAGAAAGGAAAGTCTCTTGGGACTTCCCCAGTGGTCTAGTGGTTAAGACTCCAAGCTCCCTGGTCAGGAAACTAAATTCCATGTGCCACATGGTACAGCTCAAAAAGCAAATAGAAGGTCTTGGTAGGGATGCCCAGCTCTGTCACCATGGGGATGCTGAGGGTCAGCATGGTGATAATGTGAGTCAGAGCAAGCAGCCAACTTCTTCAAGACTTTCTTATTCTCCGGACGTAGCTCTACCCCTAATTTCTAACTCCAGGGAGTCTATCGTATCAAGTAGACTAAATAATACGACTGTTACTAAGGCTTTGATCTTAATGAAAGGTTGTAAAAGCTGTGACCTCATGCCTTCTGGACAGTGGGGCCGGCTTGGGCGCTCACCAGCTGAGAACACAGGTTTTGTTGGAGGCCTGTGCTCACGGTGGCGACCGTCGGCTCTGCCATCTGCGTGTGGCTGTCACTGCAGAGTCGGCACACCCTTCTGTTTTGCCACTTACTGTAAGCAGTTTCTGTTGTTCCCCAAATCAGTCCGGTTTGTTAGAACCTGTTGGGCAGGTTGAGTCTGTGAGTGTGGCAGTGTTAGAGGAGGGATTCCAAAGCAGGCTGCCTGGCGGCCCGTCTCAGCTCTGTTGTTGCAGCTGTGTGACGCTCGGCAAGGGACCTGACTCCTCGGAGCCCCTGTGCCTCACCTGTAACATGGGAATCTAATAACACCCCAGGGTTATTGTGCCACTTAAATGAGGTCAGTAAGGCACCCAGTGCTCAGTGTGGGTTGACTATTTGGGACAGTGTTAATGTTCCCCCTGGAAACCTTGAGATCCCTGCTGACCCCGGGCAGAAGCTGGTGTAGACTCTGGATGCCTCAGCACTTGGGGGCTTTTTAATTTCTGCTAGACTGCATTTGAGGTGGTAAGTTCTTTTCATGTGTCTGGGTTTTTTTTTTTTAAGATATGTAAGGGGTTATTTTGGAGAAGGCAATGGCAATCCACTCCAGTACTCTTGCCTGGAAAATCTCATGGGTGGAGGAGCCTGGTAGGCTGCAGTCCATGGGGTCGTGAAGAGTCGGACACAACTGAAGTGACTTAGCAGCAGCAAGGGGTTATTTATTAAAGGATAAGTACGTCTGGACTTAAGAACTTTGGGCTCTGACCCAGCACATGTCTGAAGATCAGTTCCAAGATCTTTTTATGAGCCTGGTGAATCTCTGCAGCCACTGCTGGGATTTCGCCAGAAACGCAGCAAAGCTCAGTGCGCTTTCTCCCACACGTTACGCTCGGTCAGCTCAGGGCACAGCTGCCTCCTGCGCGATGGGCTCCTGACCACCTTTCCCCCCACAGGACGGGCTCTATGAGTGCATTCTCTGCGCCTGCTGCAGCACCAGCTGCCCGAGCTACTGGTGGAACGGAGACAAGTACCTGGGCCCCGCGGTCCTCATGCAGGTGAGGCGCCTTCGTTAGCGGGAGGGAAGCCGAGACGGGCTTGCAGGACTCCAGAAGGACGGTGTGCTGGAAACTCGCTGTTCTGAGGGGTGGTGTCCTTCCCTGGCACCCGCGACAAACAGGGTAATTGGTCACATCGCCTTCACTTGGCTTCGGTAAATCTGGGGCTCCATCTGCAGAATGCCTCCGTTTAGTGTGGCAAGGGCCACACCAGGGGCTGGTGGCTGCAGGTTGGCAGGCCGTGCTGTGCGGATGTCTCAAACATTTTCCTGTGTAGCTGGCTCTTCGCTGCCCACTTGCCCGCTTTCCCTGACTCCATCTGTCAGAAAGCTCCCCACCTCCCTTCTAGGGATTTTCAACATGCAGGCAGGGCAGAGAGAAATTTCACTGAGGGGCAGTTCACGGTGAAATGTTGGAGATTGTTTCCCAGCTAATGAAAGCTTGCAGCGCAGGCTTGAGAGGTTGCTTAGAAAGAAAGGCATGCTGCTTTCCATCGCCTCTGACTGGGTGTGTAGTTCACAGCCAAGAGTCACTGTCTTTGTTCCCAGAAAGCTCATACTTACATTTGTGGTCAGTGCTTTTCATAAAGCCTTAAGCAACTCAAAAAACAACTTCTTGTTTTCATTTTCCCACAAAAAGAGAAGTTCTGTGGTTCTGCGACCAGTTAGCAGTACTGATCCTGGCCAAGTTAAAGACTGAATAGTGAGGTGTGTTCATAGTTGGCGCTTAGACCGGCGTCTGCGTTGTTGGGAAGTGTAGAGGGCCTCTCGGCCACACTGCTGGAGCAAGCCTGCTCCTCAGGAGCTGCGTCCGTGTTCAGCTGGCTGAGCTCAGGCTTCCTAGATGGCCATGCTCATTAAGAGAATCAATAAGTAGATTGAATGTGAAGTCCTCTGTTTACTCAGAGACGGTGAGTAGGTGCTGGGGAGGCAGTTGAGAGAGTCAAGCCCAGCATCCCTGCCTTTGCTCTTTGATGATCTAGGGAGGAGGCTAATGAGGGCGTGAGATCAGTAGTTGAAGACACGACACCCTTGGTGTATAATTAGGCACCAGGGACCAGGTGCTGTGGCTCAGAGGTTCATGGGGACCATTGGTCGAGGTGATCAGATGTTGCGAAAGGGTGGGAAGCCTTTCTCTGAAAGAGGACGAGAAATAAAGGGTGTGGAGACAACCTCTAAGCTGGGTGGGCGCGGCGCTCTGCACGCCAGGAGCCTTGCGGTCAGTCAGAGGGCTGCTCCGGCCAGTCGGCTCGGCTCGGCTCATCAGGGCCCGCTCCCCCAGGCCTATCGCTGGATGATCGACTCCAGAGACGACTTCACGGAGGAGCGCCTGGCCAAGCTGCAGGACCCCTTCTCTCTCTACCGCTGCCACACCATCATGAACTGCACGCGGACCTGCCCCAAGGTACGGCCCGCGGCCCGCCGGCGTGGGCCCCGGGGCAGAGCGCGCCGCCGCCTCAGCGTGGGCCCGGGGGCGTGGGCGCGAGGCAGGGCCCGTGGGCTCGGACGCGGGTTCCTGCCCTCGGATCCGCTGGGCTCGCTCTGGCTGCAGGAACCACGGGGCGGAAGCATCCGAGCACAGGTGGCCTTGGGGGCTGCGGTCCCGCTGGCCCGAGGGCTCCGCCCGCTGCGCTCTGCCCCACAGCAGGCCTGCGCTCTCTGTGTGTCTCTTCTCGGCCTCGGAGCTCTGCTTAGCTTTCACTCCCTCTTTCTGCTCCTTCTCCTGGGCTCGCCCTGCCGCAGCCTCAGCAGCTGCCTGGCTCCTCGTTTCTCGGCTTACGTTCCCCGGAGGGAGGCTCGTGGCCCAGCTCAGCTCTCCTGGCACAGCCCACGTCAGAGTTGGCCAGCAGCTGTGGCCCGGCCCATGGGCGGGGAGCCACCAGGACCGCCCTCTGCGCGGGACTGTGGATGGAGCAGTTTTGTTTTAGGGGACAGGCAGCAAGATGGAAGACTCACGCCCAGCCAGTTAGCGGCTTAAAAAAGAAAAGGCACCATATCTCAGCAGTCGTGAAATCCAGACTGGGCCACGCTGCTGTCTGCCCGGCGGGCGTTGGCCCGGGGTTCAGCGGGGGCTGCTGGGTGCTGCCGGCCACAGGCAGCGCTGCCTGCCCTTACCCGGGCTCCGCCCAGTGAGCCGTGTGGCCCGGAGGCGGCTCACGCCGCTGACCTTCTCAGGACAGGGCCTGGCACAGAGTGAGCACTCAGCACAGGGGACCTTCTGTTATTTGGAACAGAATAGGTCCTGGCCCTGCTGGAGCCGGTCAGTCAGAAACCAGCCGCCCCAAGGCGGCCTGGCTCACGTCCTCACGTTTCCTAAAAGTTCCACACAGCCTCCTGAGGTGCCTTCCTGGGCGTGAGCCTGTGCGCTGTGGAGGGCAGCAGACGGACCAGCCAGGGGCCGACTTGCATGTCCCGCCCGCCCCTTGGTAAAGAGGGGCGGGCACTGGGCTCTGAGGCTGCACACAGGCCCAGGGTGATTGAGCTGGAAGGGGCCCTGAAAACTGTCCAGCACAACCCCTCTTACACATGGGGAAGCTGAGCCTGCGACGGGTCACGGTCGGGCTGGGGCAGGGCTAGAGGCCCACCACGCACCTCCCAGCCCAGGGCTGCCCTCCTTCCTGGGGCCGCATCAGGCCTTCTTACTGCCCGTCCGAGTCTCAACCGTTTGGGCAGGCGGTATGCGCGGCTCGGTGGGTCAGAGCAGCGGCAGGTCCTCCCCCAGCCCTCCGGGAATGCGTGCTCCTGGGCGCCCTGCGGGGTGGGGGGCCGCTGCACACGGTGATTGCGTGTCCTCTGCCAGCTCCTCTGCCAGCGTCTGCCTCTTCTCGTGTTGTATAGCGATAGTCCAGGGAACTTCCTTTTGAAGGATCAGTTCAGAGGGATACACTTGTGATCCATAAGCTTTCAGGGACCAGTCTTTTGAAGACTGGCTTCTCTTTCCCTCTCTTTCTCTCTGAAGATGTCTTTTTTCCTACACGCTTCAATTTCAAAGTTAAGAGTTGTCCTTGTAAGCTGAGGAGCCCGCCGCTCGCCTCGAATGAGTGTCTGACTCCACCAAGCGCTGGGCTGCCCCTTGCTGTCTCGGGAGGCTGGCGCTCACTGGGCTTCATTCCTGTGCCTCCTACAGGACAGCTGTCCCAGCCGTGGGCCAGGCTGCAGCTCGTCCCAGGGTCGCCGCCACTTAACTCACGGAGCTCAGGAAGGGGTAACAGGGTCCTTCCACCCACGTCGTTCTGAGGCCTTGTAAATGCTGGTTTTCGGTGGTGGTGATTTAATGATAATAGTATATGAAGCCTTTAGAGACACCTGCCTGCTTCTGACAGTGTGGGCACAGGAGGAGGAGCTCTTCCTGGGCTCTGACCAGCCACAGGGAACCTCACTTGCAGGCGTTCAGCGAGACCGGCTCCTGCAGAGAGAGCGGCCGTCTCAGGAGTGGGGACGGGGGACTTTCCGCCCCAGCCAGCCCAGAGGAGTCAGAGGCCTGGGTCTGCAGTCACGGGGCTTGGACCCGGCACCAGCAACGACGGGAGTCTCACCCAAGGTCATTGGGCTCTTCGTTCAGTTTCACTTAATGTTTTATATTGATGCTCTTCTCCTTTTTTCAAGGGGCTGAATCCTGGGAAAGCTATTGCTGAAATCAAGAAGATGATGGCAACCTATAAAGAGAAGCAGGCTTCTGCTTAACTGCCGTGCTCAACCTAACTGTAGCCAGCTCAGAATGCAGTTCACCTCCGAACTCCTTCAGAGGTCGTGCTTTCCCACAAATACTGCATGTACAATAAACGGTCTAAGAAATAAATAAACGTTATTCTAGTTTATTAACAAAAAGCAGGCCTGTTCCTTACACGTGCTGCGGCGGCGGGAGGCGCAGGTGCCGTGAGGGGGGGCCCCGGCTCCAGAGCTGAGCCACCGTGGGGAGTGCCTGGGGACCTGGGGACAGGCGCAGAACTGGTGCCGCGGGGCCCGGGGGCTCGCTCCCCGTCTCTGCTGCCCCGCGTGCCTGTCTGGGAGGGCCTCCCTCCCTCGGGCGCTCAGCAAGCACTGGCCCGTGGAGTGCAGCGTCCTGGCGTCTGCAGCTCGCAGTGTTGGAGTTACTTAAAGCCACATCTCTGTCTCGTGCAGACAGCGTTAGAGTCCCCCGGCACAGCTGTGAGCTCCAGCTCCGCAGCGGCCCTCCAGAGCCCTCGGCCTCAGCAGGAAGCGTGGATTCCCGCCGCAGCCGCCCTGGCTCTGCTGCCCCCAGAGTGGCAACGCTGAGAAAAAAGTGGCAGCTTGTCGAGTGAAGAATGGAAGCCCCTCCAGCCCCTCAGCTTTCACGCCCCTGCTGCCCGTCCACGTCGTTCCTCCAGAGCTTTGTCCTCTCAGGTGTGTGGAGTTCTTCATTCCCTTCAAAAATGAGGTACAAAATATTAGCAAGTTTCTATTGTTTTTCCTCCTTGTGGTAACACGCACATAACAAACCGACCACCTCGGCCGTTTCTCAGTGGGCGGTTCAGTGGTATTAAGAGCATCCGCATTACTGCACAGCCTCTGTCTCCAGAACTACTTTCCTCTTGAAAAACTCAGACTCTGCCTGTTGAACACTTAAAAGTTCTCCGTCCATAGCGCCTAGCCACCGTCATTCGACTTTGTACTTCTGTGACTCCGACTACTCTACCTTACAGAAGTGGCATTAGACGGGGTTTGTCTTTTTTGTAACACCTTTCAGTTAGCATACAGTTCTGCAGGCTGACTCCTGTGAACACTCCAGTGAGCGTCAGAATCCCTTCCTAAGACTGAAGAATCCCATTGTATGTACACAGCACATTTTGTTTATCCAATCTGTTAATGTACGTTTTAGGTACTGTGAACAGCAGCTTTCTACTTTCACCCTTAGGATATATAAGGTCCATGGTGCTACTAATGAGCTGTGTGTGTGTGTGTGTGTGTGTGTGTGTGTGTGTGAAATTTACCTTCAACTTTAGCTTATTTACCCGCTGGTTCTCTGCTCTTAAAGAGCTGTGTGTGCGTGTGTGTGTGTGAAATTTACCTTCAGCTTCAGCTTATTTACCCGCTGGTTCTCTGCTCTTAAAGACCTGTGTGTGTGAGTGTGCGTGTGTGTGTGTGAAATTTACCTTCAGCTTCAGCTTATTTACCCGCCGGTTCTCTGCTCTTAAAGAGCTGTGTGTGTGAATGTGTGCATGTGTGTGTGTGAAATTTACCTTCAGCTTCAGCTTATTTACCCGCCGGTTCTCTGCTCTTAAAGAGCTGTGTGTGTGAATGTGTGCATGTGTGTGTGTGAAATTTACCTTCAGCTTCAGCTTATTTACCCGCCGGTTCTCTGCTCTTAAAGAGCTGTGTGTGTGAATGTGTGCATGTGTGTGTGTGAAATTTACCTTCAGCTTCAGCTTATTTACCCGCTGGTTCTCTGCTCTTTGGCAAGGATGTAACTTACTTACATTTCCACCATTCCAACACACTTTGCGGTGCGTTCACTCTGAGGAATACTCCAAGGCTGCTTTTCAAGTTGTAGCACTGAGATCCTGGAAACAGAGGCTTCTTGTATCAAGAGGCTAAGAAAAATGTCCGAGTCACTGAGAATGAACCTTAATGGGCATTTCTGGCTTTAATAGACAGTTTGGACTCCGCTGGTGGTCCGCTGGTTAATGGCCAGCCATGGGACGTCCCTGGGGTCTAGTGGTTAAGACTCTGCACTTGTGATGCGGGGGCACGGGTTTGATCCCTGGTGGGGAACTAAGACCCCACATGTCATGCAGGAAATAAAAAGACCGCCTGCAGGTGCAGGGAACACAATTTCAATCCCAGATCCAGGAAGATCCCAGACCGAGGGGGAGTCACTCCCAGACACCACAGCTACTGAGCCTGTGCTCGAGAGCCCGCTCCCCGAGAGCCTGCGCCCCCAACCAGGAACGTCACCGCAGGGAGGCCCCAGGCTCCTGCAGCCAGAGGAAGCCCGCTCCCTGGGAGCCTGCGCCCCAACCAGGGATGTCACCGCAGGGAGACCTCAGGCTCCTGCAACTAGAGGAAACCCATGTGCAGCACGAAGACCAAGCCCATAAATAAAGCGCAGGCCATAAATAAAAGGGACACTTCAAAGGCACTCGTCTGGTACTGCAAGAGGTGAGGGGCAAGGCTTGTCCCCTCCTGCCTAGGAGCCAAGGTCACCAAGAGAAAAGGAACAAACCTTAACTATCTAGAGATTCAGGAAGCGCCGTCTTCGCCCTCCACTTGCTGCTGTTACACTCGCTCGTGCCCGTATCTGCTCCCCCGGGGACGGCAGCACGCCAGAGAAGGTTGGGATCTTGCCAACCCAGGGATCGAACCCTGGTCTGCTACACTGCAGGTAGATTCTTTATCGTCTAAGCCACCAGGGAAGCCCCAACATCAGCATCTCAGAATTGCTGACCACCTCAGTGAGAACACGCAGTACAGAGTCTTCAGATGTTCAAGCTCCAGGTTTGGAAGTGAGAACTGGGAAAACCTCAGACAGCCCTCTGTATCCCGGGCTGGGCAGCAGTAAGGCAAAAACTGCCTTCCAGGTCTGTTCACACTTAACTGATTTCTGACAGCCTCTGGGGGGAGGTCACATTCCTGGATAATTTTATTTTGCTTCTAATCTCTAGACCTGTAGGGAAAGATGGGTTTTCTTGGGACTAATTTAATGGCTTTAAAGATGAGTTCTGCACCAGCCAGCTACTGACAAGAAGCAGGGGAGTTGCCACTTCAAATCGGCTTTGTCGGACGTCAAGTTTACAAGCATAGATCATTCTCTCACCCCATTTAAACTTGAGCTAAATTAGAATATGTTATCAACCGATTGTTTAATTTACTGCTTATCTAATCTTCAATTGGACTGCAGGCGAATGTTCTATTTTAAGTCACAAAGACTTTTCTAGTAAAGCTCCAGACGTGAACAGGGACAGTGTTTTGTCCTTCACGCTACTTCTGTGCCCTAGTTGTGTCCAGACGATGTGCTTTCATGCTCAGAAAGGCATCCTGTGGAATGCTTTGAGTTTCCCTAAGGGCTTAAGCCAGCCACCTCTTTTTACCCCATCTTTGGGCAAGTTGTTGAACCTCTGAGCCTCTATTTTCCTATCTGTAAAATGGGAATTAAGAGCATTCGCCTCTCAGAATTGTGGGTAAAGTCTCCATAAGAATAAATGGGGGGCTTCCCTAGTGGTCCAGTGGTTAAGAATCTGCCTTGCAATGCAAAGGAGGCTGGTTCAGTCCCTGGTCCAGGAAGAGCCCGCACGCCGCAGGTCCCCAGGCACCACGACCGCTGAGCCTGCGCTCTTGAGCCCGTGAGCTGCAGTCACTGAAGCCCCCTGCCCTGAGCCAGTGCTCCACGGCCAGAGACCCCACTGCAGGGGAGCCTGTGTGCCTTCGAGAGCGGCCGCTGCTCGCCACAGCAGAGAAATCCTGGCCCAGCAACAAGACCCAGTACAGCCAAAACCAGATAAATAAGCATCTTTTAAAAAAAGAATAAATATGAGTCCTTACCATCCCCCCAAAAACGTTTGTGAGGTATGAATGTGTTCATTGAATTGATGAGGGAAAAACCCCTTCACAATGTATATCAAATCATCACATCATACACTTTAAATATTTCACACTGTTTTCAGTTACGCTGAAAAAAACTTCAAAAATAAATACCTAACACATATGAGTTTAAAAACTAATAATGTAAAAAAAGCTTCTAGCTTGCAGTTGAGCAAATGCTCTGTAAACTCAAGCAACTGGTTTGTCTCAAACACCTACTGTGTGGAAGACTGAATCACATTTCCAAGGTGATTAACTCCCTGGGAATTCAGTGGTTTGGACGCCACTTTCACTGCAGAGGGCCCAGGTTAGATCCCTGGATTCGGAAACTGAGATCCTGCAAGATTTGGGCACCAGCCCCTCAGGACTGCCACAGCTGGTGTATTTCCAACGTGGCCAGAGTGGGAGACCCCCTGTGCAGAGGGCGGGCTGTCTGTGCAAGGCTAACAACGCTCCCTTCTCATCGCCCACGTCGCCCTGACGGCTGGGTGCCAGGAGAGTATGCCACTGACATCCACCTCCTCCCTGCCCAGGAAACTACCAGACTGACTGCTGAAACTCCACCTGATCTGTCTAGACAGCCATCATCTTGTCACGGGGTTTGAGAAAATCCCTTTTATTGCAAAGATGTAGTGAAACCAGGGGAATTGAGAAGTTTGGCAATGCCCTAGAGGAAAGCAGTCCCGACAACTGGGTTTGCCTCTTGGGGATTGTCAGATCAAAACGTCAGGATTAGGAAAGATTCATTCCTTGCAGAGAAAAGAGAACACCAGGGATCTATATCCCCAAAGCAGCATCTCCCCAAACAGCAGCACTAGGGAAGTTTTAAGCTAAGGGTTCACGCATATTCATGAAGGGGCTTGGACAGTCAACAGAGTCCAAGCTTTAGTTGACTGAACTCACAGGAGTTGGGAAAGGTCGACATCAGGTTCCAGCTGGTCTGGTGGTTGAGCGTTTCGGGCTAATCGTCACCACTGACACAGAAGCTGACATTTACAACCGATGTATTATCTTTGCTAGTGGTACTTCTCTTGCCTGATAACAATCCTTTATTCTTTTGTTCCCTTAAGATCACTAGTTCCTGAGACCTGGTCTAGGGCAAGCATCGTGGGCAGGCTTAGATCACAGAACGGCTGGGGCCAAAATGGCTTCTCTTATGTCAAGAAAGCCATGCCTGACGTTCTTTCCCCAGGGCTCCCTTACCCTATCTGGTTATAGAACCAGGTATAGTATGTCCTTCCTGTGGGTCCCCGAGGAAGCAGCAGCCACAGAAGGGAACCTCCTCCCTGGGTCTCAGCCCGCAGACCACCCGGTGACCACAGGGAGAGCCGCTTCCCCAAAGGTGACCCTGGGCAGATGCAGGGCCTCACAGATCCTCTGTGGTTTGGAAGGAAGCCTCCTTTGGCCTCCTCCCATAAAGACCGTGGACCACCTGGCAGCTGTGGCTCCTTCCCAGAGGGCTCAGAGGTTGGAGTGTCTTAAATGCCAAGTGAAAATGAACGAGTTAGTGCCTCAGTCGTGTACGGCTCTTTGTGACTCCGTGGACTGTAGCTCGCCAGGCTCCTCTGTCATGGATTTCTCCAGACAAGAATACTGGAGGGGGTGGCCATTCCTTTCTTTCAGGGGCTCTTCCCGACCCAGGGATCACACCTGGGTCTCCTGCGTTGCAGATGGATTCTTTACCATCTGAGCCACCAGGGACGCCCCAAAGAGCAATACAAAAAATAAGGGACAGATCTTGACACGCAGTCCCCAAGCCCCTGCTTTTCGGAAGCTTTTAGCCCAGCGCCAGGACCTCCTGAAAGCAGCTGGCTCCTGCCATCTCGTTTGAAGAGCGTTCATTTCACAGAGGAGGAGAGAGGCTCAGAGAGGGAGGGTGGCTTTTGAAAGCTCTCACAGTAGACGCAGCTGACGTGCACCAAACCCAGGCCTCCCGAGGGCCAGGCCCAGCCCCGGCCACGGCACCACTCAGCCTCCCGGCAGGGGCATCTGAAGAAGCCATTTGTGCAAGACTGTTGCAGGAAGGCGGACCCCTCCAGGGCCCGAAACTGGGCTCATGTCTAACACTCGGAGATGAATTGTCCGAGGAGACACATGTGCTGACCAAGCAAGAGATTTTATTGTAAAGGGCGCCCAGGTGGAGAGCAGGAGGGTGAGGGAACCCAGGAGAACTGCTCTGCTGCGTGGCTCACAGTCTCGGGTTTTATGGTGATGTGATTAGTTTCCGGGTGGTCTTTGGCCAATCATTCTAATTCAGAGTCTTTCCACCATTGCTCAGCCAAGATGGATGCTAGTGAGAGGGATTCGGGGAAGTGGACGGACACGCGGCATCTCCTTTCGACTTTTCCTGAACTCTTCTTGGTGGTGGTAGCTTATTAGTGTATTCCTTATCAGGATCTCCTGTCATAAAACAACTCATGCAAATGGTTACTATGGTGCTAGGCCAGGGTGGGCGGTTGGTTTCAATCAGTGTGCTTCCCCTAACAAAACCAGTAGTCCATCCTGCCACCAAAATCAGGGTTCCCTGGTTAAGTGGTCTGCACTGGCACCAAGCTAAGTTCTGCAGGAGGATATGGGGACTCAGAGGAGCAGGCTGCCCTCCCTGGGGCGTCAGCAGAAGAAATGGGTCGCCCCACGCCCCAGTGTCAGCCTGCTCCCCCAGCCGCAGCTGAGGAAACGGCTCCCCTGCCCCCCACCTGCTCAGAGCAAACCTCAGTGAGGAGAGGCACCTTTGATTCCATTCCTGCACCTCTACCTCCCATTCATCAGCAAGTCCTGCCAACACCCACCCCTTTTGTCAAGCGTATGGACGGAGTCCCTGGTTTGTGTCAGACACTGCCACAGCCTCCCCTGCCCTCCCCTGGAGTCTCTCCCCTGCCCTCCTCTGCCCTCCCCTGGAGTCTCTCCCCTGCCCTCCCCTGCCCTCCCCTGGAGTCTCTCCCCTGCCCTCCCCTGCCCTCCCCTGGAGTCTCTCCCCTGCCCTCCCCTGGAGTCTCTCCCCGCACCAGTACTCCTCATCACGGCTCTGCCTCCTTGCAGCCCTCTCCACTTCAGGTTACTTTGGAGTTTTCCTCTGCTTGCCCGTGGCTGCTGCCTATGTCTGTTTTTTCACCCTTCTATTCCCAGCTCTGAGAGCAGCTCCCGGCTTTGCAGAAATGCGTAATGATGCCCTGGGCCCAGCTCTAGTCTCTATGTGATCCTTCCTGGTTTGCCCTGGAGCCCGGGGTCCCTAATCGTTTGGAGATCCTTAGTCCAGAAGCCACCAAGCCCCAGGTCAGGGGACACCATGTCTGTGCCTGTCACTATGGGACAACGTGCTAACACCGCGTACAAGCCCAGGGTCCTGGTGCCTCTCGGGGGCTCCCTGTTCCCACCTGTGCAGGCTTGCCTGCTGTCGTGCTGTGAGGCTTCTGAGACCCAGGTTGTGCCCCTGCTGTTTCTTTATTTTTAAATTCTTATTTATCTCTGGCTGTGCTGGGTCTCTGTTGCTGTGCCCAGGCTTTCTCTGGCTGCCTCTCTAATTGCGGGGCGCAGGCCTCTCACTGCGGCGGCTTCTCTTGTTGCAGAGCACGGGATCTAGGCACATGGCTTTCAGTAGTTGTAACATGTAGGCTGAGTGGTTGTGTTACGTGGGTTTAGTTGCTCCAAGACATATAGGATCTTCCTGGACCAGGATCAACCAGTGTCCCCTGCACTGCAAGGCAGATTCTTAACCACTGGCCCGCCAGGGAAGCCCCATCTCTGCCATTTCTCTGGCATTTTAGAAGCATTCTGTACATCACTGCAGAGCCTGCCCGTGGGCACACTCACCTCTGTAGGGGTGTTTCTGAGACTGTGAGTCTCTGGGCAGGTGTGGCTTCTTCCTTTGCCATTTCTCCAGTGGTGCCAGATACTGTCCCGAGTGCTTTTCCTCTTGTGAGCCTCACAGCAGTATCAAGCAGGTATTGCTCATGTCGTCATCCTCCTAAAGGTCAATACATGATGCCCAGGGGGACTTCCCTGGTGGTCCAGCGGTTAAGACTTCGCCTTTCAACTTGGAGGGGGAGCAGCTGCGGGTGTTCCACCCCTGGTCGGAAGCTAGGCAACACAAAACACAAGCAACATTGTAGCAAATTCAATAAAGACTTTAAAAATAGTCCTCATCAAAAAAAAAATAAATTAATTAATTAAATGTAACTATGCTTTAAAAAGAAAAGAAACAAGACCCAGGCTCAGTGGCTTGCTCGAGGTCACAGAGCCTAGAAGAGGGGGCGCAGCTTGAACCAGCGTGCCTAGTACCTAATGCGGGGCGGGCCGGCCTGGTCTTACCTGTGTGTCTCCTAAGGGCCAGGCTCCCGGGTGTGAGTGCCTGGTGTCTCAGCATCACCTCTGTGTGTGACTCTGAGCTGTGTCTGGGTCCTGGGAGTCTCGCCTGTATGTGCGAACCCACGTGTGTGTCTGAGGTGGTTGTGTAACACGGCCGTGCTGCTTTCCCGGGCGCCCTTGTGTAGCTGCGTCGCAACCCTGTGCGCGACTCCGGGCGGGAGGGCAGGGGGCGCACCCGCGCCCGCATCTGAGGACTAGATCTCGGAGCGCGCCTGTGCTCCTGCGTCTGCGGGTCGTCCTGTCGCGTCTCCGTCTTCCCCTCTCTGTGCGCCTCTGCCCCAGGGCTCTCGCTTCGGCCTCCGGCAGCCCAGGCCCGGCCTGCGCGGCGCCGGCTCGGACTACAAGTCCCGGCGGCCCGCGGGGCGCGCGGACGCAGGGGGCGGGGCTCGCCGGGCGCGGGGCGGGGCGCGCGGACGCAGGGGGCGGGGCTCGCCGGGCGCGGGGCGGGGCTCGCCGGGCGCGGGGCGGGGCTCGCCGGGCGCGGGGCGGGGCTCGCCGGGCGCGGGGCGGGGCTCGCCGGGCGCGGGGCGGGGCTCGCCGGGCGCGGGGCGGGGCTCGCCGGGCGCGGGGCGGGGCTCGCCGGGCGCGGGGCGGGGCTCGCCGGGCGCGGGGCGGGGCTCGCCGGGCGCGGGGCGGGGCTCGCCGGGCGCGGGGCGGGGCTCGCCGGGCGCGGGGCGGGGCTCGCCGGGCGCGGGGCGGGGCTCGCCGGGCGCGGGGCGGGGCGCGGGGGGCGCAGACCCGACTGCGGCACCGTGGCCGCCGCTCCCTCCTGCCGGTCCTGCAGGTGCTGCGGGCGGCCCGGCTCCGCCGCGCCCCGCGCCCCCGGCCTTCCGCCTCGGCCCCTGCCGCGGGGCCTCGCGACGCCCGTGCCGGCGATGAGCGCGAGGAGCCGCCATGAGCGCAGGTGAGCGCGCCGCCGGGGCAGACGGGACCCGGGCGCGGTCCACTTGCCTTTGGGAGACCCCACCGCGGGAGCGGCCCCCGGACACCGCCCCCCCCCACCGAAAACCCCGCGCCGGGCACCCCCCCCGACTCCAGATCCCAGAGAGGCCGGGAGCCGGGGGTGGCTCCTTCCTAAAGCCCCGGCGGCTCAGCGCCCGGCGCCGCCGTGCAGAGGGTTAACCGGGGCGCGGGCCTCCCGGTGCGGAGACCGGCGTCCAGGTGGGAGAGGCCTGGAGGTCGCTGCGTCCGGGCCTCTGAGCGGGTGTTCCTTTGGGCTGAATGAATGAATGGAGCTGGAGGAGCCAAGGGTTCCTGAATCTCTGGACTGGAGTGTCCTGGGGTACAAATGTCACTCCAGGCCTCCAGAGGAAGGCTCAGTGCCCTGGTCCAGGGACCACACCTTCCCTGTCACCTGTCCCAAGCCGTGTGTCTGGAGGCCACCTAATTTAAATCCCGTCTGCTGCGAAGGGCACCAGTAGACCTCCGGTGTTTAGAGAGGGCTCATCTCTCAGCCACGGGCCACCAACACCCGAGCATCCTCTCTGCAGCTTCAGACCCTTCGGGCCTCTCCCTCCTGTCTCCCACCTCACCGCCCCCCCCCCCCCCCCCCAGCCCCGAGTCTAGAGTGCAGGCCTGCTGAGGGGCTGTGGCTCTCGGACCCAGATCCTCAGATCAGGGAGCTCCTGGCAGCTTGTGCCTGACTCAGCCTGGCCCCGGAGAAGCACGGCAAGGGTAGGACACTGCCCTAGGCCTCCGCGATCATCAGCAGGAAACCGGCGCTTCCGCAGGAAACAAGAAGTTCCCAAACGGCTTTGACTCCAGTCCCTCGGCTCTGCAGTGGCTCTGCAGTGCTCGTGGCATTGCCCCGGGGCTGTGGAGTCAGACTAGTTTCAAGTCTAGTCTTGACCACTTGGAGCTGTGTGACTTTGGACATGTTGATCAACCTCTCTGAGCCTCATGGAAATAGGGATCCTAATCCTTACTTTCTGAGAGGTGGTTGTGAGGGTGAATGGAAGGAATGTGTTCATTCAGACCCGCTCATTTCCAGCTTCTCCCCTTTCAAGCTCTATGAGCCTGCGCAAGGGACCCTGAAGCTGTGTTCCTCAGCTTCCCCAACTGTAAAATGGGATGATAATAGTCCCTTCGTCAGAGGGTTACCTGTGAAGATCGGTTGCTGTTATCGAGAAGAGCAATGCCGTCATTTGTGAAAGTATTCTCGTCTCAAGCAGCTAGCGGTCCTGAAAGAGATCAGACACTGCCCTGACCTTCCTGTGCCATCCCTGGGGAGCCTCAGATGCGAGTAGGTGTAAACAAAGCCTTCTGAGTATGTTGACAGGTGTTCTGCAAAAGCAGGCTCTGGGCTTGACCTTGCTGGAATCTAGAGTGTTCCACAGATGTGGCTTCCTCCTTCAGGCTGCCTTCCTCCTTCTCCAGGTTGACTGGGAGAAGTGATGTGTGTGTGACAGACACAAGGAAGAACTTCCAGAAGGAACACTGTTTAGATCCTGGGGGAAGCGAGATGCTGAGGGCAGCTCCAGGTGGGCTCTAGCGGGGCCCGTCAAGAAGAGGCTGGTCCCTCTGCACCTGCCAGCTGGCCCAGGGCGGGAGAGGGACTCAGCGACCCTTGCCCCGCTGCTTCCGGGCCCTGTTACGTCAGTGAGGTGTGCAGCCCTCACTCACGTGTTGGTTCATTCAGTAGGTTCCAGACACTGCGAGCAGAAGCGGGTGATGCCTGTGCAGGCCTGACACGCTGCTCTCAGCGGAGGCGGGAAGTGGGCAGAGAGGACTTTGAAATAATGTCCTTTCCAGTTGTGAGACAAGTTGGTGGGCACCACGCTGCAGCCCGGTCCCCAGCACAGCCGCTGGCCTGGGGGCGTGGAGGCCAGGGAGCGGCTGCTGAGCGCACAGCTGTGGGTTTTCAGACAGGGCAGTGGGAGCGTGGAAGGGAGCCCGAGAAATGGGTCAGGGCGGAAGCCACACCTCCTTGGCAGAGGAGCCGGTGACGCCCTCCTGCACAGGCCACGCTTCAGGAACTTGCAGGCCACGCTTCAGGAACTTCAAACACCCCCTGGGCCAGCTGCCTCAGGGTTACGATCCTGGAGAGGGGTAAGCCAGAGAGGCTGAGGCCCTTGTGAAAGAACCAGGACCACAGTTACCGAGGGGGACGGCAGCGACGGCAGGCATGGAGCTGCGGTTAAGAGCGGGGACCCTACGATCACACCCCCTGGATCACATCCCACCACACACTGGCTGTGTGCATTTGGGCGACTTACTCCACCTCTCCGGGCCTCAGTTTCTTAGTCTGTAAAATAGGAATAAAAGCAGTCCCCACTTGACAGTGGTGAGAAATGAGTGAATCAAAGTGTGTCAAGCCCTTGAGCGGTGCCTGGCCTGTGTCAGCCCCCTTTGTGGTGGTGGTTTGGGGTTTTTTTTTTGACCTTGCAGCTTGCAGGGGATCTTAGTTCCCCAACCAGGGATCAAACCAGTGCCCTCTGCTGAGGAAGCACAGAGTTCTAACCCCTGGACCGCCAGGGAATTCCCCTGTAAGGTGCTCTTCCCCTTACGGTCAGCCCTAAAGGGGAGAGACCACCGACTCTGACCCCTCAGGAGGCAGGTCTGCAGAGCTGGTGGGGGCTCTGGTGGGAAGGCCAGCAGGGACCGTGGTATTTGAAGTGGGAACAGAAAAAGGGCTGGGCCTGTCAGGGGCCCAGGCCGGATGGGTCCTGAGCGCCTGGTGTCCTGCCCCAGGGCGGGCCGCCTGCTCCCACCTGCAGCCACAGACATACACAGACCCACAGCAGAGAGGAGGGCCGCACACATGCAGAGAGCGGGGGGCTCAGCCCTTTGTCATCTGTGCGCTGCCATCAGGATGGGCAGGAAATGACACCCCGGCAAGCGTCCCTCAAAAGCCGGGCTGGGCTGGGGCCAGAACGCAAAGGGACCACCCCCAGGGGTCTCTGTGGGCCCAGGGGGAAGGCTGACCAGGCGCAGGTGATTGAGAGCTGCAGGCTTCGTGTGTGTGTGTGTGTGTGTGTTTGTGGGTGTGGGCGGGTGTGATGATTGAGAGCCGCAGGCTTCATGTCTCTGTGTATCTGTGTCTGTGTGTGTCTGTGTCTGTGTGTGTCTGTCTCTGTGTGTGTGTGTGTCTGTGTCTGTGTGTGTCTGTGTCTGTCTGTCTCTCTCTCTGTGTCTGTCTGTCTGTCTGTGTCTGTCTGTCTGTCTCTGTGTGTGTGTCTGTCTCTCTGTCTCTCTCTTTCTCTGTGTGTGTCTGTGTCTATCTGTCTGTGTGTGTGTGTCTGTCTGTCTCTCTGTCTCTCTCTGTGTCTGTGTCTATCTGTCTGTGTGTGTCTGTGTGTGTGTGTCTGTCTGTCTCTCTCTCTCTGTGTCTATCTGTGTGTGTCTGTCTGTCTGTCTGTCCGTCTCTCTCTCTCTGTGTCTGTGTCTGTCTGTGTCTGTCTGTCTGTCTCTGTCTGTGTCTGTCTGTCTGTCTCTCTGTGTGTGTGTGTGTCTGTCTAGCTGTCTGTCTCTCTCTCTCTGTGTCTGTCTGTCTCTCTGTCTCTCTCTCTCTCTCTTTCTCTGTGTATTCCCCAGAGACTAGGCCCTTCCTGGAGCTGGTGGCGGCTCCATGGCTTTCTGAGCCGCCCAGTAGCCGGGTGGCTTGGCCGTGGTGGAGCCTGGCTCCGTGTAGGTTTGGGTCCTCTTGTTGAGAGAGGTTTCAGGCGGTGCGGGCGTGTGCCCTGCTCTGGGATGGTGCCCACTGGCCCCCAGAGCACAGGGTCTGGGCCGTGACCTCCTGGCTCCACCATTCGCTTGGGGATCTTTGTGGCTCAGCCTCAGCTCCCCCGTTCGTACGAAGCAGCTCCTCCTCGTGTTGCTGGGGAATGAAAGCAGCCCCTTCCTGTGGCAGGTTCGAGCCACTCTTGCCACCCAGGAGATGCTTAATGGACGTCAACAGTTCTGACTCTGATCATTACCATAGTAATTATTACCACCATCCTTAGGTGGAGGCGTGGGGGCTGGAGAGGAGAGAACAGACTGTCTGGTCTGGTCTGATGGGCTTTAAAATCCTACCTAACCTCTCTGAGCCTAACTTTCTTCTGTAAAAAGGGGGTAGTTACTGTGCTCACGTGGCAGGGTCACTGTGTTACCCACATAAGAAGGGCCAGGAGCAGAGCCCGCTCGTTGTGGGTCCTTGGGAAACACTGACCCTCCTGGCTGCCTCGGGGGTTGGAGCAGCTGCAGGAACCCAAGTGTTTGGGGGCAGAGCCCCTGAGGGGCTGGGGTATTGCGACAGAATCAGCTGCCTGGGAAACCTTGGGTTTGTTGGGTGGGACCTTTAGCTCAGGCCTCTGCAGGGCTCTGTCTGGGGAGGCAGAGAAGGGAGCCCAGAAACTCAGCAGGCTGCTCCCCACATGCCCGGCTTTCCACCCCCCGCAGCGAGCTCTTCCTGGGAAACTTGCGGCTGCCCAGCACCACCGCCTTCGTGCCTGCGGGTCTGGGAGGGCCTCGGGCATCGTCATGTCTTAACAGCTTCTCTGAGAGGTCTGGGGACCGCAGTGGGAGAAACCTTGGCAGAGGCTGGGAGCCCTGAGTCCTACCCCCTGCAGGGCCCCAGATCGCCCCCTGTCTGCCTGCTCTGCTAGGAAGGTAGCTCTACAGTAGGGGAAGCAGGAGAAAAAGAATGATTTCTGCAGTAGAAATGCCCACCGCGTTTCTTTGAACCTCAGTTTACCCATCTTTAAAATGGGCCCCTTCCTCACAGAAGGAAGCTGCCCGCTGTTCCTCTGGGCCCTGGCACGTGGTATCGTCTCTCCTCCAGCCCTGGGGGCTTGCTCAGCTCATGCCCCCCTCCAGCCCACCCCCAGTGACAGGGTTCTTCCTTCCTCCTCCCTCATTTCACCTCCACAGTGAGGCTGCCTTTACGTTTTATTGGTCCAGATTCTCAGCGTCTCCTTAGGGGCCAGGGCTGTGCTGGGCAGGAAGGTTAATGAAGGATGAAGAGCCCTGTCCCTGCCCTTGGGGTGGAGACCAGGTGGAAGGCGGGGCACAGAACTCCCAGGAAGGCAGCAGCGGGGTGTGTGGGTGCTGGCGAAGCCGGGTGGGCCCTGGCCCCGACTCCGGGCCACAGCCCGTCAGAATTCACCAGGGGCTCCAGGAAGCAAGGCGCTGTGAGTGAGAGCCAGCGGGACGCGGGGAACAGGGCCAGAAAGGCCTGAGTCGCTGGGTGTGTCAGCTTCAGTCCTGTTTAAGGAAGGAGGCCAAGCCCCCCCCACCAGGGACGTTTCCCGTTCTCCCCACAGACAGCAGCCCGCTCGTGGGCAGCACGCCCGCCAGCTATGGGACCCTGACGATCGAGACATCTACAGATCCCCTCAGCTCCTCAGTTTCATCCGAGGTATGTGGAGGCGGGGCGCGGGCGGGGGGAGGGTCCTGGGCCTCAGTGGTTAAGAACCCGCCTGCAGAGGTGGGAGGCGCGGGAGGCGCGGGTTCGATCCCTGGGTTGGGAAGATCCCGGAAAGGAACCGGCAGCCCGCTCCAGTGTTCTTGCCTGGGAAGTCCCGCGGACAGAGGAGCCTGGCGGGCTGCAGCCGTGACCTGGGGGTCTCAGAGAGTCGGATGTGACTGAACACGCGTGCACGTGGACGAGGAGGGGCGGGCGAGCTCCGAGTGGGGGTGGACCCACCCGCCCAGCTGCCCTGGCCTTGTCCCGCGGTGCAGAGGCTCAGCGGCTACTGTGGCAGTCCGTGGAGAGCCGTCGGCTACCACGCCGTGGTCTGGACGCTGGCGGGGCTCCCTTTGCTCCTGTTCCGGTGGAAGCCCCTGTGGGCGGTGCGCCTGCGGCTCCGGCCCTGCACCCTGGCCCGCGCCGAAACACTCGTCATCGAAACAAGAGACAGAGAGGTGAGCGGGCGGGGGCAGGGCGAGCCTGGAGGGAGGGGTGGCAGTGTCTCGGGCTCGGGGGTGCAGGACGCCTGGGTTCCCGGCCCAGCCTGGCTGCTGACATTCTGTGGGGCCTGACACGGGCGCGTCTCCTCCCTAGACCTCAGCCTTCCCATCTGAGCAGTGGGCAGACGCGGCAGGGCGGGTGGTTCCCAGGAGGTCCCCCGCATCCTTGATCCCTGCCTCCTCCAGCGGGGACCACCTGGCCGTGGGGTGGGGCCGGGGAGGGGAAGGATCGCTTCGGACCGGATCCGTGCCTCCGTATTCCAGGATAGCTCATGGCAGCTCTCTACGGTCCAAGTGCAGACGGAGGCCGTCGGCGCGGACAGGTGAGGCAGCCGCGTCCCCCTTCCCAGGAGCCCCGCTCCCGCTCTCCTCCCGCGAAGGTGCCGACCCGGGCCTCCCATCCCAGGGAGCGCAGTGACTGGGGACAGGCGGGTGCTGGGCCGGCCCGGGGTCCACAGTAACCCCAGCCCCTCCACAGCCTGCAGCCGCCCCCACAGACACGGGCAGAGGATGGCCGGAGCCGGGCGGCTGTGGGGGCAGAGCCGGAGGATGCCTGGAAGGACACCGCGCGGCTCCACAGGCCTGAAGAGCAGGTACGTGGACGGCTGGGCTCCGGATGCGCCCTGCCTGTCCCGGGGCCCACTTTCACACCCTCTGCGATTAGAGCTGGCCTCCACTGTGCTCCGGGCACCTCTGGTTCTCCTAAGAGGCCAGGATACTGGCTGATCACCTTTTCTATTTTGAATTAATCAGATTATTTTTTATTCATTTTTAAAAATTAATTATTGGCTGTGCTGGCCCTTGGTTGCAGCACGCAGGCTCTGTTTGTGGTTGCCTGACTTGGGGGGTGGGATCCCAGCTCCTGCACCGAGAGCGAGGGCCTGACCAGGGCTGGGATCCCAGCTCCTGCGCCGAGAGCGACCAGGGGGGGAAATCCCAGCTCCTGCGCTGAGAGCGAGGGGTCTCAAGCCGTTGGAGCCCCAGGGAGTCCCAGCCCTCTCCCGGGGCCCCTGCCTGCCGCCCGCCCCCCAGGCACAGGCCTCAGGCGGGCCCCTGTCCACCGCCCCACACGCGCACACCCCTCTCTGTCCCCCCTCCAGCGGAGGCTGCGCTACTACGTCTTCCGAGGCCAGCGCTACGTCTGGATAGAGACCCAGCAGGCCTTCCGCCAAGTCAGGTGGGCACCGGGGCGGCGCTGGGCCGGGCAGAGGGCTGGCGGGGGGCAGCCCGGCGTGGACTCCGCTCTCAGCTCCGGGCCTCGACCCCCTGCGACCCCGGGCAGGTCACCGAGCCTGTTAGGGCCTCAAGGTTTCTGTTTGTAAATAAGTCGTGAAGGGGATCCTGGCCTCGAGTTCCAGAGTTTTTCTGAGGTTGTGTATTTCGGGCTGTGCTGCGTCTTCGCCGCTGGAGGCGCTGTTTTCTAGTTGGGGCGCATGGGCTCCTTAGGGCGGCGCCTTCTTTTGTTGGGGAACAGGGGCCTGGTTGCCCCGGGGCACGTGGGGTCTTCCCTGACCAGGGCTCGAACCTGTGTCCTCTGCATCGACAGGAGGGCTCTCAACCGCTGGGCCACAAAGGAAGCCCCATCCTAGCTCTGTTTGGAATGTAAAGCACACGCTTGGGGTGCAAGGCTTGGCCCAGTGCCCGGCCCGCGGTGGCAGCAGCACTGTGAGCAGCCTGCCCGCCCTGGACGTGGGCCTCCTGGCACAGAGCCGGGTCTTGTAGCTGCTCTGCCCCCTACTAAGGGCTTGAGAAACATGAGCTCACTTTATGTCTTAGTTTGAGCCCCAAGAAGCAGACCCCAAGACAGGAGTCAGGTGCAGGGAGGCTGGAAGGAGACACCAGGGTCGGGAGGCAGGGAGAAGGCAGTGAAGGGGCTCGTCGTGGGCGCCCGGGACGCAGGCCTTGGGGGCCCCTTTGAGCCAGTGATGCACACACGCCTGGGGGTGCCCTCACCCAAGGAGCAAGCCAGGGGCCATACCGGTACTCTCGGCCGTTCCTGGTCGCGGAGTCCGCTAACTCGGGCGTGGTTCCGGCCTTCCTGGGTCCTGGGCAGAGCGTGCTCACGCAGCCGGGAGGAGCCCTGACGCCCCCAGCTGGTTGGTAAAAGGCAGCACAGCCCAGAGGCGCGCGCCCAGCAGGCGCGCGGACGCCCCAGGAGCCTCCGCTGCGAGAGGAGAACGGGAGTCACCGCGGTGGCCGTGGCTCCATCGCTGCCAGGAGCCGTCCGAACGCTGTGCAGAACTTATCCCCCTGACCCCACCCGCAGCCCCGGAGGTGGTGCTGTCCCCGGCTCCAACCTGCACGTGAACATCTGAGGCCAGAGAGGCAGAGTGCCCTGCCTAAGGCAGCATCTTTTTTCAATATAGTTGCTTTAGCAAAATTTATGCCAGCTTTATCTATATACATGTGTATTTCAAAATCAGAGTGCCAGACACTCAAACTGTTAACGCAGGGCCGGTAACAATGCTTAAAACGTTATGCAGCCTGTCGCCTTCCACTCATTCTGGCATTGATGTCAGCAAATAGTCGCGGCACTAAATGTCACTGAACAACAGCAGCTGTTGTCCCTGCTAAGTATTTTCATCATCTCTAATTGTTTTTCTTGGGTGACGGGGTTTGAGGCCCAATCAGAGGGACAAAAGGGGAAAGTGAGGGCTTCCCTGGTTCTCAGACAGTAAAGAATCTGCCTGCAATGCAGGACACCTGGGTTCGATCCCTGGGTTGGGAAGATCCCCTGGAGGAGGGCATGGCAACCCACTCCAGTATTCTTGGACAGAGGAGCCTGGCGGACTGCCGTCCACGGGGTGGCAAAGAGTTGGACACAACTGAGCAACTGACACGTTCACTTCTTTCAGGCCCAAAGTTAGTGCAGGACGCGTTCTCCCCGGGCTGGGGTGGCAGAGGTGGGCCAGGAGGAGGGGAACAGAACTCAGTCCCTGCTGCCCGCTCAAGCCCCTCTCCGCTCCCGCAGCCTGCTGGACCACAGCCGCACCTGTGACGACCTCCGCCGCGCCAGCGCTGGCCTCAGCCTGCAGGACCACACTGTGAGGTGGGGGCTGCCTGGGGGCCGGCACTCTGTCTTGCGCCCCGGGGCATGGCCTGCTGGCAGTCTCCTGCCTTCCCTGGCCTCGGTCTCCCCGGCTGTGAAGTGGGGCGCTCCATCCCTGCCGGAGGGTCCAGCTGCCACTGCCCACCCCCCCATCTGACAGCTTTGTCACTCGTCTTACAGGAAGGCCGTCTACGGCCCCAACGTGATCAGCGTCCCGGTCAAGTCCTATCCCCAGCTGCTGGTGGACGAGGTAGGGCTGTCCCAGCCTCGCCCCAGCTCTGGCCCTGTGTGACCTGGACCAGGGACCTGCCCTCTCTGGGCCCCTTAGCTGAGGCGGGTCCTGCCTGCCGTCCTCTTCTCCACAGTGGAGATCACTCAGATCCCTTCCCGGTCAGCTCAGGGAGAGGGATCGGCAGTTCTGGTCCGGGCTGGGCTCGGAGGCCGAGACACCCCACACAGCCGGGGTTCCCGCTTTGCCGAGAGCTGGGCTCCAGCGCCTGGGTCCTTGCGTGCATTGCCCACCTTCCTGTTCCAGCAGCCTCGAGGCAGGGACGCGTTTCACACGCGAGGAGCCGGAGCTTCAGAGGAGGGAAGACACGGCCAGGGTCACACAGGGTCAAAGGGAAGCCAGTGCCGGACACACCGAGAGTACGGGCTGACATGGCCCTTGAGCCGGGGCGGAAGCCGGCGAGACAGAGGGGAGGCCCGGAGCCTGGCGCCGCGTGGGGCGTGGGGCATCAGGCAGAGACTCAGCCTCCGTGCCCCGGCGCCCCTGGGGCACGGTGGAGCTGGCGGCGGCAGCCTGCGGAGCTGCCCTCACCCTCGTGTGACAGGCGGACGGTGTGCGTGGCGGGGGCCTGGCCTGCAGACCTGTGTCCCCTTAGAGCAGGGAGCGCGGCCAAGGGAGTCGGGCGGGACCGACCAGGAGGTGGGCCTGTCTTCCATCCCTGGAGCCGTCGGTCGCGGAGCGGGTCCCCCGCGGGGGCCCTGGGCCCTGACGCTGCCTCCCCACCACTCCCCCAGGCACTGAACCCGTACTATGGGTTCCAGGCCTTCAGCATCGCGCTGTGGCTGGCCGACCACTACTA
Organism: Budorcas taxicolor; assembly: GCF_023091745.1. NCBI lineage: Eukaryota > Metazoa > Chordata > Mammalia > Artiodactyla > Bovidae > Budorcas > Budorcas taxicolor. Next base: position 179,953,585 of record NC_068911.1, read on the forward strand.
CTGGTACGCGCTGTGCATCCTGCTCGTCTCCGCAGTCTCCATCTGCCTGTCCGTCTACAGGACCAGAAAGGTGGGTGGGCGGGGCGGCGGCGACGGGGCGGGCGTCCTGGGACCTCCACCCACTCGCGCCCTCCTGTCCGCCTGCCCACAGCAAAGCCAGACCCTGAGGGACATGGTCCAGCTGTCTGTACGGGTGTGCGTCTGCAGGCCTGGGGGAGGTAAGAAGCGGGGGAGGGAGGAGGCTGGGGGAGAAGGGACGGGAGAGGCTGGGGGAGGGGGGAGGCTGAGGGGGGAGGGGGGAGGCTGAGGGGGGAGGGAGGGGAGAGGCTGGGGGAGGGGGAGGCTGAGGGGGGAGGAGCCGGCGGAGGGGAGGAGCCAGTGGCTCCCGGCCCCGCCCCGGCCCCTGCTGACCCCGGCTTGCCCGCAGAGGAGTGGGTGGACTCCAGCGAGCTGGTGCCCGGAGACTGCCTGGTGCTGCCCCAGGAGGGCGGCCTGATGCCCTGTGACGCGGCCCTAGTGGCCGGCGAGTGCGTGGTCAACGAGAGCTCCCTGACAGGTCAGCCCCTGCCCCTGGCGCTGCCCCCCCCCCACCCCCGCCGCCAAGCTCCTCTGCCTTTCAGAACCGTCTTCGCTGGAGCTCTCATTCCCCTTTGCTCTCAGGTAACCATCCTGACCTCACCCCTTCCTGCCCCACAGACCCCGGGGAGGCCCTGCTGCTCTTCACCAGCAGCTGGCTTGGGGCTGGAGTCAATCCCTTTGGTGGTTTGTTGTGAAAGTAACACAGCTGGTTACAGAGTAATCCCAGTGGACTGACAGCAGTGCCTTCCCCTGACCCTGGGCCCCCCAACTGTTCCCGGCTCCCTGGAGAGACGGCTCCTGAACCGAGAGTGCCTCGCTGGGCCTGTGTCTTCTGCGCGCTCTGGGCCTCAGTGTACCTCTGTGTAAAATGGGGACAGTGACTCCTTCACACGCAGTTAGAAGAGCTAAACGAGGCCCAGGGCCTCCATAACAGTTCTCTGCTTAGGGCTTGGTCTGGTCGGCGGAGGGGCTGCCTGGGCCTCACGCCACGTATCCCCCAGGGGAGAGCATCCCAGTGCTGAAGACGGCCCTGCCCGAGGGCCCAGTGCCCTACCTCCCAGAGGCCCACCGGCGGCACACACTCTTCTGCGGGACCCTCATCTTGCAGGCCCGGGCCTTTGTGGGACCCCACGTCCTGGCGGTGGTGACGCAGACAGGTGCGAGGCGGAGGGCCAAACAGAGACACTGGGGTCAGCAGCCAGAGGAGAGGGGACACAGAGCTGGGTGGGCTGGCTGGGTGCAGCGGGCGACACCTTGGTGAGAAGGAAGGAGCCCCCCGAGGGAGAGAGCAGCCCTGTGCTCCCCAGGAGGCCCCTGCCTCATGGGAAGGGGACCCAGTGTCACCAGATTGGACTTCTTTTCAGCCAAAGCTGCAATCTGGATTTGAAGTAAACCACCCAGCTTGTAGCTGGTGTTACTGATTCTGTGTTGAGTAAACCTGTGAAGTCTGGGCAGGAGCTGTGGGTCCCCAGCTGGGCGATCGCTGACCCCGGAGCTGTGGGCGGTGTGGGGCAGGCCGGGTGACCCCTCCTGACCCCTGCTTTCCTTCCCAGGGTTCTGCACGGCCAAGGGGGGCCTGGTGAGCTCCATCCTGCACCCCCGGCCGCTCAGCTTCAAGTTCTACAAGCATAGCATGAAGTTCGTGGCCGCCCTCTCGGTTGTGGGTGAGTGGCCCCCTGCTCCCTGCCATTTGGGGGCCCTGAGCCCCAGCCCAGCCCCGCTGAGCCCCTCCTGTCTCCCCAGCTCTGCTTGGCACCATCTACAGCATCGTTACCCTCCTCCGCAACCGGGTAAGCCTGGGGGCTGGGGGGAGTTCTGGGGGGCCCAGGCCCCACACAGGCTGGCCCTGGGCCCTGACAGCGCCTCCCGCCAGGTGCCCCTGGGCGAGATCGTGATCCGGGCGCTGGACGTGGTGACGGTGGCCGTGCCGCCCGCCTTGCCGGCCGCCATGACCATGTGCGTGCTCTACGCCCAGAGCCGGCTGGAGAACCAGGGCGTCTTCTGTATCCACCCGCAGCGCATCAACCTGGGAGGCAAGCTCCGGCTGGTGTGTTTCGACAAGGTAGGGGCTGCGGGGACGCCGTCACGGCCAGGCGCACACACACACACACCCCTACCCCTCACCCCGCAGTGCTGACTGAGCGCCTGCTGAACCCAGGTCCCCACTGCCGGCCCATGGGCCCTTCTCATGGACCCAACCGCCTTGGGTCCTGGGATGGAGACACTCAGAGGCGCCCTCCACCCTCAGCTCCACCTTTGTCCTGCTCACTGTCTGAAATGCAAAATGTCTGAAATCACCTAATTTGTTTGAAGACCACTGAGAACCTGCTGGGTGCCCAGTGTGCGTGCTGAGTCGCTTCAGTCTTGTGCGACTGTGCGACCCCCACGGAGCGTGGCCCGCCAGGCTCCTCTGTCCGTGGGATTTTCCAGGCAAGAATACTGGAGTGGGTTACCATGCCCTCCTCCAGGGGATCTTCCCGACCCAGGGATTGAACCTGTGTCTCCTCTGTCTCCTGCACTGACAGGCGGGTTCTTTACCACTAGCGCCACCTGGGAAGCCCCTGGGTACCACAAGGGATCCGGCAGTCAGCCCCTCAGAGATGTGCCCGCCACCAGGATGAGCAAACCAAGGACCATGGAGAGCTGCAGATGGCGATGGGCTCTAGGGAGGGAAGAGATGGGGTACATGGGAGGAGGCATCAGGGGATGCCCTTAGAGAGGGCAGTCGAGGCTCTGTGAGTCCCGTGGTGATCTTTGAGGGGTGGCCTGCACCGCGATGAGAGTGGGGCTGGCCGGGCAGAGGGGATAAGCTGTGTGGCTCCTGGCTCCTTGGAGGAACAGGCTGTGGGAAACAGTGAAGAGACGAGACCCGCAGAGCCCTGACTGATCGAAGGCTGGCGGGCCCTGGTGAGCAGGCTGGACATTATCTGCGCAGCGGTTTTTTGGCTGCGATGAGTCCTTGTGGCTGCGCGCTCTCTCTCGTTGCAGCGAGCGGGCTGCTCTCTTGCTGCGGTGCGCAGGCTTCTCATTGTGGGGCGTCTCCCGCCACATAGCACGCTCGTGGCGGCGTCCCCCGCCGCGCCGCATGCTCGTGGCGGCGTCCCCCGCCGCACCACACGCTCCTGGGCACGCCAGCTTCAGCACTTGCGCTGCACAAGCTTAGCGGCCCACGCCATGTAGGACCTTCCCAAACTCGGGATCCCCGCGCTGGCAGGCAGGTTCTTATCGCTGCACCCCCAGGGAAGCCCCGGGTGTTATTTTAACTGAAAGAATGGAGCGTGGTCAGGTTGCAGAGCTCCCAGGCTCATGAAAGGGCCAGTGTGGAACTGAGCCGCTGAAACACGGTGCGGAAAATGCAGGAATCCTTTCACCCCATTCATCCATTCCTTCATCTCCCTGGGAGCCGGGCACAGCCAGGTCCTCTCGGTGCCACAGTGGACAAGTGGTGGGGTAGTAAAGAGGCCATACGTGGGAGCCCCGAGCAAGCAGACTCCCTGGAGGGAATGATGCCAGACAGAGAAGCCCCGGGGCTTGCGGGGGGGTGGGGCATCCTGGCCGAGGGGCCTGCTTGACCAAAGGTCTGGAAGCACGGAGACCTCTTCTGGCTCCAGCCCTGCCTCCTGGGGCTCCCAGGAGCCCCCCTAACCCGGGACACGGGCGCCCACCACCGCAGGACCAAGCTCACCTAGAACTCACCACTGACCTGCCCGCTTGCCCCCTGCAGACGGGTACCCTCACTGAAGACGGCTTGGACGTGATGGGGGTGGTGCCCCTGGAGGGGCAGGAGTTCCTGCCGCTGGTCTCAGAGCCCCGCCGCCTGCCCGTGGGGCCCCTGCTCCGGGCACTGGCCACCTGCCACACCCTCAGCCGGCTGCGGGACACCCCAGTGGGCGACCCCATGGACCTCAAGATGGTGGAGTCGACTGGCTGGGTGAGGAGCCCAAGCACGTTGGCCCCCTGCCTCTGGGCACCCGGGCCAGAGGGTGAGCCCACCAGGGCTGAGCCCCTCTGATCTCCATTTCTGGGGCTCCCAGGGGGTCTCTCTCTTACCCAACACCAAGAACAACAGTGGCCCCGGGCTGTGCCAACCCCATGCCAGCGCTCTGGTGCAGGGGTCTCATCTCGGGGGGTGAGCTTAAAAGCTGCCTCACCGGGAGGAAACGGGGAGATTTGGAATAATGTGTCCAAGGTCACCAACCAGCTTGTAAATGGCAAAGCCAGAGTTTGAACTCGGGTCCTTCCGGAGCCCACATTTGTGACGTCTCTTCCATCCAGCCTCCCACTAAGGAAGTCCTCCACGCTTCTAACTCAGTCTCCCTTAGTGCCTCTTTCCCGGGGCCAAGGGTTGGCTGCCCCAGGCCAAGCCAGCACCCTGCCCCTTGATCCCCCAGGTCCTGGAGGAGGGACCAATTACGGACTCGACATTTGGGACCCAGGTTTTGGCGGTGATGAAACCCCCGCTCCAGGAGCCCCAGCTGCAGGGCATGGTGAGTCGAGGGGGTGCCCGTGGGGCACGGGGTGTGGGGGGCCCACCGGTCAGCCCTCAGCGGCCCTCCGGTCCCGCAGGAGCCCCCGGCGCCAGTCAGCATCCTCGGCCGCTTCCCCTTCCTGTCGGCGCTGCAGCGCATGAGCGTGGTGGTGGCCTGGCCGGGTGCCGCCCAGCCCGAGGCCTGCGTCAAGGGCTCTCCCGAGCTGGTGGCCAGCCTCTGCGACCCCACGACAGGTGAAGGGGGCCCCCGGGGTTCCGGTCGGCAGGCGCCCCGCCCCCGCCCCGCCCCCGCCCCCTGACCCGCCCCTCCCCCGGCAGTGCCCGCCGACTTCGCCCTGAGGCTGCAGAGCTACACGGCCGCGGGCTACCGCGTGGTGGCCCTCGCTGGTAAGCCGCTGCCCGTCACAGCCAGCCTGGAAGCCGCTCAGCAGCTGCCCAGGTGGGGACCGAGTGCCTGCCTCGTGCGCGGAGCCAGGCCCAGCGCCCTGCGGGGGCTGGGGAGGCGCGTGGCCCGCGGCCTCTGACCCGGGCCTGCCCCTCAGGGACGCTGTGGAGCAGGGGCTGAGTCTCCTGGGGCTGCTGGTCATGCGGAACCTGCTGAAGCCGCAGACGCCGGGCGTCATCCAGGCTCTGCGCAAGACTCGCATCCGCACCGTCATGGTGACAGGTAGGTGCTGCCGGCGGGGTGGCCCCCAGAGGGCAGCGTGCCAGGTGTCCCCTCTGGGGCGTCTCTGCTGGGCTCCTGCTCCCGGTCTGGTCCTCTTCGGACATTTCAAGTATCATCACGGTTCCCTCCGAGCGGTAGTTGTCACCCCAGCTGACAGAGAAGGGAGGCGAGGCTGGGCAGGATGACAGCCTGGGGCCCACCCGCTGGGTGAGCGCCGCTGAGAGCGGAGGGGCAGGTCAGTCCCGAAGGCCCGTTTCATGGAGGAAGGAAGAAAGACTCCAGCCAGGGTGACCGGAAGGGCTCAGTGGGTTTGTGTCCTCCCCTGGTCCTCCCGCCCCGCACACGCGCACGTATACACACCCACACACATACACACACAGAGACACACATACGTACACACATACACAGACAAACACGCAGGTACATACACACAGACTTACACACCGATACATATGCACACACATGTGCACAGACACACAGAGACACGTACACACACACGTACACACACACGGTAGGGCTCAATAGGTTTGAGTCCTTTCTTTGCCTCCCGCCCCTCCACACACACACATACACACACATAAACACACAGACACACAGGTACACAGACACACACACACACTCTTCCTGGCAGAGCCCCACAGCATCACACAGTGCGTGTGGGACTGACCCCAGGCCCGCTTCTCCTCAGCGCACTTCTAAGCATGAGCTGGCCCCCTCCTGGCTGTGTGTTGTCTCCGGGTCTGTCGCAGGCTCTCGCTGCTGCAGCGAGCAGGGCTGCCTCTCCGGGTCTGTCGCAGGCTCTCGCTGCTGCAGGGAGCAGGGCTGCGCTCACTGCGGCGTGCGGGCTCCCGTGGCTTCTCTGCAGAGCACATGCTCTGGGCGCCTGAGCGTCAGCGGTGGCAGTGCTGGGCTCAGTGGTCGCCGCTGGCTGGGCCCAGAGCCCGGGCTTCTGTGGCTGGGCACGTGGGTATAGTTGCCCCGTGGCATGTGTAGCCTTCCTGGACAAAGGATCAAACCCGTGACCCTGCGCTGGGAGGCAGATTCTCATCCACTGGACCACTGGGGAAGCCCTCTCCTAGGACCTTTGACCCACAGTTTTATAGGCGAGGAGACCCAGGTTCAGAGGCCTTGGTGCCCTGCCTGAGCTCGCTCAGCCAATCGTGGTGGACGGAGTCCGTCCAGTCTCAGTGCTCCCAGCTGTACACGCGTCAGGGTTAGGATGGCCCCCCTAACGGCGGCCGGATTCTGACCCTGCCCCGCACCCCCAGGGGACAACCTGCAGACGGCGGTCACTGTGGCCCAGGGCTGCGGCATGGTGGGCCCCCGGGAGCGCCTGGTGATTGTCCACGCCGCGCCCCCTGAGCGGGGCCAGCCTGCCTCCCTTCAGCTCCAGCCAGTGGAGTCCTTCGCAGCCACGAATGGGGCCCAGGTGAGGCTGACCCTGAGTTCCAGCCACAGTCCCGCACGCCGCCACCCCTGTGTTCCCTGCCCCAGGCCCTAGCTCTCAAGGGGAGCAGGGGGCACTGAGCTGACCTTCCCGGGCCCCCAGGATCCTGACTTGGCTGCCAGCTACACCGTGGAGCCAGACCCCTGGTGCAGCCACCTGGCCCTCAGCGGGTCCAGCTTCGGTGTCCTTGTGAAGCACTTCCCCAAGCTGCTGCCCAAGGTAGGCCCCCCAAGGTCCCCCGGTCACCCCACCCCCGCCGTGCTCGGCTGCCTCCTTGGGCCGCCTCAGCCCCTCCCTCCTCCCTGTGCCCCCAGGTGTTGGTCCAGGGCACCATCTTTGCCCGCATGGCGCCTGAGCAGAAGACAGAGCTGGTGTGTGAACTGCAGAAGCTCCAGTGAGTGCCTGCTGGTGGGCCGAAGGGGGCGACTGGCCTGTGTGTCCCTGCTCCCCACCCTGGGCGTTAGGGAGCCCTCGGCTTGGAGAACCCCACAGGCACCCCTGGGTCTGTCCTGCTAACAGGCACCCCAGCCCTTGGCATCTGCGGGGGACTGATTCTAAGAGTCCCTGCAGATGCCGAAAGCCACAGGTGCTCATATGTAAAGTGGCCAATCCCTCCGCGTGCGTGGATTCAGACCCCACAGCTGTGACTGCAGCTGTTCACTGAGCGCTCACAGCACGCCGTTTCCCGAGCATTTCCCAGGCACCCCGCAGGCAGGGGGTGCAGCCAGCCCCCTGCTCTGCCTGCAAGCCCTCGGGGCGGGGGGTCGTGTCCCAGCCACGGAGGCCCCTGTGGGCCCAGAGCCGGCGGGTGAGTCGGGCCGCCCACCCTCCCGTCCCCACCAGGTACTGTGTGGGCATGTGTGGGGACGGCGCCAACGACTGCGGGGCCCTGAAGGCAGCGGATGTGGGCATCTCGCTCTCCCAGGCCGAGGCCTCAGTGGTCTCCCCCTTCACCTCCAGCGTGGCCAGCATTGAGTGTGTGCCCATGGTCATCAGGTAAGGCAGGCCAGGCACCGGCGGGTGCTGAGAGGGGCTGGGCAGGGCCTGGACCCCACACACCCATGCTCGCTCCCCAGGGAAGGCCGCTGTTCCCTGGACACGTCGTTCAGCGTCTTCAAGTACATGGCCCTGTACAGCCTGACCCAGTTCATCTCTGTGCTGATCCTTTACACAGTGAGCATCTCCTGGGCCCTCGGCCGGGGGGCGAGGAGCCAGCAGGTTCTGGAATAGTCAGCGTGGCTGCAGATCCTGCTCCAGCCAGGTGGCGTGGGCACTGTGGGTCTCAGCGGCGGGGACTGTCTGAGATGGTGAAAGCGCTGAGCCCCTGGTGCACAGTAGGTCCTCAGAAACCAGAGCGGCTGTCCTGGGCTCGTGTTTCCTGGCCCCCCATCCCCTGGGAGCTTCCACCTGCTGGGAGACCGAGGCAGAGCTCAGGCTGGGGTGAAGGAGGCGGTGGCCTCTCTCCCATGGAGCGACCTTTCCCCACGTGCCCTGAGCCAGACCTCAGCTGTGCCCCCTGCATCCTGCCAGTGGGCACCGCCCCCTCCCTGCCGGGAGCACGTGCTGAGCACCCCCCAGAAGCAGGTGATGCCGCGGGCAGTGGAGGCCTTGTGCTGGCTTCTGCCCCATGTCCACCGGCAGCCTGGGGAGGGCGGGAGCTGTGAGTCCTCTGGGACCACCTTCAGGCTGGGTGCTCCCATCAGAATGAGGCCACCCAGGTCAGCGGGCATGCCTTCCCCAGACCCGGGAGGGGCTGCGGAGAGGCAGGGCAGTGTGCGCTCCGTCAGACCAGCAGTTCCCAGACCCGCGAGGGGCTGCGGAGAGGCAGGGGGGTGTCCCCGCCGTCAGACCAGCAGTTCCCAGACCCGCGAGGGGCTGCGGAGAGGCAGGGGGGTGTCCCCGCTGTCAGACCAGCAGTTCCCAGACCTGCGAGGGGTTCCAGAGAGGCAGGGCACAAGGACACCTCCCGCAGCAGGGCTTTTCAGGGCAGGGCGGGTCCTCCCAGCAGACTGGGAGCTGTCCTGCCCCCTCCCCACTGGCAGGTCAACACCAACCTGGGCGACCTGCAGTTCCTGGCCGTGGACCTGGTCATTACTGCCACGGTGGCCGTGCTCATGAGCCGCACGGGGCCGGCCCGGGTGCTGGGGCGGGCACGGCCGCCCGGGTCCCTGCTGAGCGGGCCGGTGCTCGGCAGCCTGCTGCTGCAAGTGGCCCTCGTGGCCGGCGTGCAGCTGGGGGGCTACTTCCTGACAGTGGCCCAGCCCTGGTGAGTAGCGGGAGCCGGTCCTCGTCCCCCCGCGCCCCGGCCTCCTCCCCTGGATCCCTGACCCTGGGCCCTGTGCCCCTAGGTTCGTGCCTCTCAACGGGACCGTGCCTGCACCGGACAACCTCCCCAACTACGAGAACACGGTGGTCTTCTCCCTGTCCAGCTTCCAGTACCTCATCCTGGCGGCCGCCGTGTCCAAGGGGGCGCCCTTCCGCCGGCCTCTGTACACCAATGGTGCTGCTGCGCTGGGGGGATGTGCTGGGCGGGGACGCGCTGGATGAAGGGCGGAGGGGCCACGCGCTGGACGGTGGGGAGGGGGGACGCGCTGGGAAGGGACGCGCTGGGAGGAGGGGGGACGCGCGGGGGGGGGGACACACTGGATGAAGTGGGAGGGGAGACGCGCTGGACGACGGGCTGGGGGGCTGGTGCCCGCGGGGCCCCCTGACCTGACGGGCTCCGCCCCCCCTGCCCAGTGCCCTTCCTGGTGGCCCTGGTGGTCTTGGGCTCCGTCCTGGTGGGCCTTGTCCTGGCCCCCGGGCCTCTGCAGGGGCCGCTGACGCTGAAGAGCATCACCAGCACCCCCTTCAAGCTGCTGCTGCTGGGCCTGGTCGCCTTCAACGTCGTGGCAGCCTTCATGCTGGAGGTGGGGCCTGCCCCGGGCTGGGGTTGGGGGGGCCCTGGCGGGGGACTCGGCCTCAGCCGCCCCCGCACCGCCCTGTCCCCGCAGAGCCTGCTGGACCAGTACCTCCCGGGCTGCCTGCGGCAGCTCCGGCCCAAACGGGCCTCCAAGAAGCGCTTCAAGCAGCTGGAGCGGGAGCTGGCGGAGCGGCCGTGGCCGCCGCCCGCCGGGCTCGTGAGGCAGCGCCCCCTGCCGGCCACGCGAGGTAGCGCCGCCAGCCGGGCCCGTGAGGTGGCGGCCCCGTGAGGCAGCGCCCCCTGCCGGCCACGCGAGGTAGCGCCGCCAGCCGGGCCCGTGAGGTGGCGGCCCCGTGAGGCAGCGCCCCCTGCTGGCCCCATCAGGTAGCGCCGCCCGGCGGCCCGCGCCCTGCACACTGGACCTGCTGCCTCTGAGCCTCTCCTGGACCCCAGGCCCCCTCCGCCATTCCCCCCGCAGCCCCGAGGCTGCAGCTTCCCACCTACCCCTAGGGAGATGCTAGCTATCCACATCCCCCACTCCGGACATTCCACGTAGACGACAGCCACCGCTCCAGGCAGAGCCGCTGTCAATGTAGCAAATAAAGTCCTATTTTCCTGGCCGTGCCTGTCTCCTGCCTGACGCCACAGACCTGGGTCCCCCGCGTGTGTCTGCTCCTGGCGTCCCCTGAATTTTTCAGATCGCGGTGGACCGTGCCCCTTTCTGAGCTTCCGTGTCCTCGTCTGACAGTAATGTTTCCAGGTCACAGCCGTGCCCAGAGCTCTGTTCAGCATTTTTATGTATCGTCATTTAATCCTTACGTCTGTGGAGTACCGTTCCTCCCCTTCTTTCAGGTTTTATTTTTGGTCATGCCACACAGTCTGCAGGATTTTAGCTTCCCAACCAGGGATCAAACCCTGCGCCCACGGCAGTGAAAACACCAAGTCTTAATCCCTGGACCACCAGGGAGTTCCCAGTCCCGAAACCTGAGGCTTAGAGGCCGTGCAGCAGGTAGTCAGAGCTGGGACCAGGTCGCTTTGACTCCAGAGTTCATGCTCTTAACCTTCCTACTCTCCCGTGGAGGCAAGAGCGAACAGGATGTCTCAGACGAGTGCCAGCACCTACAAGGCCTTGACTGGGGCAGCTCCCAGCTTTCCCAGCCGCAACACCCTGGGCTGTGTTTGCGGTCCAGTCCCTCCCTCAGATGAAGACTCAGGCTCAGCCAGAACCGTACGCACCGTTCCCCGGGAGAGGGTGGGTGCTCCTGACGTCATCCCAGCGGGTGGGGGGGGCTGCCCTGGCCGAGCCCCGCCCTAGAGATGCAGCTGGTCATCTGTGCTGGGCAGGGGCGACAGGAAAGAAAAGCCCCTCCCCAGCCTTATTACCGGAAGCCGTGGTGTCCACCCCCTCCACCCCCCCCCCCCCCAGCTTGCCCTCGCGGGAGCTCAGTGAATGTTGACTCAAACCGAGAACCAGGGCGTGGGGTGTGGAGAGGCAGCTTGTGCCACCAGGGGCACCCATAGACCCTCCGCTGCACTCTGAGTCTCAGCGGCTTTCAAGTGGCAAACGCTGCTCGGGGGCCAGAGGACACCGCCAGGCCTGGGTGTGAGTCCCTTCTGCCCCTAACTGGTTACTCCTGCCTGTGCCGGGCAGTCATGTGTCAGGCACAGCGCTAGTGGAGAACAAAGCCATGGCCTCTGCCTGGGTGCAGTTTATAAGACGTGGTGTGAGAGGCGGGCAGGGAAGGGGCAGCTCTCCAAGGAAGCGGGGGCAAGAGTGCCCTGCCTGCTACTCCACCCCAAATGAGCTGCCGCCTGTGCTTGCGTCCTTAAGACAGAGGAGTGCGGAAACAGCGGAGGGTCTGGGGGGTGAGGTCTAGAGGCAGTAGCTTGGGGCTCAGTGCCCCCCTTTGTCAAGCGTGGCAGTGATTTAGTCACTCAGTCGTGTCCGACTCTTGGGACCCCCATGGAGTGTAGCCCGCCAGGCTCCTCTGTCCATGGGCTTCTCCAGGCAAGAACACTGCAGTGGGTTGCCATTTCCTTCTCCAGGGGATCTTCCCGACCCAGGGATCGAACTCGGGACTCCTGCACTGCAGCAGGATTCTTCACCCGCTGAGCCACCAGCCAGGGGGTTCCTTCTACCCTAGTGGGATTGCACCTGGCAGCAGAGAGGGGCCTAGGGAGGGCAGGGAGGGGCCTAGGGAGGGCAGGGAGGGGCCTAGGAGGGCTGGGCTGGCCCCTGGACCCAAGCACTCCCAGTGACAAAAATCCCCACTGTTCTGCCATCAGTGGGTGGGGGGCGGATAGTTATTCATCCATCCATTCATCTGACAAACCAGCATTGTGGAACAAAACCCCAGGAACGGGTCCACTCCCTGCCTGATAGGACTCAGTGTCTAAAGGACAAGTGGCCTAAGGCAAGGCAAGGGGGCCTGAGGGCGCCTCGGTCCCCCTCCCAGCCAGGCCTAGACCCCTGTGACCAGGCAGGACACCTCAACCCCCACACCTGGCTCGTCTCCCAGGAGAATCCACTGTGCATTCATTTATTCATTCCACAGATGTTTACTGAACAGCTGCTCTGAGCCTGGCGCTGTGCCAAGTGAGCAAACGGAGGATGAGCTGAAACTGAGCTTGTCCTGGTCTCCATACAGTGGACAGGCTCGGGCGGAGAGAGGCCACCAGGGCCACGGCTGGGAACAGGGAGAGGGGTTCCTCCGCTGAGGGATGGGGGGGGGTTGACGTGTCATCTGAAGGAGGGGGACTCATCGGTGTTGCGGCGGGGAGACACCGCTTGAGCAAATGCCCTGTGGCAGGTACAGGAAGGGGTTTGATGAGAAACAGCTAAAAAGCCATTGAGGCTGTTGGGAGACCAGGCAGAGGGAACGAGAAGGCAGAGCCGGGCTGCGGTGAAGGTCGGGTCCTTGGGGTCTCCAGGGGAGTTCAGCCTTGTTCCCAGGTACCTCGGGACACCAGTGAAAGGCTTCAGGTAGAAGCCTCCCCTAGCCCGCCCTGAGTGGGTGAGTGGGTGAGGGCGGGCCTGTTTGGGAAGGCCTGCTGCCGCTGGTTGGCCACTCAGCCGTGTCCGACTCTCTGCGACCCCGTGGATTGCAGCCCGCCGGGCTCCTCTGTCCCTGGGATTCTCCAGGCAAGAATGCGGGAGTGGGCTGCCATTTCTTCCTCCAGGGGATCTCGCAGACCCAGGGATGGAACCAGCATCTCTTAGGTCTCCTGCTTTGGCAGGCGGGTTCTTCGCCACTAGTGCCACGTGGGCAGGCCTAGCGGGCAGGTATCAGGGACTCAGGATTAGAGGCGGAGCTTGGCGGGCTGCGGGTGGCGAGTCAGCTGTGTGAGGGAAGGGTGGTGGGGTCCCTCCCTGAAGGAACACCTGCCGGGGCCGGGGCCGGGGAGGGTCAGGAGGCTGTGATTCTGGACTTGAATCCTCGCTGAGTTTGGGGCCCTGGGGACATGGTGGGGCCCGGCCCGGTAGCCTGTGGCCGGTGGCTCCGGAGAAACGCTGGTTATGGAAGCCCGCTGCGGCCGCGAGTTGCCTGGGGAGACGCAGGAGGCCCGGGAGGGCGTCCTGGAAGCCGGGAGAAGCCGGAGCGGAGGGCAGGGCGCGCGGTCCCCTTCGGGCGGCTGGCTCCGTCCTGTGTCCGGCGGAGGCGGCACGCCCGCCTCACCGCGTGGACAGCGGACCAGGCGGGATGGGGACAGGACGGCGGCGCGTCCTGCGCGGTGCGAGCTTCCGAGAGGGCGCGAGGCCGGCCGCGCGCCCCCGCCCCCCGCAGCCCGGCGGCCCGGCGGCGCTCGCGTTAGGACCCAGCGGATCCGCGCGGGAGGGCGGCGCCCGCCCCGTCGGGGGCCCGGAGCGGGGCGCGGGGGGCGGAGGCGCGGCGGGGCGGCGCGCGGACTCGGCGCGGCGCGCAGGGACCCGCAGGTAGGCGCGGGCCGGGCGGCGGGCCCCCGGGGGCTGTGGGGCCCGGGCCCGGGGGCCGTCTAAGCAGATGGAAGAGGGCGCCGGGGAGCCCGGGTCCTCTGGAGGGGCGGCTTTTGTCTCCCCGGAGGAGGGAGGTGGCGGCCGGCGGGGTGTCCGCGGGGCGGCGGGGACGGAGACAAAGGGCAGGGCAGGCCGGGCCCCCGGGGTGCGTCCCCGGCCCGCTGGGCCTTCCCCTCGGCCCCGCAGGTTCGGCCCCCCTCCCCGCCCGATCGCCCGCCGTCTGGACGCGCTTGCAGACGCGTCTCCTGGAGGGGCCCCTTCTCCGCGCGGACTCTCCTCGGGATGGCCTGGCCCGGGGCCCCTTCCCCCAGCGAGCCTGGGCGCCCCGTGCTGGGGGTTTCGAGGCTTAGGAGGGGCTCTGGGGACAGACAGAACCGCCACCCACCCCACAAACCACCTCCCCAGCTGCGGCCTTCGAGTGGTGACGGCGCCAACCAGCCTGGGAGCCAGATGGGGGGCAGGGAGGACTTGGGGGGGCTCCAGGCCTTGGGGCCCCCCGCGAGGAGGAGGCCGAGAGTTTTCAGAGTGGACGCCTGGCCTGCGGGGCAGCTGGGCCAAAGGCCTCGGCTTCCCCACCCCTTCCTCTCCCCTTCCCTCCTCAGTAAGGCTTGAGGGGGAGGGAGACGGGGAATGTGTGCAGTGACCGCGGCCACAGAAGGAGAGGTTCGCGGGGTGGGGGTGGGGGTGGGGCTCACAGAAGGAGAGGGACCAGGTCTCTGCCCCTGGCCCCCCTCTCCCTTGATTCCCTGTGGCCTGGAGGGGGCAGGGGCAGGCAGGCAGGTTTCCAGTTACCCGTCTGGAAGAACTCATGTTGTGGGAGGGCGGGCCCCCGTGGGTGAGCCCAGGACTCCCTCCCAGCCCCCTGGCTGAAGGCGGGCAGTCTGGAGGCTGCCCCCCGCTGCGCTGGGGCTGGCCGTGAGGACTTGTCGAGTCTGCCAAGTCCACCGTGGGGCCAGACTGGGGACGGGACTCACCCAGCGCTTCTCGAGCTTCAAGAACCTGCCCTCTCCCCCCAGACTACGCTTGTGATGCTCGTCACAGTCGTACTGTCTCAGGCGGTCCAGAGCCCCCTGGGCTAGGGGACCGCGGTCCTCTTGAGCGCTGCCCTCCAGGCTCGGGAGAGACGCTTTTCAGGCCCCACCCTGAGTGCTTCCTGCCCAGCAGACAAATAGCCCTCAGTCTCGTGAGCGTGTGATGGAGTCAGCCAGGTCCTGGGCGGCCTGGCAGGAGGAGTCTTCGAGGGGCGGGAGCCGGCCGGGCTCATGTGGTTTCCTGCTGGATGCCTGGGCCCCCAGGCTAATTGGGAGCAGGTGTCGGTCTGGGTCTGGCCGACTGCTGAGTCGGGGCTGTGATGTTAATTGGGCAGGACTGGGGTCCCAAGGATGGGCCTGGGGTCGTGGTCTGGGCACTAGATTCCTGGAGAAGTGCTGAGCAGAGGGTGGGCATCAGTGTGGTGGGGAGAGCAGGGGCAGGGATTAGGAATGTCTGTGGAGTGTGGGCGAGCAGGGTAGGGTCCATTGTCATGATTGGCTCTGGAGGAAGGCGAGTCTAAGCAGATAGGGGTGCCGCGCCCCCCGCCCGGCCCGGGGGGAGGCGAGTTCCTCAGGTCCTGAAGGCCCAGTGGGGTCTCAGGGACAGATCCCTCCAAAGTGGTCGCTGCCCCCGAGGCCTGCCTCCGTGACCCTCCATCTGCCTGGCCTCTGTTCTGGGCCCCCCTTCTCCAGGCTGAATTCTGGGAGCAGAAGCGGCCCTGCAGCCCTGGGGTGTTGGCTTGGGGAGCAGCTCGCCCCTCCTCTTTCTCCAGCTGTCCCCAGACACCGGCCCAGCGCGCTCCCTGAGCAGTCATGAGAGGTGCCTCCCTCCTCCTGCTCTTCCTGCCTGGTAAGTGGCACTGGGCTGAGGGGCTCGCGCGTGGGTGCGGGCAGGGAGCTGGCCACCAGCTCTTGTCCTGCGGCCGGAACTGTTTCCCGAACCCCAGGGCCTGCTACCTCTTGGAGCACAGACTGGACTGGCCAACCCCCCAAAGTCTGGAGGCATCTCCTGTGCGCCTCCCCACCTCACCGCAGCAGGCTCGGCCCAGGCACCAGGAGCCAGGCTTTCCCGCTCACTGCCTGGAGGGGGTCTGAAGGCCTGGGATTTGCACTCCTTTGGGGCCAGCTCAGCTACAGTCCTGACCTTGGAGAGGTCCCTGGTTGTCTCATGAAAGAGTTGTCAGTGGGGATCACAAACGGCCTGCCAGGTCTAACGTTCGTTCATTTAACAGACACCTGTGGAGCACCTACTCTGTGCCAGGCACTGGGATAGGCCCTGGTGATGCAGTGATCCAGTGGGCAAATGCCTGCCTTGTGTGGTGTTGCCCTGCCAGTCTAGAGAAGGGCGAGGTGATAAACGTCAGGTTGTGTTGAGTGCTGTGATGGAAATAAACTGGAAGATGCGATGGTGTGGGTGGGTAGGCCAGTGAAGGCCTCTCATTTTTTAATATTAATTTGTTTGTGCCGGGTCTTACAGCACACGGGAACCTCAGGCTTCGTTGTGGGATCTTTCACAGCGGCCTTAGTTGAGGCACGTGGGCTCCAGTTCCCTGACCAGGGATTGAACCCAGGCCCCGTGTTGGGAGCACAGAATCTCAGCTGCTGTACCGCCGGGGCAGTCCCAGGCGCTCAGTCACTGTCCTGTCCCACTCTTGGTGACCCCGTGGACCATAGCGCACCAGGTTCCTCTGTCCATGGAATTTTCTAGTGCAAAACACTGGCGTGGGTGTTGTTCGTTTCCCACTCCAAGGGATCTTCCCGACCCAGGGATTGAACCCCACTCCCCAGCATCAGCAGGTGGATTCTTCACCACTGAGCCACCCGGGAAGCCCCTGAGCGGAGCAGAAGCTTCAGGAGAAACCTGGAGGAGGAGAAGCTAAGCAGGCTCTCAGGCCCAGGAAGAGTCAAGTGCAGAGGCCCTGGGGCAGACAGGAGCGGCCAAGAGCCAGCATGGGGGGGCTGGTCAGGGAGGCGGCCCGGGACCAGGGCATGTAAGGGCCTTTGTGGACAAGGAGGCCGTATGCATCCTGTGAGTCTGAGTCTGCTGGGGATCTTATGGGCCCACCCGAGGGCCCACCCTCAGGGCCCCTGCTGCCCCTCCCTGCTGGCACCCCCTCAGCTCTGTCTCCCCACAGCAGGCCTGCTGGCTCAGGGCCAGTATGATCTGGACCCACTGCCTCCGTACCCAGACCATGTGCAGTATACCCACTACAGCGACCAGATCGGTAAGCCCACCGCCCACCTCCAGGCCCCCCAGCCCTCTCCCCAGATCGGCGCGGCTCGGCCGGGGGTCAGGCAGGGCGGTGGGACATGGGCTTTCAGGGCTGTGGGCCCTGGCTGCACTGTGCCTGGGGGCTAGCCTGACCCCCACCAACTCCACCTCTTTATTTCCAGACAATCCAGACTACTATGACTACCCAGGTAAAGGGCTGAGCAGGGTAGCATGCGCAGGCAGGCAGCAGGGTGGGGAGCCGTGGAGGCCTGCGGGGGCAGACCCCCTTACCACCTCTCCTGGCAGAGATGACCCCTCGGCCGCCCGAGGAGCAGTTCCAGTTCCAGTCCCAGCAACAAGTCCAGCAGGAAGTCATCCCAGCCCCCACCTTAGGTAGGCCACCAGCTCCAGCCAACCCTGGGGGTGCGGAGGGCTGCCCAGGGCCGGAGGAGGCGACCCCACCCTGCCCTGGACCGTCCCAATGGTCTCTGCCTGCCTCTCCAACTCTAGAACCGGGGACTGTGGAGACGGAGCCCACAGAGCCAGGGCCTCTGGGTAAGAGAGACTGGGGCCCCGGGAGTTAGGGGGCGGTGGGGGGCCCGGGAGGTCAGACGCAGCCAGGCCTCTTGCTCTTGCTGGGGTGGGTGGCGGGCTGGGACCCTTGCAGAGGCGCCCCTGCTTGAGGTCAGCAGGGCCCCTGGCAGCTCCGGAGACCCCTCTGCCCTGCGCTGGTCAGGGCTGGACTGCCCATGGCCTCGGGAGGAGCCTCTAGTCCCAGACATGAGGGAGTGGGGAGCGGCTGGCAGGAAGCCCCGCAGCAAGTGGTGCTCGGGGGCTTCCTGGGCTCAGCGGGACTGTCCCGGCCAAGAGTCCGCGGGCCTGTGTGTGGGGGACCCTGTTCCGTGTGAGGGGCCTCCTGTGAGGCTGCCGTGTGTTTCTGGGCCTGTGTGTGGCTGCAGGTTTGTTTGAACTTGTCTGTTTGGATATAGGCCTCTCGGTGCGGTTTTGAGTTTGCATGTGTATAAATATACTGGTTGAAATCGGGCAGCCTGGGGAGGTCCGGCAGTGCTGTGTGCGTGCCTTGGTGTGTGTCTTTGCGTGTGTGTGCGTGTGTCTAGCCTTAGGGTGCAGGGGTTCCTGGCCCCGAGAGCCAGTCCCTCCGGGGGTGCGGCTGGAGGCGGCCCCCAGCTCTGAGCCACAAGCTGCAGCGCGCTGACCCCACCTGTCGCCCAGACTGCCGTGAGGAGCAGTACCCGTGCACCCGCCTCTACTCCATACACAGGCCCTGCAAACAGTGTCTCAACGAGGCCTGCTTCTACAGGTGAGGGCGGGGCTCCAGGCGGCCCCGCGGGGCGGGGACCGACAGTGGCCCTGAGGCTGAGCCCGGCTCCCGGGCCAGGGGTGGGTGTGGGGTCCTCTCCTCGGGGCTGAACCCTCCCATCCCGTCCCCTCAGCCTCCGCCGCGTATATGTCGTCAATAAGGAGATCTGCGTCCGGACGGTCTGCGCCCACGAGGAGCTCCTGCGGGGTAGGAAGCCCCTACCCCGCCCCTCCTGCGTCCCCGGGCCCGCCTACCACTTACCAAACGTGGGTCCGAGCCGGCTCCCCTCCGGCCCATCTCATCCTCAGACAACCCATCACCAGGGCTGGGGCGTGTGGCAGTTCCCTCACCCGGCCGCGCGCTGACCCCAGCTCCTCCCTGCCCTCCCGACAGCTGACCTGTGCCGTGACAAGTTCTCCAAGTGCGGCGTGCTGGCCAGCAGCGGCCTGTGCCAGTCTGTGGCGGCTGCTTGTGCCAGGAGCTGTGGGGGCTGCTAGGGGGAGCTGGTCCCCTGCCAGCCTGGGGCCCCCAGGCCCTGCCTGACCTGGTGCTTTCCTCCCATCTAACTCGTCTTGTTAGAGGGCTGCGGGCCTGGGGCTTCCGCGGCCCCTCCCCTAGCCTGGGGCCACCCCCGGGGCCACAAGGGGGCTCCCGAAGGGCCAGTCTCTCCCCCCGGGTGGGGGACAACCCGGGCGCTCTGTGGGACCTGGGCCCCTGACATGCCTTCCTTGTCCCCCACCCCCAAGGTAGGCTGTGAGCCCCCCACCCCAGCTGGTCTGCTCAAATCTCCTACAGCTCCTGGGCGTAGACCACTTTTGTTTTATACAAAATTAAAAACAGGTTTTTACGAAAGACGTGGAGTCCCTTTTTCGGCAGGGAGCACAGAGGAGATGGCCGGGGCCGCCAACCCTGAGCATCCTCCCCGAGGCTGCCCGGCCCCCCTGGGGAAGGGTCAGTTCTGGCGACCATGGCCTCCGCAGTGCCAGCTCAGCTCTGCCCAGAAAGGTGGGCCCTGACAACCGCCCCGCCCCCGGGCTGTGTGTGTGTTGCAGGAGGCTGTATCAGAAACAGAAGGTTCAGGAACACGGCCTTCTCACCGTCAGGGCTGTGGGGGGGGTCAGCGGGAAAGGGCTCCGGCAGGATGGAGGCCGCCTGTGCAGGGACCTGAGAGGGCTACAGGGTCGGGTCGGTGGGCTCTGACGTCAAGGGCGTTTGCGGGGAGGGAGGCCCGGTGCATTTCAGAGGGCAGAAGCAGGCCGGCCGTTTGAACAGCGCTCTCTGACGAGCCCGGGGACACCAGGCTCTGTCAGAGGGTTAGCACACAGCGGACTTTAAGCCTCTAACCAAGCCTGTGCGGCAGGCATGGGTAACGTTCCCATCTTACAGACAGGAAATCAAGCCTAGAGTCGGTATGGAACTCCCCACCCACCGGGGTCCACAGTGGTCGGTCGGTGGCAGGCAGACCCTGACACCGTGGGGCTCCGTGGGCTGAGAGGCAGTTCTCCCTGGAAACACGACTAAGCACCTGCTGAGTGCTCCCGCACCGCCGGCCTGGCAGGCATGGTCCCACCATACCGATGAGCACAGAGGCTGACAGCTGAAGCAGCTGTGCCCAGGACCACCCAGTGGGGCCTGGCCAGACACCAGGTCCACCCCCAGGCCTGCCCTCCTTCCCTGTGCCGCCTGGAAGGCCTGCTGGTGCTCAGGGGGTGCACCTGTCCTGAGGAGGAGCCAGAGGAAAGGGCAGAAAGCTTCAGCCGGGAAGAGCAGAGCTGGGCCCAGCCCCAAGCCTCAGTGGCTCCGTCTGTTAAATAGGTGGATGGCCCAGGACCTGGAGGCCTCCCCAGCCCACCGTCCTGTGAGGTTGTTCCTTACCTTTCCGCAGGGGCCCTTCTAAAGTCTTCCCCATGTCCCTGCCTACCCCTCACTAGGGGACCCCAGCCCCAGGGCCCTCCAGGCTCCCCATCTCCCAGGAGGCACATCAAGAGCAAAAGGACACATCCGTACAAAGCGTTCTTTAAAAAGTGCGGCTGTTACAAAAACAGCGCTTCCAAATGGCTAACATTGTAAAAAGGTATAAAAATACAGCGGCTCTAAACTCTGAGGGACTCGCTGACAAACACTGAACTAAGACAGACAGACCTCTGAGCAGCCATAGGGCCTGCCCCAGGCCCAACCCTCAGGGCCAGTGCGCCTGCGCCCAGGGTCAGCCGGGGACGGGCCTCGCCAGCCCAGCCCTCAGGGGGGCCCCAAGGGGGCAGCTCTGACAGGCTGGAGCCCCGTCTGTGCCCCGGCACCCCGCCCCTCACCCCCGTGAGCTCTGGCCCAGGCGCCCTGGACCATGCTGAGGGCGCCCCTCCCATCTGGCCCAGCCCGGGGCCCCGATGCCAGCGGAGAGGTGCTCACTTCTCCGGGGGCCCGGAGGGCAGGGAGAAGGAGCCTGAGTGCCTTCGAAGCTCCTGCTGCAGCTGCCCCTTCAGCGTCGACACCTGGAAAAGAAGGAGGAAGCAGGGCCCACCCAGGCCCAGCCTGGGCTCAGAACCGGGGAGAGAGCGGGGAAGCCAGGTGTCCTAATGGCCAGGGAACTCCCTCCCCTTCTCGTTCGGCTCCATGGAGTGGCTGGGCCTCTCCAGATTGCCCAGCGTCTCCTTGGGGGCCCCATCCCCTCTCACCACCAGGACAGGCCTGGCACTAGCTGGACTCCAGGGCGGACCTGGGCCCCGGCCTGACCCACAGGGCAGCCTTGCCCTGCAGACGCGATGGGGACGATGGTCACGGGGAGCCTGTGAGCTCAGCTCGCCCAGGAGGAGCGCCCTTCGGACTCCGACTGCTGCTCTCAGGGAAAACGGCCCCTTGAGCCTCCGGGACTGTGAGTCGCTAGGTTATCCTGAGGCCAACTGTGCCACCGCAAGACAGCCCGCCCAGGCACGGAGCTATGGAGAGGGGGCCAGGCTCCAACGACCTCACTCGCGCCCCCATGTCCAGCGATGGCTGACACCAGCCCGGGTCCACCCCGACCGTCTCAGTTAACGGGCACCCCCGAGCACCTAAGCCCGAAAGGGGCAAGTGGCAGTGAGACCCGCCCTCTCCCGCTCCCGGCCTGCTCCTGGCTGAGCTTCCTGACAGAGAGCCCCGCATACCTGCTCCTCCAGCCCCCGCACCCTCTGCCGGTGGGCGCGCTCCCGCGCCTCCAGCGCGCGCTCCGTCCGCACCTGGGCACCGCGCAGGCGCTCCACCTCCTGCTGCAGCTCCGCTGCCTCCAGCCCGGCTGGGCTGTGGTTCTGCTCCAGCGCCACCACCTGGGCCTGCGGGAGGGGCCGCCGGTCAGGCCTGAGGCCGCAATGCGCACACGCACATGTGTGTGAGTGTGAAGGGCCAGGCCCTCTCTGGGTGGAAGCCCAAGGGTCCCTATGGGCAAAGCGGGGCTTGCAGGACCAGAGCCTTGTTTTCCCGCACCGAGCCCTCCTGGCCTGCGAATCCTGAGTCAGGCTGCTGAGTGATCCACTGAGTAGCGCGCGCGTACACACACACACGGTCAAATGCAGAGACAAGCCCGTATATATATAGTCATACAAGCAAGCATGTAACAACCTGTGTTCACGTGGATGCGCAGGTGTCCAAAGCCCAACACTCTCATATACGCACTACACACACACATCCAGGAAGACTGCCAGGGCTCCCCCGGGGGCTCAGCGATGTAGGCTCCAGCCGCCAGTGAGGAGCCACGGGTTCGATCCCTGGTCCTGGGGAATCCCACACGCCGCAGACCAGCTGAGGGAGCCCTGCGCCACAACTGCTGAGCCTGGGCTCCAGAGCCCGCGCGCGCAACTGCTGAGCCCACACGCCCCAGAGCCTGTGCCACGCCCAGAGAGGCCGCTGCGGGGAGAGGCCGGGCGTCACAGCTAGAGGGGGCTCTGCACCCAGAGGAAGCCTGCAGCACGGAAGGCCTGGCACGGCCACAGGTGGAAGTGTTCACAAGACATCTGTACACAAAGACACACCACACACAGAACACCCTACACCGAGACACGCCACACACACGCACAAGGCCCACACCACACGCACAGGAGTCCTCTCGCGTACACTCATAGCTCTCTTTCGCCACAAGCGTGAGCACACACCCACAATTGTGATCACACACAAGCATGAGCACACACCCACAAGGGTGAGCACACACCCACAAACATGACCACACACAAGCATGACCACACACGTGTGAGCACCCCCAAGCGTGAGCACACACCCACAAGTGTGAGCACACATGCATGTGTGCTGACAGGCCCTTAGCATCTCCGTCTCTCTCCACTTTGGAGAGGACCCCTCCCTCTGAGGCCTGGCTCTGGGCCGCCCCCTCAGGACTGTCTGGGCTTGCAGGTTGTAAGGGTGAACAACCCATACAGCCTGCAAGGGTTGTAGGGTCCAGGGCTACAGAGGGGCAGAGGGGTGGGGTGTCCGGGGCGGGGTGGGCAGCGCCGAGACCTCCAGCAGCTGGATCTGCCTCTGGGCCTCAACCAGCTCCAGCTCTGCCCCCGTGAGCGTGCGGTCCAGGCGGCCCTTCTCCACGTTCAGACGCACCGAGTCCTCGTGACTGCGGAGCTTCTCCCTTTCCACCTAGGAGGGGAGGGCAGGGGTGTCAGGGTGCCGGGGGGGAGGGAGTCCTGGGCGGGGGGCATCAGGGTGCCCGGGGAAGGAGGGAGGTCCTGGGGGGGCTTCAGGGTGCCAGGGAGGAGGGAGGTCCCGGGGGGGGGGGGGCTTCAGGGTGCTGGGGAGGAGGGAGGTCCCGGGGGGCATCAGGGTGCCGGGGAGGAGGGAGGTCCCGGGGGGCATCAGGGTGCCGGGGAGGAGGGAGGTCCCGGGGAGTATCAGGGTGCCCGGGAAGGAAGGAGGTCCTGGGGGGGCAACAGGGTGCCGGGGAGGAGGGAGGTCCTGGGGGGCATCAGGGTGCCGGGGAGGAGGGAGGTCCCGGGGGGCATCAGGGTGCCGGGGAGGAGGGAGGTCCCGGGGAGTATCAGGGTGCCCGGGAAGGAAGGAGGTCCTGGGGGGGCATCAGGGTGCCCAGGGAAGGAGGGAGATCCCAGGGGGGGAGGGCATCAGGGTACCTGGGGAAGGAGGGAGGTCCTGGGGGCATCAGGGTGCCCAGGGAAGGAGGGAGATCCTGGGGGGCTCAGGGAGGGGTGCTGAGTTAGAGGGAGCGGGGCCAGCAGGCACACACAAGCAGGGCTGGGACCCAGGGGCAGCCCAGGGAGGGCCCAGGGGCATGGCCCACCTTGTCCAGCGTGCTCTTAAGGGCCGCCCGCTCCTCCTCCAGCCGCAGGGCTGAGCGCTCTGCATCCCGCTTCTCGGCCTCCAGCTGGGCCAGGGCGCGCCGCAGGCTCCCCAGGTGCTCCTGCAGCTGCCGCCGCTCGTCCTGCACCTTCTGGGCCGCGTACAGGGCCGCAGCCTCAGCCTCCTGCCGCTGCCGCAGCGCCTACAGCAAAAGCCAGCAAGCCTCTGACCCCTGGGGCCTCAGGGTGGGCATCCGGAGCCCCATCACGCTGGGGGTGATGAGGCCAGCTGCCCGGCCAACAGGCGAGACGAGGCTGTTATTAGGAGGCCCACAGCGGGGAATGATCCCTGGGACCTCAGTCTCTGCACCTGAGTAATGGGGACACGGACGAAGGAGCTGCACGGCCTCCTGGAGGTAGGGCCCAGCCTTGGGAGGAGGTGGAGGTGAGTGGGAAGGGCCCTGGCCCTCACCTCCTGCAGCTGCTGCCGCTGCCCCTCAGCCTCCGCCCGCCGCAGCTCCAGGTCGGCCAGCTCGCCCCGCAAGGTCTGTAGCTGCTCGCCCAGGGAGCTGCTCTGCTTCCGCGCCTCGGATGACGCCTGCCGCGCGGCCTCCAGCCGCTCCTGGGGGAAAGGGGACGGTGCCAGGCTGCATGGGGGCCCTGGGCAAAGGGCTCCGCACTGCCTGGTGCCTCCAGGCCAGGCTCACAGCCCGTAGTGTGGGTAGTGCCCTCACCTGCGTGGTAAGCCAGAGCGCAGGCCTGGCCACGGGCCCCCATGAGGCGGGGAGCCCCCAGACCCCAGCCCTGCTCCCGCGGGCCTGCCCCAGGGCCCTGCACCCCATCCTGGCCGTTGTGACACCCCCAGCCTCCTCTCATTGGCCAATCCACGTACTGGGCCAGTACCCCCCAAAGGGTGCACCCACAGATGGCTCCCAGGGGCCAGCTCTCCACCGTGCCCCCCACAGCTGGGCCCTGGGGCCTCCATACTTGGAGCACTTGGCAGTCATGTTCACAGGCAGTCAGGGCCTTCTGCAGCTGAACGTTCTTATCCTGGGTGCTGGCCAGGCTGGCGCTGCTCTGGGTCAGGTCCTCCGTCAGGCTCTGCACCTTGTCCCGCAGGAGGCCCTCACTCTCCTCCACCTTGGCCAGGGCCCCGCTCAGCCGCTCCACCGTCAGCTGCAGAGTGCTCGCCTTCACCTCGCCATCCGCCACCTGGGGGAGGACGGCCCGGACGGTCCAGGTGTGCCCAAGCCAAGCCCTGCCACCTCTCTCCAGGCCTTTGTCACAGACACTCCTGGTTCCCAGGCGCTCCCACAGGCTCCAAAAGCTGCCTGGCCCAAGACGCACTGCCAGTTAAGTGCCCTCTTGCAGGGTGCCATCAACCCAGCTGTGCCAGTGGTGGTCTCCCACTGCTATGGAGGAGAAAGGGTAACCACCACCACCCTGACAGTTTTTGTGTTCTTGGCTTAGGTGGGTGATGGTGTAGGGCTAGAAGAGCTACTGAACATTCCAGTTAGAGCTGAGCTTCCTGGCAGCCAAGCCAAAAAAAGAAAGCACTTCCCTGCTGGTCCCGAGGCTAAGACTCCACACTCCCAATGCAGGACACGTGGGTTTGATCCCTGGTCAAGGAACTAGATCCCACCTGCTATGACTAAGACTTTGCGTGCCACAACTAAACATCCTGCATGCCTCAACTAAGCCAGTGCAGCCAAAATAAATAAATATTTAAAGAAAGAAAAGAAAACGAGTGAAGTCTCTGTCTTTCCATAGACCTCCTTTCAGTGCAGACTCCATCACCAACAGTCCAGTCTAGTTTTCACCCTGCCCCTGCTTAGCTCCGTGATCTCGGGCAGAGACCTCAGGTCTGTGAGCCTCCATGTGTCCATCTGTGCAATGGGGTGATGACGATACACACGCTGCCTTGCAGGGCTGCTGGGAGGGCAGGGCCCCATGACGCCCCCGGCGCGGGGCAGGCCGGGGGGACCCACCTGCCTCTGCAGCAGGTCCGCCCGCTCCTGGAGGGCCTGCACCTGCGCCTCTCGGTCACTCAGGCCCAGGCGGCTACGGTGCAGCTCCCCCTCGAGCGCGCGCCGCTGCAGCTCCAGCTTGACACCGCGGCCCTCGGACGCATCCAGCACCTCCTTCAGACGCCGCTTGTCGCTCTCCAGCTTCGCCTCGTCGGCCTTCATCCTGCTGAGCTTCTCCTGGGGGTGGGGCAGGGTGAGGGCAGACTACCTGTGACCCCCACATCCCTCAGGGCCCATGGAGAAAGCGGGGGGCGGCCCGGAAGGGGCCGGTCCAACCACTCACCATGGGATCAGGGGTCAGCCCCTGACTCTCCTGGGGCCTCAGTGCCCCTTCTGTTCGCAGGGTGACTCAGGGACCCCGGGGCACTTTCCAGCTCTGCCCGAGCCTCACAGGTCGTGTGGTCCAGGCTCAGCCTCCCTCCCTGCTCCCTACTGCACATCCAGGGAGCCCACACCCTGGGTGCTCACAAAGTGCAGACTCCAGGGCCTCCCTGCTCCGCCCCACGGCTCTCTGGAGGGCGGCCCAGAGCTGCCCGGTGGGCAGGGGCCCGGGGCCCCCCTGGGTTGTAGGGAATGATGGCCCTTCCCACCCCAAGCAAGGCGAGCCGGTGAAGGGGCCTGGGGACTGGGGGCAGGGCAGGAAGACAGACCAGAGTCCCTTTCTTCTGTCGCCATTCCAGAGCTGGGCAGGTCACAGAGCTGCTCTGACCGCAGCCCCCCAGGCCTGGCCCCCCGTCCATGGGCTTGAGCCCCAGCCCTGCCGTGTCTGGGCCCCGCCGCCCCACACAGGCTCCCACCCAGCTTTGTTCCTGGCTGCCTCCCGCACCCCTGCGGCTGGGCCCACGGCCAGAGCTGGAGCTGCAGACACAACAAGCCAGCTCAAGCTCGGCCCGGAGCCAGAGGCGGGGGGCGGGCTGCAGGGGCAGGCAGGAGGGCCGGGGGAGAGGGGGGATTTGTGCCTGGAAGAAGGGCTCAAGGCTCCAGCAGCCTGACCATCAGCACCAGGGCCCGTGCGTCCTGCCCCAGACACACACACAGGGATATACGGGCATCCCCTCAATACACATAACCCCCTAGAGCAGCCCTGGTGTGACTACACAGAGACAGAGGAAGCAGGCCCTGTGAGCACCGTCTACGCGTTCACCCTGTGCGTGCATGGCCTCCAGGAGAGAACTACTCGTCTCCCCCTTTCGTCGATGAGAAGAACGAAAACCACAGGGCAAGGCAAAAGCTCAATCCCTGTCTGGCAGCTGTAAATGCCCAGACTCTCTTCTTTAGCTTCATGACCTCAGCATGAAACCAGACAACAAAACCCAAACGTAGTTTTGGAGAAAGTCACAAGCTAATCACTTCAATGGGTGCTGAGAGAGCCACGCAAACAGAACACAGACACGCACGGGAACGCTCACAGGCATCCACGCACGGGAGCACTCACAGACATACACACACGGGAGCACTCAGACACTCACGCATGGATACCCATGTGTGGGAGCACTCACTGACACACAGGCAGGAAGCACTCACAGGCACCCACGCATGCACTCATGGGACCACTCAGGCATCCACGCATGGGAACACTCAGGCATCCACACACGGGAGCACTCAGACATACACGGGAGCACTCAGACACTCACGCATGGATACCCATGTGCGGGAGCACTCACTGACACATAGGCAGGGAGCACTCACAGGCACCCACGCATGCACTCACGGGAGCACTCAGGCATCCACGCATGGGAGCACTCAGACATACACGGGAGCACTCAGACACTCACGCATGGATACCCATGTGCGGGAGCACTCACTGACACATAGGCAGGGAGCACTCACAGGCACCCACGCATGCACTCACGGGAGCACTCAGGCATCCACGCATGGGAACACTCAGGCATCCACACGCGGGAGCACTCAGACATACACGGGAGCACTCAGACACTCACGCATGGATACCCATGTGCGGGAGCACTCACTGACACATAGGCAGGGAGCACTCACAGGCACCCACGCACGGGAGCACTCATAGGCATCCACACACGGGAGCACTCACAGACACGCATGGGAGCACACACAGACACCCATGCACGGGAGCGCTCAGATACCCACGCGTGGGAGCACTCATATCCACGCACGGGAGCACTCACAGGCATCCACGCACGGGAGCACTCACAGACACCCCCACAGGCACATCCAGCCCCCGCCCGCCGCCCTCCCACTGCCTACCTGGCTGGCCTGGAGCTCGCTCTCAGTGGCCTGCAGGCTTCTCTCCAACGTGGCCACGCGGTCCAGCACCGCCCGGCGCTCCCGCTCAGCACGCCGTGCGTTCTCCTCCTGCTGCGCCAGCTCGGCCTGTGCCCCGCTCAGACGCCCATCCATGCTGCGCCGGGCTGCGGCCCCCACCTGGCCCGTCAGGCTTGGCCAAGACCTGAGCCCTCAGAGCCCTGGGGGTTCGGGGTCTGGATGTGGGGTCCCCCCCCAAAAGGGTCCCCTGGAGACCACCACCTCCCGCCTCCGTGGGAAGAGCCCAAGAGCGAGGCGAGGACGCCGGGGTAGACCCACCTTCCTCACTCTCAACCACGGCCTTCTCCAGCTGCCTGGCCCGCAAGGCCGCGCCGTCCCGTGAGGCCTCCATCTCAGCCAGCTGCTGTCTCAGGGCGCTCATCTGGACTCGAAGCTCATCCTGCAGCCCGGGGGTCGGGTGGGGAGGAGATCCGGCTCTGACTGCGGCTCCCTCCGCAGCCCCTCGCCCCTCACCCCTCACCCGCTCTCGCTGGGCCGCGGCTCCCTCTGCAGCCCCTCACCCCTCACCCGCTCTCGCTGGGCGCCCCGCAGCTCCTGCACGAACTCTTGCAGGGCCCCCCGCACCGCTTCCGGGTCCAGGTCTGCAGGTGCCGGGGAGATGGCCGGTCCTGGGGAGGGCGGCTGGGACCCGGGGCTGCGTTCCATAGGGTCGGGGCTATTGAGCCCTTCCACGCTTCCTAGGGGAGGAGACACGCTGGGGGACACAGGAGCCACTGGCCTCTGCTGTCTGCGGGGTGTCTGCACCGTCCCAGGGGATCGTGCCTAGTGCGCCCTGCCGCCCCCGTGAGCTCCCCACGGCATGGGGTGGGTCCGCTCAGCCTCTCGCTTCACCTTCGATCAGCACTCACAACCCTCAAAATCATGCCCCTGTCCTGGCCGTCCCCTGCTGCTCGCCCTAGCATCAGTCTCCCTCCTTGTAAGCTGGCTGGCTGGCCCCAGCCACAGCTCCTACGCTCTACAACATTCCTCCCTGCAAAGGCTCGAGGGTCTCTGTGCGGGCTATTCCCTTCTCCCCCCAGGCATCTCTGGCCCATTCCTTTAGGCCTAAATGTAAAGAACACTCCTCAGAGGCCTCCCTGACCCCAGCCTTGGGTGGGGGTGAGCTCCTCCCCACCTCCTGGGGGTCCAGTGTCTGCCCCCACCCCCAGACCACAAGCACCATGAGGCTGCGTCCCCAGGGCCCAGTCTGTGGGTAGACTCTCCCTCACTTCATTGCCTCCCTGGACTAATGCTAAGGCCTCCCTGGTGGCTCAGACGGTGAAGCATCCGCCTGCAGTGCAGGAGACCCAGGTTGAGTCCCTGGGTAGGGAAGACACCCTGGGGACGGCAATGGCAACCCACTCCAGTATTCGTGCCTGCAGAGAGCCTGGAGGGCTACTGCCCATGGGGTCGCAGTCGGACACAACTGAGCGACTAACACACACACTTTGAGAGCTTACAATGTGCCAGGTACTGGACCAAAGCTTTCCCTACGTCACCTCATTCCATTCTCACAGTAATTCCCTGAGAGGTAAGGACCAATCTTTCCCCTTCACAGGCTACACAGGCTCAGAGGAGATTCAGTCAGTTCAGTCGCTCAGTCGTGTCTGACTCTGCGATCCCATGGACTGCAGCATGCCAGGCCTTCCTGTCCATCACCAACTCCTGGAGCTTGCTCGAACTCATGTCCATCGAGTCGGTGATGCCATCCATCTCATCCTCTGTCATCCTCTTCTCCTCCTGCCTTCAATCTTTCCCAGCATCAGGGTCTTTTCCAATGAGTCAGTTCTTCACATCAGGTGGCCAGAGTATTGCAGTTTCAGCTCCAACATCAGTCCTTCCAATGAAAACCCAGGACTGATCTCCTTTAGGATGGACTAGTTGGATCTCCTTACAGTCCAAGGGACTCTCAAGAGTCTTCTCCAACACCACAGTTCACAAGCGTCAATTCTTCGGCACTCAGCTTTCTTTGTGGTCCAACTCTCACATCCATACATGACCACAGGAAAAACCACAGCCTTGACTAGACAGGCCGTTGTCGGCAAAACGTCTCTGCTTTTTAATATGCTGTCTAGATTGGTCATAGCTTTTCTTCCAAGGAGCAAGCATCTTTTAATTTCGTGGCTGCAGTTGCCATCTGCAGTGATTTGGAGCCCAAGAAAAGAGAGTCTGCCACTGCTTCCGTTACTTCCCCATCTATTTCCCATGAAGTGATGGGACTGGATGCCATGATCTTAGTTTTCTGAATGTTGGGCTTTAAGCCAACTTTTTCACTCTCCTCTTTCACTTTCATCAAGAGGCTCTTTAGCTCCTCTTCACTTTCTGCCATAAGGGTGGTGTCATCCGCACATCTGAGGTTATTGATATTTCTCACCTCAATCTTGATTCCAGCTTTTGCTTCATCCAGCCTGGCATTTTGCATGATGTACTCTGAATATAAGTTAAATAAATAGGGTGACAATATACAGCCTTGACATACTCCTCTCCCAATATGGAACCAGTCCACTGTTCCATGTCCGGTTCTAACTGTTGTTTCTTGACCTGAATGCAGGTTTCTCAAGAGGCAGGTCAGGTGGTCTGGTATTCCCATCTCTTTCAGAATTTTCCACAGTTTGTTGTGATCCACATAGTCAAAGGCTTTGGCATAGTCAATAAAGCAGAAGTAGATGTTTTCTGGAACTCTCTTGCTTTTTCTGATCCAACAGATGTTGGCAATTTGATCTCTGGTTCCTCTGCCTTTCCTAAAACCAGATTGAACATCTGGAAGTTCACAGTTCATGTACTGGCTTGGAGAATTTTGAGCATTACTTTGCTAGCGTGTGTGATGAGTGCAATTGTGCGGTAATTTGAGCATTCTTTGGCATTGCCTTTCTTTGGGATTGGAATGAAAACTGACCTTTTCCAGTCCTGTGGCCACTGATGCATTTTCCAAATTTGCTGGCATACTGAGTGCAGCACTTTCACAGCATCATCTTTTAAGATTTGAAAGAGCTCAACTGGAACTCCATCACCTCCACTAGCTTTGTTCGTAGTGATGCTTCCTAAAGCCCGCTTGACTTTGCATTCCAGGATGTCTGGCTCTAGGTGAATGATCACACCATCATGGTTATCTGGGTCATGAAGATCTTTTTTGTATAGTTCTTCTGCATATCCTTGCCACCTTTTCTTAAGTGATTTGCTTGGCCTCAAAGCTTGAAAGATCCAGGGCTGAGATTGGAATGCAGGTGCCCCTATTTCCCTGCAGAAAAACAAACTCTGCTTGGGAGAAGATGGGCAGTGAAGAGAGGGGAGGGGGCAGGGCAGACGGAAGCAGGACGGCACCTAGAGGTCAACAGGGGCACTGCAAGAAGAGGAGTCAGCCTGCCCTTAGCATCCTCTGCCCAGTGACACCCTAACGGCCTCGTAGTCCGTCAGCACCCAAAGGACTCCAAGCAGGACATCAACTCACTGCCTCACCCTTCACAGTGAAGCCAGCACCTTGTGGTGGCCTGCAAGGTCTGCCTGAGCAGGTCCCGCGGCCGTCACCTCACCCCTTTCTACCTTGCTCGCTGCACCCTGGCTGCCCGGTGGCCTCTGCGGGTCGCGGCGGGGGGACCGCCACCCGGGACCCACCTGCTCGCCTGCAGTCTCTTCTCCCTTCCTTTCCTACCGACCACCTCCTCGGTGAGGCTCTCCCTGCCCTCCCACGCAAACCCCAAGCCCCCACCGCTGCCTCATCTTTAACAACAAGCATTTTCTTCCATCTTTCGCCACCCTGCACAGTTTGCAGGATGTCCCCTGGCCAGAGATCAAACCCCTGCCCCTAGAAGCACAGAGCACTAGCCAGTGGGCAGCCAGGGAATTCCCCCAAATACTTTTATTGTGATAAGATATGTATACCGAAACAGGGCTCTCTGACCACCTTTAGAGGTATTAGTTACACTCACACTGTTTATGTGAACGTCTCCATTATGTTTCTAAATCCTTTCCATCACCACTGTTATGAACTGCGTCCCCTCAAAATCCACACACTGGAGTCCTAACCGCCATACCTTAGAATGGGACCTTATCTGTCATGAGTTAAGATGAGGAGTCATGTCTGACTCTCTGCGACCTCATGGACTGTAGCCCACCAGGCTCCTCTGTCCATGGAATTCTCCAGGGAAGAATACTGGAGTGCGTTGCTACTCCCTTCTCTAGAGAATCTTCCAGACTCAGGGATGGAACCCGCATCTCCCACGCAGCAGGCAGATTCTTAACTGCCTGAGCTACCAGGGCAGCCCCACACTGGAGGAGGATGGACCCTGATCCAATACGATCGGTGTCCTAATAAAAGGGGACATTTGGGGGACTTCACCGGGAGTCCAGTGGCTAAGACTCCATGCTCCCAATGCAGGGGGCCTGGGTTAGATCCCTGGTCAGGGAACTAGATCCCACACGCTGTGACTGAGACCTCTCCCAGCCACAAAGGGGGGCCTGGACACACCCGCAAGGAGAGCTCCACGCGAAGACAGGGCATGCTCCACCAAGAAACTCCCACAGGCTTGGAGCCTGGAGCCAATCCTTCCCTCACTCTGCAGAGGAAGGGCAGCCCTGTCGGCACTCGGGCTTCGGGCTTCTGGCCTCTAGACCCACAAGACACAACTTCCTCTTGTTTAAGCCACTTGGTTTGTGCTGCTGTGTTACAGCAGCCCCAGCAGACAAACACAACCGCAAACTCCACAGCCAGTGAGCAGTAATCCTCCCTTCCCCACACCTCTGGCAACCTCTACATTCCCTCTCCATGAATGTCGATGCTAAATGTTTTCTATAATTATACTATATCTGTCCTTTTTTTTTTTCTTTCGCCCATGTCAAATGGCTTACAGGATCTTAGGTCCCTCACCAGGGATCGAACCCATGCCCACCCCCCGCCCCCGTGCAGTGGAAATGCTGAGTCTTAACAACTGGATCCTCAGGGAAGTCCTTATATTTGTCTTTTGGTGACCAGCTTATTTCACCTAATGTAATGCTATTAAAGCTCATCCATGTTGCAGCGCAGATCAAGATGGCCCCCTTTCTTAAGGCTGAATAAACTCCACTGTATTCAAATACTACACTATCAATTCACCTGTTCATGCACACTTTGAAATGGTGTACAATATATAATATCTGTTCAAGTGCCTCTTTTCAGTTCTCTTGGGTATATACCTAGGAGTGGAATTGCTGAGTCATATGGTAATTGGGCTCCAAAATCACTGCAGACAGTGACTGCAGCCACGAAATTAAAAAGATGCTCGCTTCTTGGAAGGAAAACTATGACAAGCCTAGACACCATGAAAACGCAGAGACATCACTTTGCCAACAAAGGTCTGCATAGTCAAAGCTGTGTTTTTTCCAGTAGCCATAAACAGATGTGAGACTTGGACCATAAAGAAGGCTGAGCACTGAAAAATTAATGCTTTTGAATTGCGGTGTTGGAGAAGACTCTTGAGAGTCCCCTGGACTGAAAGAAGATCAAACCAGTCAATGCTAAAGGAAATCACCCCTGAATATTCATTGGAAGGACTGATGCTGAAGCTCCAATACTTTGGCCACCTGATGCAAAGAGCCAACTCATTGGAAAAGACTCTCATGCTGGAAAGGACTGAAGGCAAAAGGAGAAGGGGACAGCAGAGGATGAGACAGATAGATAGCATCATGAACTCAATGGACATGAATTTGAGCAAACTCTGGGAGATAATGGAGGACACAGTCTGGCGTGCTAAAGTCCCTGGGGTCACCAAGAGTCGGACATGCCTCAGCAACTGAGCAACAACAGCAACAAATAGTAATTCTAAATTTTAGTTGCCTGAGGAACTGCCCAACCACTTTTCCACAGTGGTTGCATTATTTTACATTCCAACCAACAATATCCCTTGACTTTCCCTTACCTATTTTCTAGCCCTAGGAGTCAAGGTGAGACTGGGCTTAGGCTGGGACAAGATGAGGGCTCCCTGAGAGGCTGCCTGCACCCTTGAAGCACAGTGATGCCTTCCCCAGTGTCACCCCCTGGGCCTTGGGAGCAGACGGCAGGTGGGGGATCTCTTCTGAGGTTCCTGGAGGGCAGGTGGCTGAGTGCGCATCTTTCTAGGGTAGACGTAGTGGCCGCAGGCCGGAACAGAGGAGTGGGCGGCCGTGATGGGAGATTGGAGAGTATGAGGAGCTGACGGAGAGAGGGCAGGAGTCAATCAGAGGACAGACAGACCCAGAGGAGGTGAGGGCGTCAAGATGCAGCCCTCTCAGCCACTGTGGAAAATAGTACGGAAGGTCTTCAAAAAATTAAAAACAGAGTTGCCATATGATCCAGCAATCCCACTCCTGGGCATATACCCAGACAAAAACATAATTCAAAAGGACACATGCAGTCTATGTTCTCAGCGGCACTGTCCATATTAAGACAGGGAAGCAGCCTAAATGTCCATCAGCAGAGGAGCGGATAAAGACGACGCAGTACATATGCACAGCGAACTGCTACTCGGCCATAAAAGAGAGTGAAATGATGCCACTGGGAGCAACATGGATGTACTTAGAGATAATCACATTAAGTGAAGTCAGTCAGAAAGAGGAAGACAAACGCCACTCGATCTCACTTATATGTGGAATCTAAGATACGGCACAGGGGCCTTCTTGACGGCCCAGTGGCTAAGACTGCACTCCCAGTGCAGGGAGCCAGGGTTCGATTCCTGCTCAGGGAACTTGCCCAGTTAACTTGAAATCCAGCAGGCAAAACATGAAGATGGAAGAGCCTGCGTGCCACAACTAAGCCAAGTACAGCCAAGTGAATAAATGTTTTTTAAATATATGGCACAAATAAACTCTTATGAAACAGAAACAGGGCCACAAACATGGATAACAAACCTGTGGATGCCAAGCGGGAGATGGCTGGCAGAGAGATGACCTGGGAGTTTGGCATTGTCAGATATGAGCTATTTTATGTAGAACGGATAAAGAACAAGAACTATATTCAATATTCTGTAATAAACCATAATAAAAAAATATTTTAAAATATACATACATACATAAAGTGAAGTGGAAGTCCCTAAGTTGTGTCTCTTTGCGACCTCATGGACGATGCAGTCCACAGAGTTCTCCAGGCCAGAATACTGGAGTGGGTAGCCTTTCCCTTCTCCAGGGCATCTTCCCAACCTAGGGATCAAACCCAGGTCTCCCACATTGCAGGGATATTCTTTACCAGCTGAGCCACAAGGGAAGCCCAAGAATACTGGAGTGGGTAGCCTATCCCTTTTCCAGGGGATCTTCCCAACCCGGGAATGGAACCCAGGTCTCCCGCACTACAGATGGATTCTTTACCAGGGGAGGCACTAGGGAAGCCCAGGAATACTGGAGTGGGTAGCCTTTCCCTTCTCCAGCAGACCTTCCCGACCCAAGAATCAAACCGGTATCTCTGGCATTGCAGGCGGATTCTTCACCCACTGAGCCACCAGGGAAGCCACTTCCATACATGTAACTGTATCCCGTCACTCTACATCAGAAGTGACACCGCAAATCAACCATGGTTCAATTTTTAAAAAAAGAAAGCACCTCCCGCTTCCTCAGAAGTGAAGTCGCTTAGTCGTGTCCGACTCTTTGCAACCCCATGGACTGTAGCCCACTAGGCTCCTTGGTCCATGGGATTTTCCAGGCATGAATACTGGAGTGGGTTGCCATTTCCTTCTCCAGGGGATCTTCCTGACCCAGGGATCAAACCCAGGTGTCCCCCATTGTAGGCAGACGCTTTACCCTCTGAGCTACTAGGAAAGCCCTTTAAAAAGAAGCGATCAATCCACGTGTGCCCCTTTGCCTCCGTGAGGGGGCGGGGCTGAGATGAGCTCGGGGGCGTGGCCCCGGCTAAGGGGCCGGAAAGTGATTTGGGCCCCAGGTGGGCGGGCTCTGCGAAGTCACCAGAACCAGCCGCAGGGCGGGGTCATCAGAGGAGGGGCGGCCAGGCCCAGGGCGCCTGGTGGCGGTAGAGCTAGGCCTAGGGGCGGGCGAGGGGCGGAGGCCCCGCAAGGCCCGCCCGCCGACCGCTGCTTCTGTTCTCACCTCCTGCAGGCGCGCCCCGGGCGGGGGAGCCGGCCACTGGCCCCCCGAGCCCCAGGCCCCGGCGCAGGGCCGAGCGCAGGCCGGCGAGCTGGGCCTCTGCCGCGCGCCGCTGAGCCTCCACGCGGGCCCGCTCAGCCTCCAGGCCCTGAGCCCGGCCCTCGGCTGTGCTGAGTCGCAGTCCCAGGTCCGCGGCCTCAGCCCGGGCGGCCTCCAGCTTGAGTCCCAGGCTGCGGGCATGGTCCAGCTGCTGGCTCCGGGCACCGCGCGCCTCCTCCAGGGAGCCCAGCAGGTCTCGCTCCCGGGCCCGGAACTCGCCTTCTTGCTCCTGCAGCTTCCGCTGGGCCCCCTGGAGCTGGAGTGGGGACAAGGCCCAGGAGTAGGGGTCAGCAAAGCCACCCCTCAACCGACACCCAGCCTCCCGGCCCACGGGCCCAAAAGGACGGCACGCAGCACCTGTGGTCTCCACCTACGCAGGAGGGGCGCGAACGTCCTGAGCGTATGGGAGGGAACGGCTAGCGCTTGTTTTCTCTCTGCCTTCTCTGTGTGTGCCTTGCGGTGTACACCGCTCATTAGTAATAAACTAACAGCTAAGGCCTGCACAGATAGGACTTCTTAGTGCCAGGCCAGGCACTAAGCACTTCCCCCGCCCAGAAAATCAAATCTAATCACCACTATGAATCATCTCCGTTCACAGATGAGGAAACAGAGACACAGGGCAGTTCCGTACCTTGCCCAAGGCCACAGTGCCAGAAAACTGAGAGCTAGGGTTCAAAGCCAGGCGGCCCTGGACCCAGACCTTTTCTCTTAACCACCAGACCAGGGTGCCTCTCAGTGCACATAATCTATCAGTGACTCACACAATGACAGGGGGCACTAAGCACTCCTTACCAGCGACACGCAGGACGACACACACCACACACGCCTCTGGCTCAGAGAATGAGCCAACCTCTCACTCACTGCCGTTAGTTTCACTGAGCGCCATCCACTGAACACCTGGATGCCAAGACCTGCGCCAGGGCCTGGTATACCCCCCTCCTATAATTGCTCCGAAGCACAGAGAGGTCGAGTAACTCAGTCAAGGTCACACAGTAGATTTGGTGCCAGCAAGTGTCGGCTTTGTAGTCAGACAGACCTGGGTGGCTGTGTGACCTTGGGTAAGTACCCTTGACCTCTGAGCCTCAGTATCTGGTTCTCTCTCTAAACTGGGGCTAATTATACCTACCTCATGAGGCTGCTGGGAGAATCAAACAAGTTTCTGTCTACAAAGCTCTCCTACCCCAGCTACACAGTTCTTATCGGTATCACTGTCACTGTTATACTTGGGGAAGAATCCCCAGGAGTGGGGGTCAGGGGCAAGTCCTAAGGTGAGACCTCTCAGAATGCCTAGAGCACGACTTCCCTGGAAGCCCAGCGTTAAGCCTGCTTCCACTCCAGGGGCACAGTTCAATCCCTGGTCAGAGAACTAAGATCCCACATGCCAAGCAGCGTGGCCAAAAGAGAAGACTCCATTACTGGAGTCCCCAGCCCCTCCTAACTGCCCGAGGACCCTCCCGTCCAGGCCGCCTGCCCACCGTCTGGTTACCTCCTGCCGCACGGCCTCCAGGCTGGCCTCACCCTGCAGCAGCTTCTGTCGCAGGCCCAGGGCCTCCCGTCTGCCCTCCTTCTCTGCCCGCTCGCCCAGCGCCAGGCGGCCCTGCAGCTCCAGCAGCTCTCGGCCCAGCCTGGCGTTCTCGCTGTCCAGCATCTTCATCTGGGAGACAGTGGGCACAGGCAGAACCGAGGACCCTTCTCAGCACCATGCTCCCTTCGAGTCCAGGGTGCCCATGAGTGCCACAAGCTCCAACAGCAGTCCTTCAGCTCTGCCCCGGAACCTGCCCGGTCCAAACCTGGCACAGAGGGAACTCGGGACCCACAGCTCTAGAGACCACGACCACGTGTGCGTGCTTACTGTCCGACTCTTTGCAGCCCCATGGACTGTAGCCCACCAGGTTTCTCTGTCTGTGGAATTATCTGGGCAAGAACACTGGAGTGGGCTGCCATCTTCTCCTCCACGGGATCTTCCCAACCCAGGGATGGAACCCACATCTCTTGCATTGGCAGGCGGATTCTTTACCACCGAGCCACCTAGGAATCTCTAGGGATACATAACATTGAACACAACCCTAATCCACTGGAAGCCCGTGCCTGATAACTCCAGCCAGGTCAGGCACCTGGGCACCAGTGACCTCAGTGTACCACGTAATCACAGCTACCTACCACAGAGAGTTGGGGTAGGGAGTGCTGACCCCCAGGAGTTCTGCAGGGCAGGGACTCTGGGTCATCTTTCAACTCCACAATGATGCCTAATTTTTATGGAGTGTCTACCACATGTCCAGCCCTGTTCTAAGTACTTTGGCCATGTGAACTCGTTAATACAGGATAGGTATTGACATTATCCCTCTTTAACAGACAAGAAAACGAAAACTCAGAGAGGTGAAGTGACTTGCCCAAAGTCACACAGCCCACAAGCAGCACACTGGGATCTGATCTCAGACAAGTAGAATCAAAGCGATGTTTCTAGCCCCCTATTTCCCAGAGAGGCAGGTGGGGGTGAGGCCCGCCTACCCTGCAGCACTGTAGCAAAGGGAACTTGAAAACGTGCTATCTCACACAAAACCCCAGCAAGAGCCTGGTGCACAGGCTCCCGTCAGAGATGCTCGTGGTTTCCCAGGACTTCAGCCTAGCAGAAGGGGGCCTGGGTAGAGGGTTAGGGGCACACTGGTGGAAGGTGGGGGGGGGGGTCCATTATTCAGGCTGCAGTATCTCAGAGCCTGGGTGCCAAAGGGGGCTGTTTCCTGTCCTGCTGGTCTTCTGGAGTGGGGAAGCCTGAGTGCTCAGTGACCAGGGCAGTGCCCAGTATACAGCAGGTACTTAAGTGCTTGCTGCTGTTGACGGCCTTGGAGGTCATCTAGTTCAGAGCTCCGCAAACGGCAGGCCAAGATTCCAGAGGCCAAATTCCACTGGTCACCTGTTTCTGTAAGAGTTTGAGCTAAGGATGGTTTGTATGTTTTACGTAGTTAAAAATGCCTCATTTTTACATGGTTGAAAGAAAAGCAAAAAAAGAGTATTTCTGATACATGAAAAGCATATAAAATTCAAATTTCAATGTCCACAGGCAAAGTTTTAAGGGAACACACTCCACTCACGTTAGGTACCACCCAGGCCAGCTTTCTCCCGATGATGGCAGAGAAGAGTAGTTGTGACAGAGCCTGTAAGGCCCAGAAAGCTGGAAATATTTACTGTTGGACACTTTTCAAAACAAGGGTTTGGCAGCTCCTGACCTAGTTCATGGGATCTGCACCTCCGGTTCTTCACAGATTCCTTTGAAAACTGGCTAAGAGCCCCGGACCCAATCTGTGGAGCTATGTGAATAAATGTGTACACAAATGTACACACACACACACACACACACACACACACACAGTTTCATGGTTTGAGGACTCCTCTCGAAGACCATCCATTAATACCAAAGACAGGTGACAAGCCTTGTTGCAGTTCAAGCCCTTGGTTTTAAATACACGAGGGGCCTCGGCTCCAGGAAGGGGGTGCGGTAGACTTGGGGCGCACAGCGAGTGCCCAGTGGGGGGATGGGGGTGGGGGTGTACCTGCCGCCGGAGCTCCTGCAGCTCCCGCCGCGCCTCCAGCCGCGAGCGCTCCACCTCCTGCAGCCTGGCCCGCAGCTCCCCAGCGTCCTTGCCCACGGCCACCCGGGCCTCCTCCAAGAGCACCAGCTTCTGCTCCTTGTCCTCGTTGGCAAGCTTCAGGCTGGAGGGATCAGAGGGCAGAGGTGGCCCCCAGTCCTAGGGAGGGTACCCTGAGTGACCCTATACAGCTGCCCTTGCCCCTGGTTTCTGGAGTGGCTCTGGCTGCCTCCTGCCCGCAGGTGCCCAGTGCCACCTGCCAAGCGGTCCTCCCCTGGGCCAGGCCCTCCAGAGACAGGGAGCAGGCCCTCGGCGGGGAGAGGTGGACCAGAAGGCACACTGGTCTCCAGGGCGATGCTGGCAGGTGGGGCCAGGGTCTGGCCCCCCCACCCCCACCCCCTGCCGCCGCCGCCGCCTCCCACCGGCCACCACCACTCCCCTTCCTGCAGGGAAGGAAAATCACCTCAAACGGGTAGAGTCTGGGCTTGGTCTGAGGGTAGGGAAACCCCACCTGTGCGATTCCCCCAGAACCGTGGGGATGGAGATAGCCCCAGGGATGAGGCTCAAGGAAGTGAGGGGCGGGGCTTGGCAAAGGGGCGGGGCTCGGTGAAGGGCCGGCACATCCCCCACCTGACCCGCTCGCTCTCTGCCGTCTTCAGGGCCGCACGCAGCTCCTCGTTGGAGCGCCGCAGGGCCTCGCGCTCCCTGGTGCCCTCGCTCAGGCTGCGCCGAAGCTCGGCCACCTCCTGGCGCTGGGCCTCGTGGCCGTCCTGGCCCTCCCGCACCTTGCGCTGGGCCTCCAGCAGCTCCCGCCGCAGCCCGCCGCGCGCCTCCTCCAGCAGGCACAGCTGGGTCCGAAGCTCTTCTGCCTGTGAGGACAGCGGGTGTCCACAGCCGAGGGCCAGGCCCCCTTGGGCTGTGTGCGAGCCCGCCCATTCCCGTCTCCGGGGCCATAGGCGCCTGCCCCATCCCTCTGCCGCGACTGGGCCTGCAGGTGAGCAGGTTATGATTTGGGGCAAAGCATGCTGGAGTCAGCGGTGCTCTGGCCTGAAAGAACCATCAATCAGGGCCTCCCCGGTGGCTCAGACGGTGAAGAGTCCGCCTGCAATGCGGGAGACCCGGTTCGATCCCTGCGTCAGGGAGAGCCCCTGGAGAGCAGAAGGCTACCCACTCCAGTATTCTTGCCTGGAGAATTCCATGGACAGAGGAGCCTGGTGGGCTGCAGTCCATGGGGTCGTAAAGTCAGACACAACTGAGCGACTAACACTACCACCACCTAATCATCAGTCAAGAGCACCCTGAAGGGACTCTGTGGTGGTCCGGTGGTTAGGACTCCACACTTCCCCTGCAGAGGGGACGGGTGTGATCCCTGGCTGGAGAAGTTGCCACATGCTGTGCAACGGAGCCCCCTGAAAAGATCGATCATCCTAAGGATCAACCTTAACACGTTATTGACCAGAGATGTATTAATACAACCTGTTACCTGAATATGTTGACCAAAAACGTTTCAATATTCACTTACAAATTGCTGGGCACAGGCATTAATTTTTGCAAAAATCCCTGGTCAATAATGAGCTAAGAAGGCAGGGACCCCACCAACCTTTCAAGTACACAGAAGGCCCTTAATAAATGTTTGCTTCCCTTCCTTCCTTCCTTCTTTCCCTTACTCTCAAGGGCACCTTCTGGGCCCCCAGCGGCCTCAGCTGTGCTGCGACACAGGGGCGAGCAGGCAGGCGGGCGGGCGGCTCACCTCGCGCAGGCAGGACTCCCGCTGGCGGCCCAGGTCCCCAGCCTGCTCCCGCAGCCTCTTCACCTCCTGGGCATGGGACGCGGCGGCCTCTTCCAGCTGGGCCCGCAGGTCCCGCAGCTCGGAAGTCAGGGCGTTCACGGTGCTCTAGGATCGATGGCTCCTCAGACTTGGGGCTGTAGTGTCCACCCCGGCCCTGCCCCCGCCAGCCCGCCCCTACTGCAGCTGGGCTAGCGGGGCACTGCCCACTGTCGGCTCCCAGCGCAGCCGCGCACGCCGGCCCGTCAGGCCCTCTGTGATCTCGACACCCGGAAGCGCTCTGCACGCAGCTCGTCTCCCCCAGGCTAGGGATTCACTGGGCCCAGCTGTACCCTCTGCCTCCAGTGGCGACCCCCAAGAAAGGGCGAAGCCTCCAGCACAGCCTGCAAGCTGCCGCAGGGCACAGCCAAGCCTTCGTCCCGGGCCACGCCCACCCGGGGCCACACCTCCGCCCCAGCCTCGGCCTACGCCCGCCCCCACCCCTCCAGCCCCGCCCACCCTACCCTGTCCTGCTCCTGGCGGCTCTGGGCGTCCCGCTTCTGTCGCTCCATCTCCAGGGAGACGGCGGCCAGGCTGTGCCGCGTCCCCATCAGCTTTTCGGACAACGCCGTCTTCTCGGACTCCTTCAGTGACAGGGCCTGGGGAGAGGCGGGAGCAAAGGGCTCGGGGTCCTGGGAGGTCCTGGGGGGATGCTTCGCCCTTTCCCCACCCCGCCCTGGGAACGGTGCCCCCGGGGGCTTGGGGCCCTGACCGGCCACCGCAGGTGGAGCCGGGGCCAAGTCGCAGCCCCAGAAAAGCGCCGGGGCACTGTTGTCACAAGAGTGGTAACCACCTGGACACAGACACAAGAGAGCGCACATCCTGAAGGGCCTTTCATTATTCCCATTTTACAGATGAGGCTACTGAGGCTCAAAGAGGTAAAGTGACCTGCCCTGGGTTATGTGGCGGGTAAGGAGATGGATGCAGCCTGCCCTGTCTCCATTACATTACAGGAAGGTCAGGAGTTAGTTCTTTCTGAGGAGGGTCAGCTGCTGCACGCAGGCTCCGTGGGGACTGCTCGGAGGCAGTCACGGGGACGCCACGCCCGGCCTGGGGTGGAGGAAGGGTGCGTGGAGGGAGTCAGCTCTTCGGGAACAACACTCATGGTGTCAGGACTGTGGTGGCTACGCGTTAAGCTCCCGCCGTGTGCCAGGCCCACCCACTGGACATGGGGGTCTCGGTGATGCCTCACAAACACCCCTTGAGTTCCCACTGTGAGGTGAGGAGACTAAGGCCCGGAAAGGACTCCTGGCCGCAAGCCTGCGTGGCGAGCAGGGACTGGCCCCTCAGGCGGCCGCCGGAGCCCACGCACCTGCTGCTTCTCAGCCTCAGCCAGGAGCAGGCCCTCGTCACGCTCCTGCTGCAGGGCGGCCATCTCCTCACTCAGCTCTTCCTTCTCAGCCTCCAGCCGGGCCAGCAGCTCCTCCCGCTCCTGCTGGAGCTGACCCTGCAGGCGGGCCCGCTCTGCGCCCAGCTCCTGCCACGCCGCCTCCTGAGGGCCAGGCCGAGGTGTGCGTGACCCATGCAGCTGGGTGGGCAGCCGCTCTCCACCCTCAGGGCGGCCGGGCCTCAGGGCAGGTGAGGTGGGTGAGAGGAAGGGCTATGACAGGGACACGCAAGGGCTGTGCAAACCCCAAGGAGCAGTGGCTAGCAGGCTGGGAGGATGGGGGCTGAGTGGAGCCGGGGGCAGAAAATGTTTTCTGGAGGAAATGAGCAGCAGTTAGTCAGGTAGAGAAAAAGAAAAAGGACCCTGGGCCCGAGTCCAGCCCCAGAGACAGCTGGGAGGAAAGAGGAAGACGAACAGGGAAACCATGGTGTTTACGGTCCCTGGAGCTCGAATTACAAGGCAGACAGGGTGAAGGCCAGGGCCAGAGCCACACGGAGCAGTCAGACCAGATCACGCCAGGCCAGCGCGCGCCGGGGGAGTGGCCTGGTTCCTAGGCACAGCAGGGGTCTCAAGCCAGGGCGGTAAGGGGCGATCTGAATTTTAGACAGTGGGCTGCGGTGGGCTCCCCTGGTGGCGCGAGGAGTAAAGAGCCAACGTGCCAGTGCAGGAGACGTAAGAGACGGGGGTTTGATCCCTGGGTCGGGAAGAGCCCCTGGAGGAGGGCATGGCAACCCACACTGGTCTCCTTGCCTGCAGAATCCCACGGACAGAGGAGCCTGGTACAGTCCATGGGGTCGCAGAGAGTCGGGACACGTCTGAGCAACTTAACACGCGCACACACAGAATGCGGAAGAAGGCCTGGGATTCGGGGTCTGGGCAGAGCAGGGCTAGGTCGGCTGTGAGGACTGAGGCGGCCTGGGTCTGGGAGCCACA
The DNA here is from genome assembly GCF_023091745.1 of Budorcas taxicolor. NCBI lineage: Eukaryota > Metazoa > Chordata > Mammalia > Artiodactyla > Bovidae > Budorcas > Budorcas taxicolor. The sequence continues at coordinate 179,997,162 of NC_068911.1, forward strand.
GATCTACTGACATTAAGAGGCTGAGTCTGGGGCTGCAGGGAGAGGGGGGGCGGGCACGGACTCTGGCCCCCAGGACTGGGTGGGTGAGACCCACAGGCAGCACAGGCAGAGCCCACCCGGGGCCTAAGGGGGTCGCCTGGTCCCGCACACGTCCTAGCAGCTGTGAGGACACCCTGCGTAAAAGGCGGTGCTGCCCCTGCTGAGGGAGGGGGCCTCCATGCACCCAAATCCAAGAAGGCGGGGTGCGTGGGCCCCTGGCGGAGAGGGCCACAGCCCGAACCCTCTGTCAGAGGCAGCCCAGTCCAAGACGGGTGAAGCAGGGCCCTGCCCAGAGGCCTGCCCGGGAAGTGTTTCAGTGCAGTAATAACCACCAGCATCCAGAAAGCGCCTGCTCTGTGGGAAGCCCTTCGTGTGGTTGGCCTGGCCTGCCATTCCATCCTGAACAAGCTTTCTGGCCAACCTCAAACTGTCACCGTTCCCCATGGTTACGATGAGCAAGTGAAGGCACAGCGGCCTTTGGTAGCAAAACCAGCAGGCAGCCAAGACCAGGTCTGAGCCGGGCAACACAGCTCGAGAGCCGGTGTGCTCAGACACTGCTGCTCTGCTCCTCCAGTGACCTGCCCCTTACTTTCCTACGTGCTCTGGTCTCCAGAATTCACTTTCATATGCAAATAGCACTTCTCACAAATTAAAGTGCTTTCCTGCTGTACATTAGACCAGCATTTTCCAAACATGTCTGTGGACCTCCTGCCTCGGATCACCAGGGCTGGAAGTTTGGGGCCTGGGAATCTGCATGGTTGATAAGACGGGGCCCCTGATGGATCCTCCCAGCTGCCCCTAGAGCCTCTGAAACACAGATGAAGTTCCATTTCACAGATTTGGAGACTGGGGCAGAGTGAGAAGGCTGACTTGCCTGAGGTCACAGAGGAGCAAAAGCTAGTGGTTCAGAGCCACCCCCCACCCAGCCCTCCCCAGTCTGCCCCAAGGCAGCAGCCCGAACCTTTTCTCGCTGGAGGCGCTGCAGATCCTCCTCGTGGGCTGCCCGCTGTTCCCGCAGAGAGGCCTGGGCCTCCCGCTCAGTCTGCAGCAGCTTCTGGGCCGTCAGCTCCTTGTCCAGAGCAGCCCTCTGCTCTGCAGCTGCCATCTGCTGTCGCAGGCCCGCCAGCTCCCCTGTACAGGGCAGGCAGGTCTGCGGGCGAACTCCCCAGTGGGCCAGCAGACTTGGGCCAGGGGAACCAGGGGGTCAAAGTCCCAGAGGGGAAAGCGTCCCTCTGGTGTCGAGGCTGAGTTCCCCTGGAGAGCCTCCTTGCCCTCTCTGGGCCACAGTTCCCTATCAGCTGCATGGCCCAGTGGCCCTACCCACTTGGAACGGCATCTAAAGGATGAAATGACTGAAGAAGGGGCCCCAAAACGGGGAGGACACGAACATACGGCAGCCCCCGTCACTGAGCGCGTACTCTGGCGCACCTGGCGGGCATGTCACAGCTTCACATCACGCCTAGGAGGCTTACCCCCAACTCCCAGATGAGGACAGGGAGGCTCAGGGAAGACAGGGGTCCTCCCAAGGCCACGCAGCTTTCCGCAAGACGCCACCTTTAGTGACTGACTGCCACGGTATGCTTGGGGGACTGTCAGCACTAATGGAAACGGCCGCGACGAAGGTGCGCCCGACTGCAGGAGGAATCCAGACACCATCCTGGGGGCTGGAGGCCACTGGACACTGTCGGCATTCCCCTTCTTGAGGTGCTCAGTAAATGTGGAGCGAGAAAAAACCCCGAGTTCCGAGACTGCGGGCAGTGAAAGCCACCATAAAGGCAGCTGATGGCTCCAGAGAGTTCGGGGCTCTCTCACGGTCCTGCTGACGATAAGCAGCAGGCATCCTGCCAAGGCCATGCTTCCCTCACCTCATCTTGGTGAAGCCTCGGGAGGTGGGGCTCCTCATATCTGTCAGATGAGGAGCCTGCAGCCCAGAAAGAGCAGGGGCTAGGGGCCAGGTCAGCCAGAGCCAAGGACCCCAACTTCAGGGAGAGCCCAGAATTCCATGGGGTGCAGTCTGGGTGGAGCCCGGTGCTCGCCGCCCCTCGCCTCAGGCCTGCCTACCGGTCAGGGCCTCCTTGGCCAGCAGCAGGGCCCGCCCGTCTGCCTCCAGCTGCTCCCGCCGGGACTCAAGCTGCGCCAGCTGCCTCTGCACCTCAAACAGGCTGCTCTCCAGGGCTTCCTTCTCCGAGCTGCAGCACACGACATACCTGAGGCCTGGGACCCAGCGCCCGGGGCCCCAGAGGATTCCGGGGCGTGGCCAGGCAGGGCCAGGTGCCACCCTACCTGCCCAGCCGGGTCCAATGCGTGGGCGGGGCTGGTCACCGGGCGACCCTGGCCAATCCCCCCCAGGGGGGCCAGGCAGAGCCCAAGGCCTTACCGCAGGCGTGCAGCCTCCTCCGACAGGGCCCGGCCTTCACGCTCGGCGGCCGCCAGCTGCACTGCCAGGCCAGCCCTCTCCTTGGCCAGAGCCTCCTTCTCCCGCGTTGCCCGCTCCAGCGCCTCCGTCTGCCGCTGCGTCTCCTGTCGGGCCTGCTCCAGCTGCTGCTCCCGCTCGCTGACCTGCCTGGAGAGCTGGCCCCCACTAGGCACTGTGAGCGCCACCCGTGGGGTCTCCCCTGCTTATCCTGAAGCATCCCAGCCCTGGGCCTGACCCAGCCCTGGCCTGGCCTGGCAGGCAGGAGACCAGGCCCAAGCCCAGGGTCTACCCTGACGTGCTGTGTCTGGACAAATCACAGCCTTCTCTGGACCTGCAGTGCACAGGGTCCTCACTCAGTCTGGGCAGTAACCGAACCCTTGCTGTTCCCCCAGCATGTCCAGGGAAGGTGGGTATATAGCACAGACCACAGGAGAACTGCCCCACAGGCTGCAGGGAGGGGCCTGGAGCCCGGCTCCCGCGCCACACGGGCTGCTCGCTAGCGACCTCTCCCAGGAAGCCAGGCCCTCCAGGACAGACACCCTAAGGTCCCTTCCAGCTATGGTTTCCCAGCACGTCTGATTCCAGTTCTGAACTTCTCTGCCGCGTATCTACTAAGTGGAGACTCATTTTTCCAAGTGTTTACACGGTGCACTCTTCAGAACAACCCTCTGGGATGAGAGCTATCATCCCAGTGTTGCAGATGGGGCCACCAGGACATGGGGGCGTTGGGGAGCTTGCTCCAGGTCCCAGCTTGCAGAGGCGGGGCTGGATTTCAGCGGGGAATCAGGCTCCAGAGCCTGTGACTTCCAGCGTCTAGAAGCCCTCCAGTGTTGCCCCCCCACCCACCTGGGCGAGCTGCTCCTGCAGCCGGCAGCGCTCGCGGTGCAGCTCTGGGAGCTGGCGCTCCAGCACCTCCCGGGCCCGCTCCGCTGCCCGCAGGGAGCCCTCCAGGCCCTGCCGCTCCACCTCCTGCTCCAGCCGCTCCTGCTGCAGCCGATCCTGCTCCTCCTGAGACGTGGCGGCCGCCTGCTCCACCTGCCGCTGCCGGCCCAGCAAGGCCGCCTTCTCCTCCTCCAGCTGTGGGTCAGGCGGGGCTGAGAGTGGGGGCAAACCCAGCCCTTATGCTGGAAGGGGGCCCACCCATCACCCACACTGGGCTAGAGGACAGGGGAGGTTCCCGAGGGCCAAGCGCGGGGCCGGAGGCCATCAGGCCATTCGGGAGGAGATGCAGGGCCTGCGAAGCTTCTTTTCCATCAGACCACAAGGGAGGAGACAGACGGAGTCAGAGACAGGACAAGACAGAGGGACAGAGGCGTCCAGGGAGGGGTGGGCTGGGCCTGAGCTGGGCCTGGGGACGCCTCTGGGGGGTCTCTGAGGAGCAGGGGCGGGAGTAAGGCAGGAGGGTCCACGGGCCCACCACGTACCTGGGCGACAACGCGGTTCAGGGCCAGCTTGTCCTGTGCCAGACCCTCATTCAGGGCGCTCAGCTTGGACAAGGCGTCCCGCAGAGAGGCCTCCTCCGCCCTCAGCTTGGTCATGGAGAGCTCGAGCGCCACGCGGCCAGCCTCCGCCTGCAGGGTTGGAACCAGCGGCCAGACGGTCAGGCGGAGAGAGCAGCGAAGAGACGCGAGGGACGCGGAGACGCAGAAGGACGAGGAGAAAGTCAGAGAGATGGGCAGAGGGGGAGGCATGGGGAGACAAGGCCCTCAGACAGGGCGGGGCCATGAGAAGGAGATGCAGCGTGAGACAGAATCCCTGCAGATGGCCTGCTGCCCACGCAGAGCTGGACAAGGGCCGACAAGGCCGGCTCCCGCCACAGGGCACAGCCAGAGGTCAGAGGGTATCAGCGTGGGGTCAGGGGCGGGCCTGCTCAGGGCCTAGACACAGGGAGTGGGACCGGCACCAACCAAGAACTGTGCCCCCAACACTCACAGACCCCAGGACCTATGCCCAGAGATGGGGCCGGACGACCTGAGTCACAGGCCCTGCCCCAGAAGCACCTGGAAAAGCAGAGGTATGACCAGGCCTAGAGGGCAGTTCACTTATGGCTGGGATCAGAGGTCTGTTTGCGGTCCAGGACAGAGGTCAGCCTGAGTCTAGGAGGAGGGGGTCAGCCTGTGGCCAGAGGGAGAAGGCCTGGGGCCCAGGGCAGAGGTGGGCTTGTGGCGGGGTGGCAAACGGGAACCCACCTTGGCCAGTGCCTCGGCCACCTCAGCCTTCTCGGCCTGCAGCATGTCCCGCTGCAGCGTGGCACTGCTCAGCGCCTCCCGCACCTCCACCAGCTCCTTCGCCAGCCCTGAGCGCTTCCCTTCCAGCTGCTCCAGTTGTCTGTGGCTGTGGGGCAGAGGGCAGGGGTTGCCCCAGTCACTCCCCTGAGTCTCCCACAGCCAGACATGCTGGAGCAGCGAGAGGCCAGGCACGAGGCAGGAGCCTCACCCACAGGGACAGCCAAGCCCACAGTGACTCTGAACCTCAGTTTTCACATCTGCAAAATGGGGTAACACCCACCTTGTGAAGTTGTTAAAAGGACATGTGTCTTTATTGTAACCTGACATACCTCCCCAAGGGCCTTCAGAAACAAGGATAACATCCACTGGCACAACGTGCTAAACATCACTGTTACTTATGCCTCAGAGAAATAAATGAACAGTACAGTGATTAAGACGTTAACTCTAAAGCCCCAGTGATTGGGTTCAAATCCTGGGTCTTCTACTACCTAGCTGTGTGACTTTGGGCAACTTAAATGACCTTTCTGTGCTTCAGTTTCACTGTTGATAAGATGGAGCTAATAATAGCCCCTACATCACAGAGTTATTATGAAGGTGAAATAAGAGAATCTAAATGCTTAAAATGGTGTCTGGTACTTAGTAATGTTAGTATTAGTCTTATTATTATAACTTTAAATTTAAAAATAATATTAATATTAATTAGAATAATGTTACATATAAAATGTTACATTTTAATTAAATAATATGGATGACAGAGGATGAGATGGTTAGATGACATCACTGACATTTCAATGGACATGAGTTTGGGTAAACTCTGGGAGTTGGTGATGGATAGTGAAGCCTGGCGTGCTGCGGTTCGTGGGGTCGCAAAGAGTCGGACACGACTGAGCGACTGAACTGAACTGAATGTTATATGTAACTTTATATTATATATGAAGTTACATATAACTATTATTTACTGTTATCTTCCCTGGTGGCTCAGATGGTAAAACCTCTGCCTGCAGTGCGGGAGACCTGGGTTCTGTTCCTGGGTCAGGAAGATCTCCTGGAGAAGGAAATGGCAACCCACTCCAATATTCTTGCCTGGAAAATCCTATGGACGGAGGAGCGTGGTAGGCTGCAGTCCGTGGGGTCACAAAGAGTTGGATACGACGGAGCGACTTTGCTTGCTTTCATATAAATGTTATATACATGATTACAGGGAAGTTATTATATATTGTAACTACAGGGAAGCCTGCCTGCTTCCATGCTGCCATGTGTCCATGGGGTCGCAAAGAGTCGGACACGACCTGGCGACCGAACGACAAAGTATCTCCTGTCGTATTAGCTGTTATCGTCATCCACACTCTACCTCCGACCAGCTCTGATCTCTGGGAAACGACTCCACCTGCCCGAGCCCCAGTTTCCTGCAGGTCTGGCTAGGAGACCCTGCAGCAGGGGGTGCGGCGAGGACTCCGAGCGTGTGGGAGGCCCGCGCACAGTCAGTGCTCCCGAGCCCCCAGGGACAGCCAGGGCCCCGGGCCCAGCTCAGCGCCAGAAGCCACTCGCCTGCGCTCGAGCTCCCGGCGCGCCCGCGTGCAGTCCTGAGCCGCGTCCTCCCGCTCTTCCTCCAGCTGGTCCCGCTGGCGCCGCAGCTCCTCCTGGGCCACCTGCAGCTTCTCCCGCTCCTGTCGCAGCTCCTCGGCCTGCTGCTTGGCCGCATGCAGGCTGTGGACCAGGCTGTCCTTCTCCCTGCAGGACGAGAGGAGGGGCCGCTGAAGGGGCTGCCAGGGGCCCTTCCATGACGGAGGATGGCCACGCTACCGTGCTAGCCAGGAACCACAGACTGCCGTCTTCCGAGGCCCGGGCCTCCAGGAAGCCTTCCTGCCCACTCATGTGGCCCACTCATCTCCTCCACGTCTCCCTGGAGCCGACTCTTTCCAGCAAAGAGAATCCAAACATCCTTCTTCCCCATCCAGCCCACTTGGAGGCCCAGAGAAATGGGTGGAAGCCTCGCCACTGGGTGAAGAGGCCAGGCCAGGCTCGAGACATGTGGGCACTGTTGCCGCCAGGTCTGCTGGCCCACCTAGCCCAGGAAGGCCCCCTTATAGCACCCCATGCCCTTCAGTTCTGGGAGGCCCAACAGACTGGGCGTGTCCAGATCCCAAGGTCTGCTGCCCAGGCCAGCAGCACGTGGCAACCAGGGCAAGGGCAAGGGAGGGAAGAGCCTCCTTCCAAGACTGGAGTTTCTGGTTTAGGGCTGACAGCTGTCATATCCTCCACTGCCAACTCCCCTTCGCTCAAAATGGCAACCTGTGAATACACTAGATACGAAGGCTGGCAGTAGGCAGAGGAAAACATAACAACATGAAATTAAGAAAAACAATACCATGCAAAATGAGGCATTCACTAAGAATACTACTACAAAAAAGCACTCCTCCTTTCAAGGCGGGAAGCACTGGTTTTGCCATCAGATGGACCAGAATCCCATCTCCTACCCCAGTGACACTGCTGTGTGACCCTGGGCAAGGCTCTCAACCTCAAGACAGTAACAGCAGTGGGGTGCATGGGGTTGACAGGAAGGCTGACTGAGACTGTACATGTGAAGGACTTGGCAATGAGCCTGGCAAATAGGAGGTGTACGGGGGACGCTTGCAAACTGTCAGGAAACATGATGGAAAGCAAAGCCAGGCTATTAACAGGGTCAGGATGGGTGGGGGAGGGAGGGCTGTGAAGAGATTTCACCTTTTTATTTCCCTCCATTTTCAACCTTTTTATTATGTAGTTACATTAAAAAAGAAAAACAAGAACAAGAACAAAAAATCAAAACCATCAGGCAGCCAAGAATGGATAATTTCTTGTCTCTGAAATCCCCAAGAAACAGAAGAATAACACTGCCAATATGACTCTCGGGGCTGACGGAAATGTTTCCTAGTCATACGTGCACTTGATAGGAAGCTAATGCAACTGCGAGATTGAATTTTTACTTTTGTAAACGTTGCCTTATATTTGAACAGACACACGTGGCCAGTTACGACCATATTAGTGCAAATCCAGCATGTGCAGGCTGACTCATCCCTGGGGCTGGGCGCCCCACCTCTGGCCTCTGGCACCTGTTCAGGAGGTCGACAGTGCTGCGCAGGCGCTGGGCTTCCCGCTGCGCGTCCTCCTGGGCCCGGGCGGCCCCGTCGGCGTCGTCCCGCAGACGCTGCAGCTGCTCTTCCAGGGCACGGCGCTCACCCTCACTGTCACTAAGCTGCTTCCGCAGGGTGCCCAGCAAGTCCTGGCTGGCCTCATAGCGCCCCCGCATGTCCTGTGGCAGAATCACTGAGTCCAGGGAAGCCCTTGCTCTCCGCAGGACGTACACCAGCCTGCTCTGGGACCCAGACCTGCGTCCATCCCTGGGCGGCAAAGTGGAGCGAAGCCCATAGGCTCAGTTTCCACTCCCCTGCACGGTGCCCTCCCACCCTTCTGACACCTCTGCCAGGGCTCTGAACCTCCAGCTCCTGGGGCCCCAGACAACTCCTACCCAAGTCTCCCAAACACCAAGCACACTCCTTTCCGCACCCCGCGTCTGACGCCCTCACCCAAGGCTGTCTTGGTAGATGTGGGCGCCTCTTCTTCCGCTCTACACCAGGACTCTAGCTCCACCCAGGCTCCGCCCCTAGCGGCCCAAGCCCCTCCCACACCAGGACTCTAGCTCCACCCAGGCTCCGCCCCTAGCGGCCCAAGCCCCTCCCACACCAGGACTCTAGCTCCACCCAGGCTCCGCCCCTAGCGGCCCAAGCCCCTCCCACGCCAGGACTCTAGCTCCGCCCCTAGCGGCCCAAGCCCCTCCCACACCAGGACTCTAGCTCCACCCAGGCTCCGCCCCCAGCAGACCAGGCCCCTCCCACTCCAGACGCTGCGTGCTCGGCCACCTCCGGTCCCGACTCTCTACCCTCTCCCCGGGCTCTGGCTGCCCCTAGGGTTTCCTAGGGTGCTCAGGCCCCACCCACGGAGGCGCCAGGCCCGGCCCTGGGCTGGATCCCCAGCACAGGGTGCTCAAGCCCTGTCCCACCTGGACCTGTAGCTGGCGCTTGTGCAGAGCCGAGTGGATGAGGGCCAGCGTGGAGTCCGAGCATGCGGGGGACGGGCCTCGGCGCGGGGAGCGGCCGCGGCCGGGTGAGGGCCGCCTCGGCGGGGACGGGGTCCGGGCCCCCGAGAGCCCCCGCAGGCTGCCGTCCGAAGTGTCCGCTGTGCGCTCGGAGCCACTTAACTGGACGCCACTGTCCGTGTCCGACAGGACAGCCTGGGGGTGGGTCAGAGAGAAGGGGAGGGGAGCTGCGCGGTTAGTGGGGCGCAGCGCGGCCACTGGAGTCCTGGCATCCAGCTTCACCACAGACTCCGCAACACACCCTAGGGCCCTCCCAAAAGGAGGCTTCCTGATCACAGCCCTCAGCCCACCGGGACGCCTTCCGTTTACTGAGAAGACACCATAGAGCCTTTCTCAGACGAGCAGGGAACAGGCAGTGCCTCCTCTCGGGACAGAGTTGGAGCTGAGAACAGCAGGGAGGGCGCCAGGGCCCTCAACCGCTTGCAGTTCAGCTCAAAGCCACCAGGGGACGCAGTGGTCCAGGCCCGCCTGCCCTGGCCCTGCCCAGGCCCCCGCCAGTGCTGGCCTGCCTCCAACCTGGGCCATGTCCCTCAGGGTCTGCTGCAGCCCCTCTCCTTCCTCTGCCTCCAGGGCCGCCTGCTCCTGGAGCCGCAGGGATTCCTAGAGTGGCGTTGGGAAGACAAAGAAAGAGTGGTCAGGGTCTCTGCCCTAGTCAGAAACCAGGGTCTCCCTACCTGGACCACCGCCCATCAGGGCGCCTGGAAGGCCATGCCCAGAGGCCAATGGCTTGGGAGACCCCACAGCAGCACCAGTGCCCTCACTGAACAGACCAGGCCCCAAGAGGTACAGTGTGTGCCCCAGGGCACACAGCCTGTTGGAAGAGAGCTGGGCGCGGAATCCAGGCCAGACCACACACAGGGTGACCAACCCAGGCAGCACCCATGAGGGGTGTCCCTCTGGTGGGGAGGCAGCTGAGTTCCAACAGGAAGAGCCCTGGGCTAGCAGGGCATAGGCATGAGTTCCAGTCCTGACGCGCCAGCAACGTGGCTCTAGAACTCTGGACAAGTATTTTCTCTTGGGCCTCAGCTTCCTCATCTGTATAATGGGGATCACGCTACAGAACAGCTGAGAGGATGAAATGGGAAAAAGGAAGTGAATGTGCTAACCACTACGGCTGACACATACTAGGTGCTCACATTAAAGCTGGCACACACTAGGTGCTCAGTTAACGAGGGGTGACGCTGATTCTGAGTGGGCTGCCCAAGCTACCCAGCCCTCAGCCTATGTCTGGTCCCTGCCATCCCACCCCGCGTCTCACCAGGGCCTCAAGCTTCTCGCTGAGGGCTTTGTTGAGCTGGTCTTTCTCCAGATTCTGGTCCTGAAGACGCTCCACTGTCAGGGCCAGCTCGGTCACTCTGGAGGTGGGGGAGCTACACAGGTGAATGGGAGACCCACCCAGCTTCTCCTCAAACCCCCAGCTTCCCCAAACCTGAGGCAGGGACGCTAGTTTGCCGCCCTTGCTGTGTGACCTGGAGCAAGTCCATCTCCTCTCTGGGCTGCAGACTTCTCATCTCTGAATGAGAATGAGGTGCCAGGCACTTTATCTCATGGGGAATCACTCTGGGACCTGCCTAGATCTCAGGAGCAGAGTGCTGCTGGGCACCAAGCCACCCAGTTGTGTCTGACTCTTTGCAATCCCGTGGACTGTAGCCCGCCAGGCTCCTCTGTCCATGGGATTCTCCAGGCAAGAAGACTGGAGTGGGTCGCATGCCCTCCTCCAGGAGGAGGAGGGATCTTCGTGGTCAGGGGATCTTCCTGACCCAGCAATTGAACCCGCCTCTCTTAATCTCCTGCACTGGCAGATGGGTTCTTTACCATTGGGAGCAGAGGCTGAACTGCAAACCTGGGCAAGAGCCCTCTGAACCTGTCTTCCCCTCTGCCAAACAGAGGACCTGAGGAGACTGGCCAAGCACACGCAGGGGAAGGGACCATCGTTGGTGAACAGACAGCCCTCTGCCCCAGACCCCCGGCTGTATGCTCCAGCGAGGCCTGCCTCACTGCGCCTTCGAGAACCCACCTGTCACTGAGGTTGGCCTTGTCCAGGTTGCTCTGTAGCTGCAGCCGGGCCAGCTCCTGCTCCTGCAGCTCCTTGCTCCGCAGCTGCTCCTCCAGCAGGGCCTGCTTCTCCCGGGAGGCCTCGGCCCGGCTCTCGGCCAGCCGCAGGCCCACACTCAGCCCCAGGCCCGCCTCCTGGACGGCTCGCGAGGTGCGGGCTAGCTCCCCTCCCAGCTGCAGCAGGTCCCTGGTGGAGAGGACACAGAACGGGGGTCGGATGGGGGGCAGGCTTCCAAGTGTAAATGATAACGGCAACGGGGGCCTCCCTGGTGGCTCAGTGGTAAAGAATCCACCTGCCAATGCAGGAGACACGGGTTTGATCCCTGATCCAGGAAGATCCCACACGCCATGGAACAACTAAGCCCAGGAGCCACAACTGCTGAGCCCACGAGCGGCAGCTGCGGAAGCCCGAGAGCCCGTGCTCTGCAACCAGAGAAGTCACCACATGGGAAGCCACGCGCCAGGACCAGGGAGCCGCCCCGCCCGCTGCAGGCAGAGAAAAGCCCGCGGCGGCGGCCCGGCACAGCGGCAGAGCAGTGGAGGGACCAGGTGAGCAGGGACACGTACAGTCTGCTCTATTTGCTTTTATCAAATGTGCCTGAGTGTCTGGGTCAAAGGCAGGAGGGACTCTTCATAGTACACCCTGTAAAATTTGAATCTTGTACTTACGTGAATTATTCAAAAGCAAGATGCTAAAATGTTAAATGCTAATTTAAAATACTATATACTTTGAATATATCAAATAGGCTAAATTTTTCCCTTTCCTGAATGGACTGTACCACTGGGTATCAAATGGTAAGAAGAGGAAGTGTCTTATTGTAGAAAAGCTCCGGCTAACACATGGCACAGTGACAGAGTGAGACCGTCATGATTTTGCCATCTCTGATGAATGCGGTGAGGAGATACCCCTCGTCCAAGGTAAGGAGCAGCGGCTGTGATTTGCTGGAGCAGCCGTGAAGAGATGTCCCACGCCCAAGGTAAGAGAAACCCAAGTAAGATGGTAGGTGTTACAAGAGGGCATCAGAGGGCAGACACACTGAAACCATACTCACAGAAAACTAGTCAACCTAATCACACTAGGACCACAGCCTTGTCTAACTCAATGAAACCAAGCCAGGCCCGCGGGGCAACCCAAGACGGGCAGGTCATGGTGGAGATGTCTGACAGAATGTGGTCCACTGGAGAAGGGAATGGCAAACCACTTCAGTATTCTTGCCTGGAGAACCCCATGAACAGTATGAAAAGGCAAAATGATAGGATACCTAAAAAGGAATTCCCCAGATCAGTACGTGCCCAATATGCTACTGGAGATCAGTGGAGAAATAACTCCAGAAAGAATGAAGGGATGAAGCCAAAGCAAAAACAATACCCAGCTCTGGATGTGACTGGTGATAGAAGCAAGGTCCGATGCTGTAAAGAGCAATATTGCATAGGAACCTGGAATGTCAGGTCCATGAATCAAGGCAAATTGGAAGTGGTCAAACAGGAGATGGCAAGAGTGAACGTCGACATTCTAGGAATCAGCGAACTAAAATGGACTGGAATGGGTGAATTTAACTCAGATGACCATTATATCTACTACTGTGGGCAGGAATCCCTCAGAAGAAATGGAGTAGCCATCATGGTCAACAAAGAGTCTGAAATGCAGTACTTGGATGCAATCTCAAAAACGACAGAATGATCTCTGTTCGTCTCCAAGGCAAACCATTCAGTATCACAGTTATCCAAGTCTATGCCCCAACCAGTAACACTGAAAAAGCTGAAGTTGAATGGTTCTATGAAGACCTACAAGACCTTTTAGAACTAACACCCAAAATAGATGTCCTTTTCATTATAGGGGACTGGAATGCAAAAGTAGGAAGTCAAGAAACACCTGGAGTAACAGGCAAATTTGGCCTTGGAATGTGGAATGAAGCAGGGCAAAGACTAATAGAGTTTTGCCAAGAAAATGCACTGGTCATAGCAAACACCCTCTCCCAACAACACAAGAGAAGACTCTACACATGGACATCACCAGATGGTCAACACCGAAATCAGACTGATTATATTCTTTGCAGCCAAAGATGGAGAAGCTCTATACAGTCAACAAAAACAAGACCGGGAGCTGACTGTGGCTCAGATCATGAACTCCTTATTGCCAGATTCAGACTTAAATTGAAGAAAGTAGGGAAAACCGCTAGACCATTCAGGTATGACCTAAATCACATCCCTTATGATTATACAGTGGAAGTGAGAAATAGATTTAAGGGCCTAGATCTGATAGATAAGAGTGCCTGATGAACTATGGAATGAGGCTTGTGACATTGTACAGGAGACAGGGATCAAGACCATCCCCATGGAAAAGAAATGCAAAAACGCAAAATGGCTATCTGGGGAAGCCTTACAAATAGCTGTGAAAAGAAGAAAGGCGAAAAGGAGAAAAGGAAAGATATAAGCACCTGAATGCAGAGTTCCAGAGAATAGCAAGAAGAGGTAAGAAAGACTTCTTCAGCGATCAATGCAAAGAAATAGAGGAAAAGAACAGAATGGGAAAGACTAGAGACCTCTTCAAGAAAATTAGAGATATCAAGGGAATATTTCATGCAAAGATGGGCTCGATAAAGGACAGAAATGGTGTGGACCTAACAGAAGCAGAAGATATTAAGAAGAGGTGGCAAGAATACACAGAACTAGACAAAAAAGATCTTCACAACCCAGATAATCATGATGGTATGATCACTCATTTAGAGCCAGACATCCTGGAATGTGAAGTCAAGTGGGCCTTGGAAAGTATCACTACGAACAAAGCTAGAGGAGGTGATGCAATTCCAGTTGAGCTATTTCAAATCCTGAAAGATGATGCTGTGAAAGTGCTGCACTCAATATGCCAGCAAATTTGGAAAACTCAGCAATGGCTACAGGACTGGAAAAGGTCAGTTTTCATTCCAATCCCAAAGAAAGGCAATGCCAAAGAATGCTCAAACTACTGCACAATTGCACTCATCTCACATGCTAGTAAAGTCATGCTCAAAATTCTCCAAGCCAGGCTTCAGCAATACGTGACCTATGAACTTCCTGATGTTCAAGCTGGTTTTAGAAAAGGCAGAGGAACCAGAGATCAAATCGCCAATATCTGCTGGATCATTGAAAAAGCAAGAGAGTTCCAGAAAAACATCTATTTCTGCTTTATTGACTATGCCAAAGCCTTTGACTGTGTGGATCACAAGAAACTGTGGAAAATTCTGAAAGAGATAGGAACACCAGACCACCTGACCTGCCTCTTGAGAAATCTGTATGCAGGTCAGGAAGCAACAGTTAGAACTGGACATGGAACAACAGACTGGTTCCAAATAGGAAAAGGAGTACGTCAAGGCTGTATATTGTTACCCTGGTTATTTAACTTATATGCAGAGTACATCATGAGAAACGCTGGACTGGAAGAAACACAAGCTGGAATTAAGACTGCCGGGAGAAATATCAATAACCTCAGATATGCAGATGACACCACCCTTATGGCAGAAAGTGAAGAGGAACTAAAACGCCTCTTGATGAAAGTGAAAGTGGAGAGTGAAAAAGTTGGCCTAAAGCCCAACATTCAGAAAACTAAGATCATGGCATCCAGTCCCACCACTTCATGGGAAATAGATGGGGAAACAGTGGAAACAGTGGCTGACTTTATTTTTGTGGGCTGCAAAATCACTGCAGATGGTGACTGCAGCCATGAAATTAAAAGACGCTTACTCCTTGGAAGAAAAGTTATGACCAACCTAGATAGTATATTCAAAAGCAGAGACATTACTTTGCCGACTAAGGTCCGTCTAGTCAAGGTTATGGTTTTTCCTGTGGTCATGTATGGATGTAAGAGTTGGACTGTGAAGAAGGCTGAGCGCCGAAGGATTGATGCTTTTGAACTGTGGTGTCGGAGAAGACTCTTGAGGGTCCCTTGGACTGCAAGGAGATCCAACCAGTCCATTCTGAAGGAGATCAGCCCTGGGATTTCTTTGGAAGGAATGATGCTAAAGCTGAAGCTCCAGTACTTTGGCCACCTCATGCGAAGAATTGACTCATTGGAAAAGACTCTGATGCTGGGAGGAATTGGGGGCAGGAGGAGAAGGGGACGACCGAGGATGAGCTGGCTGGATGGCATCACGGACTCGACGGACGTGAGTCTGAGTGAACTCGGGATTTGGTGATGGACAGGGAGGCCTGGCGTGCTGCGATTCCTGGGGTCGCAAAGAGTCGGACACGCCTGAGCGACTGAACTGAACGGAACTGAACGGAACTGAGGAGTGTCTGGGCCTTGGCGTGGAGTGTCAAGGGCTGCCGACACACAGAGAGAGGCTCCTGATGGCAGGGCACACAGCATTATGAAGAGGTTGTGTCAAAACACAACAACCCGAACCTGAGTCTGATGAAGCCTTACAGCCAACATCCAATTTACAAGAAATACAGGAGACAAGGGTGTTAAATGACACCACAGAATCCAGACTGGGAATCTCTGAGGGCAACTGTCCCAGTTTCTGGAACAAATAAAATATTCGACTTAAAAGACAAATCAATGAATCACACCTTGTGAACATCTGTGGACCCTGATTCAAACAATTTTAAATGCAAAAACCAAAGCAAAATCATCTGTGATACTGATGAATCAATTGATACTGTGGATACTGAGCGAGTATGAGATATCTCACCCAAAGGTCATTACTTAATGCTTAAAGCACAAAAGGAGACAGACTGGTCTGCCTGCCTCTGGGCTCTCCCCACAGCCCCACGTGCTCAAAGAGCAAGTAGGAAGGGACTTCCCCAGCAGTCCAGCTCTTAGGGCTCCATGCTTCCAGTGCAGGGGCATAGGTTTGATCCCCGGTCGGGGAACTAAGATCCCACAAGCTGTGCGTGGCGGAGGTGGGCGGGGGCAGACACCAAGCCCCCTGCGGCAAGGGGCCTGTGAGGCTCTTTTCCAACCTGACCTCCCGCTCACTTGCCTTCTGCTTCAGCCCCACTGGCTGCCACTCTCTCCCACCCCCAAGCCTTTGCTCCTGCTGTTCCCTCTCCCTGGAGGGCCCTCAGCTCCGCCAGCTGAAACCCTACCTATCCTTTGGGGTCAGTGCAAATTCTGTCTTCCCTATGAAGCATTTTTCCGGCCTCCCAACCCCTTCCCTTGGGGACTTCCCTCCTAGCTCAGCTGGTAAAGAGTCTGCCTGCAATGGAGGAGACCCCAGTTCAATTCCTGGGGTCGGGAAGATCCCCTGGAGAAGGGATAGGCTACACACTCCAGTATTCTTGGGCTTCCCTGGTGGCTCAGCTGGTAAAGAATCCACCTGCAATGCGGGAGACCTGGGTTCAAGCCCTGGGTTGGGAAGACCCCTGGAGAAGGGAAAGGCTACCCACTCCAGTATTCTGGCCTGGAGAATTCCATGGACTGTACAGTCCACGGGGTGGCAAAGAGTCGGACACGACTGAGCGACTGTTCCTTTCACAGCCCCTTGCGTCCTCTGAGCATCTGGGACGTCCTTTCTGTTCCACTTCCGTGTCACTGACCTCTCGCTTCCTCAGTCCAGAGACTGCAAGGTCCTTTGTTCTTATTCTAAAACTTTTTGGCCGCACACAGCTTGCGGGATCTTGGTTCCCTGACCAGGGACTGAACCTGGACCCTCAGCAGTGAAAACAGAGAGTCCTAGCCAGGGAATTCCCTGCAGGTCGCCAGGCCCTTGGCAGGAGACAGCGAACAGTCTAGGTCAAGCTGAGTCACTTCAGTCGTGTCCGACTCTGTGTGACCCCATAGATGGCAGCCCACCAGGCTCACCAAACCGTCCAGCAGGTTAAAAACAGGGGTGATAAATCCTGCCTCAGCCTCCTTCCTACCGCTCTGTGATTTAACTCTCTGGGCCTCAATGTCCTCCCCTGAAAATTGAGGACTATTACAGCTCCTGCCCCACAGGAACACTGGGGATCTGAGATGAAATAAGAGGTCCAAAGAGCCTGACTAGTAGCAAATGCCCAGCGAATGTTTACTCGTTACTAGTAATGACTGTGCTATGCTTAGTCGCTCCGTCGTGTCTGACTCTTGCGACCCCACGGACTGCAGCCCGCCAGGCTCCTCTGTCCTTGGGGATTCTCCAGGCAAGAATACTGGAGTGGGTTGCCATGGCTGCCTCCAGGGTACCAGTAGTAACTAGGAAACAGTAAATTTAGAAAACAATAAAACAGTTTTTAGTTTAGTAGAATATGCTTACTAAACTTTAAAAGAATGTTTTACTAAAAATTATTAAAACTACAAAAAAGTTTTTTTACTAAAAAAATGTTTTTAGTTTAGTAAAATACGACTATTTAGTCACAGTCAGTTTAGTAAATACGTTAAGCAAATACGACATGACTGCCCTCATCTGGTAAGAGTTAATTATCACTAGGTGCCTCTGGGTCTCCCAAGGCCGGCATACAGCAGGCGGGTCGGTTTGGACTGAAGCCCAGCTGGGCGGAGCTGAACTCGTGGAGAGCAGGGCCGCGCCCCCGCCAGCCTCACCTCTCAGTGGCCGTCTTCACCTCGCTGATCAGCCGTCGGGCCCCCACGACCTGCCTCCAGACGAGGAGCAGGCGACTGTGCTCGTGGCTGAAGTAGGCGCTGAAAGACTGGGGGACCGAGGGGCGCAGTGAGGTCCCAAGGGCCGCCCCAGGGGCCGTGTGCCGCCCCCACCGCCGGCTCGCAAGGCTGGGTCCGAGCTGCCTCGCTCACCAGCCCCCGCCTCCCCCTGGCCCAGGGAGCTGGGCGTCCAAGCCTGCACGGGGAAGGGCGGAAGATGCCGGAGACCTCGGTCTGCATCCCAGCTGCCTGCAGCACGACTGGGCAGCAGCTCAACCTCTCTTCAGGAGGACTAGAACACCATCCATGTACGTTAAGGGGATCAGAGGAGAAAACGCCCGCCTCTTACACAATAGGCACTAATCAAGGCTATTGTTATGACAACCGTTCTCCTCCCTAACGGGGCTTCCCTGGCGGCTCAGATCGGAAAGAATCTGCCTGCAGTGCAGGAGACCCGGGTTCCATCCTAGGGTTGGGAAGATGCCCTGGAGAAGGGCATGATGCCCCACGCCGGTGTTCTTGCTGCAGAATCAAAGGGCTCAGCTGGCGCGGGGCCCCTCCCCCGCCAGCCCAGCGGGGCCCCGCGGCCCCGGCCCCTCGCCCACCTCGCCCTCACGCCTCCAGGCAGCCTCCCGCTGCTCCAGCTCCTGCCGGCTGCGCGCCCAGTCGCTGGTCACCTTGCGGATATCGTCCCGCAGGGCCTGGTTGGCCGAGCTCGCCTGGTCCAGCTGTTCCCGGAGCAGCGCGTTCACCTGGGCCAGGCTTGCGCTCCTGGGCGAGGCAGAGGAGAGCAGGTGGGTGCCTGGGCGGAGGGCGGCCGGCCCCCGCGCGCCCCCCGCGGGCCCACCTCTGCTGCTCCTCCTCCAGGCGGACGAGGGCGCTCTCCAGGTCCTGGCTGTGCCCTGCGTCCTGAGGGGTCGGGAAGCGGGGGGCATCAGACTGGGCAGGGCAGGAAGGGTCAGCCCTGCCCCCCAGCCCCCCGGCGCCCACCCGCAGCCGCAGCTGCTCCAGCTCTGTGCATCTCTCCAGCAGCTGCTGCTCCGTCTCCGAGCTCTTCTTCTTGCACTGGAGAATCTGGGGGTGGGCAGAGAGCGGGTCAGCCGCGGGGGTTGGGGTTGGGGGAGGAAAGGTGCGCGGAGGGCGGGGCGCTGGCCCGACCTTGGCCTGCAGCCGCTGCACGAGCTGCGCCTGCCGCTGCTGGCCCTCCTGGTAGGCCTGCAGCTTGCGCCGGTAGGAGGCCTGCTCCTCCTGCAGCTGCCGCCGAAGCTCCACGCTCTGCAGGGCCAGCCCCCTGGACTCCTGGGCTTCCGGCTCCCCAGACTCCCGACGCACAGCCTGCTGCAGCTGCGGGGAAGGGCCCCGGGTGAGAGTCCTGCGCCTCCCCAGAAGGCAGGCTCAGGCCTCTGTAGGGGGCACCAGGCTGGACCCCGACCCACGATGCCTTGCAGGCAAGCCCAGGACGGAGAGCACGTGTGCACGGCCAAGCATAAACACATACGAGGCAAGCAGGGGCACACAGACAGGGTGTGCAGGGACACACAGGGTGTGCAGGGATGCGTGCAGGTGGGCCCACACACATGTGCACACAAAACACAAAGATGCCCCTGGGGCAAACCTTGAGGCCTGGGCATGCTCCAAAGCACCCAGCGCCCTGTGTGGCCAACTATGAGATCCGTGCCATGCCACCCGAACCCAGGAAACCTGGAGTTTGCTCCCCACTGTATCTTAGGACCGTGAGCATGCTATCTTAGAATAGCACGCTCATGAATTAACAGCACCAGCACAGGTAACACACTCAGAGGCGTCAACACAGGTGCACAGGTGTGAGCTCAGAGACGCGCACACGCACAGCGCACACAGGTCGTCTCAGATACCCCAGACTGGCACTGGCGGACTCACCTGGCTCCCACTCCCCACACACACAGTGCTCAAGCTTCTGAGAGGCGAGCACAAGTGTTTTGACACATGGCGTGGCTGTTCACAAGCCCAGCCCAGCCTGGCCCCCAGCTCTCCGCTCCCCCTCACTGGGGGGACCTCCACCCCACCCCGTCCCCCACGCCCAGGCAGCCTGTAGCCCCTTCATCACCCTACCACAGCCTGCTCCAGCTGCGGGGAAGGGCCCCGGGTGAGAGTCCTGCGCCTCCCCAGAAGGCAGGCTCAGGCCTCTGTAGGGGGCGCCAGGCTGGACCCCGACCCATGATGCCTTGCAGGCCCAGGTGGTCCCAGGCTCTGACAGCCTCCACTAGCCCAAACCCCCTCACTCCTCCAGGCACCTGCTGGTCCCAGGGGGCCCCTAGCCTCCCCCAGAAGTGTAGAAAGGAGGGCGGAGGCAGCCGAGGATGTCAGGGCTCAGAGGAGGATGGTGCCCAGAGTGGACCGACAGCAGGGCTGAGCCCAGAGCCTGGCCTGTGAGAGGCGGGGGAGGGCATCCGTTCACACACACACCCACGTCCGGTCCCGGGGAGGCCAAAAGCAAGGACGACAACCATCACCCACGCGGACCAGGGGCCCGGGCCACGCTGGCCCTCCAGGCCGGGGTTAAGCGGTGCGGCAGGAGAGGCTCAGGGAGCCACCAAGCTGAGAACCACCTCATCTCCATCCCCACCCCGGGGACAGCGCTGGGACAGGGTGACTGTGCCCACGGAGGCTGTGTGGCAGCTGCAGCTCATGTTGGGGGAACCTGGTCTGAGGGTGCGGGAGCAGGCGATACACAGGGGGTCCCTCTCCCTGGACGGCAGGCAGCAAGCCCGTGGCCAGTATCTGCATGGAGTCCACCCCAGTTAGGTGAAGGGCAGAGAGTCTGTGCTGGCCGCGGCACCGGGATGCTGCGTGTGTGTCAACCATCCAGCAGGTGCTTCCTGGATGTCAGGGTGTGTGTTTTGTCGTTTGTCTCCAAGTGTGACCCTGTGTGTCTGTGTCTGGGCCTTCATGGGGACCTGGGTGAGGTGGCATCTGTGGTCCAAGGCATACATTGTGGTGAAGCAGATGGGTACGTCTGCGTGTGTGCCTACATGTCCATGCATTTGTACGCCTGTGTGCACAGCTGTACGAGGGGGGTCTGCGTGCATCTGTGCACACCTGTGTCTGGCTGTAGGTATCCAGCCAGCATTGGGCTGTGTGCAATGTGGGCACACACGCCATAGTGTGTGGCTATGCGTGCGGATGGGACGGTGTGGTGTCTGGTGCAGCTTGTGTGTATCTGAGTGCATCCTCTTGGTGGGCCGTTGGTGTGTGTATATAGAAGGGCACCCACCTATCAATGCAGGAGACATAAGAGACCTGGGTTTGATCCCTGGGTTGGAAAGATCCCCTGGAGGAGGGCATGGTAACCCCCTCCAGTATTCTTGCCTGGAGAATCCATGGACAGAGGAGCCTGGTGGCCCAGGGTCCACAGGGTCACCAAGTGTCAGACACGACTGAAGTGACTTGCACACATGCACTCGTGCACATACAAAGGGTCTGCCGGTGGCCGTGGTGTGTGTCTCACACAGCTGCGTGAACCAGGCGCTGTCCGTCTCTCGGGTTTACGGGGGTCCCTGCCGCTGTGGGAACCAGGCGCTGTCCGTCTCTCGGGTTTATGGGGGTCCCTGCAGTTGCCAGTGCTCCGCTGTTTCCCAGGGCTCACAGCCAGACCCCTGCCCCTCTGGCCACAGCCCAGCCCTTTCCACAATCTCTTTCAAATTCACTCATAAGTCAAAAAGGAAGCAGGCTGCTCCCAAGCCAAGGATGAAAGAAGTTTACTGTCTCCCCTAGCAACCTCCGCCCCACTGTACGCGGCTCACCCGGTCCAGGTTACCATGGACACTGCGGGAGCGGGGCTGGCCCAACAACTGCTCCTCAGGGATGGGAGAGTGGGGGCCTCACAGGGACCTGAGGTCCCCCCTCTGACCCAGGGGGGTCACCGCCTCAGCCTCCTCACAAGCAGCCTCTGGAAACAGATCATGACCTCAGCTCCACCCCGCTCGAGGGGCTAGGAGTTTAAGGGTCCAAACAACCTCAAGCCAGGCCACATGCACCACTGTGGCTGCAGGCCCCACTGCCCTCGGCCCAGGGCCACACGCGCAGCCGAGAGGGACGATGCCCCAGGGCTGCAGTGCCCAGGCCAGGGGCTCAGCCCAGCTCTACCAGCGGCCTTGGCCCCACGATGCCCTCCCTGGGCCTGTCTCCCCACCTCTCATGAGGCGATCTCCAGGCTCTGATATTACCTGGGGACCCACCCCCAGGAGAGGCCTCAAGGTCACCCTCATCTAACCAGGGGGCCCCACGCACACCATCACACACAGGGGACAGCCTCACGCCAGGCTCCCTCTGCACGCTATCCCAGCCCCCCCAGCCACAGGAGGGAACTTCCTAGACTAACGCAGCCCCCCAGCAGCGTCCTCGCAGGAAAGGGAACGGCCCCCTCCACCTCTTCCTCCCTTCCCTTCCCAGCCGGGGGGGCTATGCTGGCCCCACTGTTGGTTAGAAGCTGGCATTTAAGAGGCAGCCCCCCCCGGGCCTGACACTGTGCCAGGGGCCCCAAGATGACTGGCCTCAATGGGAGGGGCTGGCTCAGGCACCACAAACAATGCGCATTAGCCCAGCCTGCCCCCCATACTCCCTGCAAACCCTGGGAAAACGAGCCCTGCGCTGTGCCCAGTGCTGGGGTCCGCTTTAGACCCCCCGCTCTGCTTCTCTGCAAGTCCCAACAAGGTGAAGGCTTATCCCAGCGGGCGGATGCCAGGACACAGGCACAGCCCACACCAACAGGGAGACACAGATCACTCCTTCCACCGCCGGGTAACAAGCCCTCGTGTAGACGGGCCCAGCTCAGTGAGTCCTGGGCAACCCTGGCTCTGCCAGTCCTGCTCAGGGGACCCTGGGCCAGCGTCAATCTGCAGGCTTCAGCTTGCCGCTTGCAGTATTAGGGGGTCGTATCTGAGGTCCTTCCAATTTTCCCAGGACCAGCTGCCCCATGGGACTCCCAGCCCAGTGGCCTCTTTCCATCCCCAGGAAACAAAGCCACAATGCAGAGCCCTGGGCTGCGCGACTCCGAGCACAGCGCTTTCCCGCTCTGAGCCTCAGTGAGCTCCTCCATTACACGAGCATCGCAACGGTCCCAACTTCTGTATCTCAAACGTCAAGCTCCCAGCACACACTTGGCACACAGCAGGGGCTCAAGAACCCACAGACACTATTACGTGTTACTCCATTACCCGCCCCCCACAGGCACACACACTTCCTCCCGCATGCAGCTCTCTCACCAACTTGCAGCCACCATCACCTCCCCAGGGTCGCCTGCCTGGAGCCTGGCGACCTAAAGGAGACGACGCACTGAGAACGACCTGTGCCCAGCACACAGACCTCCTGCCCCGCCCCGCGGCACAGGCCCCCTGACACAAACCCTGTCTGGACTTGGGCGCAGGCCCGGCTACCCTGTCCTTCCTTGGCGGGGCCTCATCTGGGAGAGCGGGCCAGGTCTGTGCACACCCCGGCCCAGGTACACAGGGGTACAAGAGATGCCCAGAGACTGCAGCGGGGGACTCTCGGGGGTCTTGTTCTCCATGCCCCACCCCCAGGACAGCTGGGGATGAAACACCCAGGCTCCCGGCACTTCATCCCCTTGTCCTATAGGTTCCGCAGCTCCGTGTCGTCACTGTCCCCACTGTAGACAGCAGGCGTGTAGAGTGGAGAGACGTGTTGAAGGCCACTCGAGTGGGCAGAGTCACAACCTGAACACAGGCCGCCTGGCTCCGGGGCCCACCTCTCCTCCCGGGCGCGCTGCCCAGGGTGCCTCCCACCCCCAAGGCTGGGGAGCCCCGTGCCCTGCGCCCCGCAGCACCCACCCTCTCGCTGGCCGCGCTGTACTTGATGGCTAGCTCGTCGCGCTCCGCCCGGCTCTGGGCCAGCAGGTCCTCCACGCGGGACAGCTCCTGCTGCAGCAGCTGGTTCTCCTCCTGCAGCGACAGCATGGAAGCCATCTCGGGGGCCGGGCCTGCAGGACAGCGGGCACACGACTGGCCTCCACCTGTGTCCAGAGGGACCGCCTCCCCAAACGGGTGCCCCACCCATCCCTGGAGGCAGGAAGACAGACCACGTCCCTGAAGGGAGCTGCAGCTGAGGGGCCCTTTCCCAGACTGTCAAAGCACATAGGAGGTTGTGGGGGCCCCCCTCCAGGGGCCTGGGGGCCCATGAGCCTTCCTGCCCAGGTGGAGAACGGGCACTGCCAACCCCAGGCTGTCTACAGAGCCCTGAGCTAAGCTGAGTTGCCTTCTCCCTGTTGTCTTGGATTCACCCAGGCCACCCCTTCCCTGGGAGAGAACGCGGTGTTTGGGGTTTAGTCTTCCAAGCAGGCTTCCTGCAAGCAAGGAGGGGATGCCCCGCCTTCACACAGCAGGACGTGGAGCCAAGTCTAGGCAAATGACACCTCCAAGCCTCCATTTTGTCATCTGTAAAATAGGACCCTCCATCATGGGTCTGTGCCTGCCTCACAGCGAGGATTCAAGAAATGGAAGCTGCCATCGTTACCGACGTCACGACTGTGGAGAGGAGTGTCTGGGGCGTGGCGGGGGCAGGGAGCGGTACCTGCGCTCTCAGGCTGGGAGAGGCTGCGGGTGACGATCTCCCTGATGCGGGCAGACAGGCGGGCGGGCCTCGAGTCCTGGACCAGGCCCGACCCCAGGAGGCTCCTCTCCAGAGTCTGCGGGGAAAGCGGGAGGGTCTGCGAGGGGCCTGAGACCCAGGGCTCCCTGGCGCAGGTGGCAAAGAAACAGGGCTGCCACCCGAGACGTGGGTGCCCAGGAGGCGCTCAGGAAACCCCACCTGGAAGGACGCTTGGGAGTCAGACTCGCACGAAGCCCAACAGGACGCTATGCTCCGTGCGCCCCTGCCCTGGGAAGGAGTCCCCCGGGGGCCCGAGAAGCGAGCCAAAGGCACGGCCCACTCACAGACCCCGCCCCGGGCAGGCGGGGTGCCTGGGGCTCCCGCCCAGGACGGGTGAGGGCCCCACAGTGCTAGCAGGGGTCACCCCAACCCTAAAACCTGGAGGTGGGGACTCCCCTTCACTCGAGGGGCACTGGACAGAGCCCCAGAACTGAGCCCCAGACCCCTCCGCCCCCACCCTGGCCTAGAGCTGCAAGCGGGGGTCCCCGGCTCACCCACGCCTGCACCCCGAGACGCGCCGCCCCTCACCCTCTCCTGCGAGGCTCCGCGCCCCTGCCCTGCACGGGGCACAGACCCGGGCCCACCTGGATAACCACCTCCAACGACTGCTCCAGCCCCAAGCTCATGGGGGGCGGCCGTGGGCACCCTCTGCAGGCCTCTGCCAGGGCCCGGGAGACCCACCCAGACTCCCCCACAGCCAGACCGCCGGCTGAGCGCCGGGCAGATTAGGCTTAAATCCGGCGGGCCCCACGTGATCACGGGGTGGGCGGGGCCGGGAGGGGAAACGGAGGGTGGGGGAGGGGAGCCTGGTGGAGGAGGACAGAGGAGGAGGAGGCGGCGTGAGGGGCGCGAGGAGGGAGGGGAAGGGGAGGAGCGGGAAACGAAGGGAAGACCCTCCCCAACACACACACACACACACACACACACACACACACACGCACACACACGCGCGCGCAAGGAGGAGGGAGGGGAAGGGGAGGAGCGGGAAACGAAGGGAAGACCCTCCCCAACACACACACACACACACACACACACACACGCACACGCGAGGAGGAGGGAGGGGAAGGGGAGGAGCGGGAAACGAAGGGAAGACCCTCCCCAACACACACACATACACACACACACACACACCCGGAAAGGCCAGTCTTCAGGATGATCTTCCCCAACACACACACACACACACACACACACACACACACCGGGAAAGGCCAGTCTTCAGGATCATCTTTGCTGACCCAGAAAAGGGGTCACACGCTTTGCTGAAAATGTGTTTACAAGGCGCTCGGATGACTTCACACGTCTGGAGCGGGCTGCGGAACTGCCCAGTGCAGGCACGGAACCGAATCCCCCTTCCCCAACTCCCGCCACGCCTCCCTCCCAGGCCGCGTCCCAGGGGAAGCAGTTCTGCCTCTCTGAGCCTGTGTCCGTGCACAAGGTGCGAACATTGGCACCCGGCTCAGGGCGTCATCTGGGGGCAAAGGGCGTGTGACTGAGCGCCGGGCTTGGAGGGAACGTGTGAGCCATACTGGTTTCGTTCCTCTGAACATCCAGCCCGCCCGGTCGCTGTACCCGGGCCCTGGGGCTCCGAGCTCCACCCCCAGCCTCCACTGCTCCCGCCCCGAGCAGTGCTCCGGAGTCGGGGCCCCAGCGGAGTCCCGCTCTGCCACCTGTCGGCAGTGTGACCCATGAGTTACCGCGGCTCAGTATTCCCGTGAAACGGACAGAGTCGCCGTGAGGATCAAAGGGGTTGAACCAAGTCGCGAGCCGTCAGAGCAAGGCGGCTGCTGTTCCCGCGGCCCCTGGCATCGCCCGTCTGGGCTCCTGCTACCTCTTGACCCCCGGCCTCCGGGTGCTCTCTGCTCCAACACTGTCACATTCGTGCGACCACTTTGAATCCTCACCTCAGGCACAGAGAGCTGGGGGCTCTCACCTATTCCAAACGGCAGCTGCTGCAGGGAAGGGGAAGCAGCCCTAAACTCTTTCCACTTAAGCTAGGCAGCCTCCCAGAGGGCCTGAGGGCAAGGCAGGGGCATTTGCACTCCAAGGCTCTACCAACCTTGTCTAGGTCAGATCCAGGAATGCAGCAGGTGCGTATAAACGCACAACAGTCCAAGCTGAGCCTGAAACCCTTGCCCCCAACTAGGGAATCTGCTCTGGAAATGGAAAATCAGGAATGGAAAACCAGGAGCCAGCACACAGGCCAAAAAAATAAGTTCCTCGATGTTGCCAGGACAACCAAGGCCGGATTCAGGCAAAACTAAACTCAGGCAGGGAGCTCTCACCACAGAACCTGGGGCTCCATCCTCCCGCCCCCAGACACCGCCTCCAGGAACCACCCCCCACACACAGGCTGCACACCCACAGCCAGAGCAGAGGGGGGCCACAAACACCCCTGGCCAAGCTCTGCAGCCCTGCTTGCCCAGATGGGCAGAGAGTGGGCCCAGATGCCCTTGGCAAACTGAACTAAATTATTCCCCACCCGGGGCCTAGGGGATGGTGAAAGGGAGTCAGATGCCAGAACCCTTGGCTCTGCCCACAGGGTTCTCCCCGGCAGCCCTTCTGGCTTCTATCACAGAGCCCAAGAACCCATATCTAAACCCTGTGTGTAAGTGCACTTTCTAACATTCATAGCTTCCATCCGGCTCTCAAAATAACAACTGAATTCCTCATGGAAAGCTCTGGATCTTATAGCTTTAGCATCTGACTGCCAGGATTTGGCTGTGCCTCCCCATAGCTGTGTGACCCCGGGCCAACGACTTTGCCTCAGTTTCTTTATCTGTAAAATGGGATAATAGCAGTGCCTGCTTTTACCATGAGGTTTAAATAAGATGATCCATGCTTAGCTGTGTACCAGGATATGGTGGGACAGGAACTGCTATATGTTCACCAAAAAACATTTCCAGTTCTTCTCTGGGAAATGGCTAGAAGTTATTTCCCAGACTCCTTTGCAGTCAGATATGGCCATGTGATCTAGTTCTCACTAGCAGAATTATTGATGCTTTTGAACTGTGGTGTTGGAGAAGTCTCTTGAGAGTCCCTTGGACTGCAAGGAGATCCAACCAGTCCATTCTGAAGGAGATCATTCCTGGGTATTCATTGGAAAGACTGATGCTGAAGCTGAAACTCCAATCCTTTGGCCACCTGATGCGAAGAAATGACTCATTGGAAAAGACCCTGATGGTGAGAAAGATTGAAGGGAGGAGGAGAAGGGGACAACAGAGGATGAGATGGTTGGATGGCATCACCGACTCGGACATGAGTCTGAGCAAGCTCCGGGAGACAGTGAAGGCAGGGGAGCTTGGCGTGCTGCAGCCCCTGGGGTCGCGAAGAGTCGGACGCGACTGAGCGCCTGCACAACAACAGCAGAATTAAGACAGAACTAAAGCATGCCACTCAGACCTGCCCCATAAAAACCTCCCACGAGGACTTCTCGCCTTCCCTGTCCCCCAGCTGGAAAGAAATAACGCGGAGCTCCTAGAGAATGCTAGAGTCACAAGCTGGAAGGGCTCTGGGTCTGTGGGTCACCATGTAGAAAGCCACCGAACAGGACTTCTCATGAATGAGAAATGAACTTCTTTTGTGCTAAGTCACTGAGATTTCAGGATTTCACTATCACATCAGCTATGCTGTGCTTAGTTGCTTAGTCGTGTCCGACTCTGCGAACCCATGGACTGTGGCCAGCCAGGCTCCTCTGTCCATGGGATTCTCCAGGCAAGAACACTGGAGCGGGTTGCCATGCCCTCCTCCAGGGAGTCCTTCCCGGGGATCGAACTGGGGTCTCCCACGTTGCAGGTGGATTCTTTACTGTCTGATCCACCAGGGAAGCCCAGGAATACTGGAGTGGGTAGCCTATTTCTTCTCCACAGGATCTTCCCGACCCAGGAATTGAACCAGGGTCTCCTGCATTGTAGGTGGATTCTCTACCAGCTGAGCTACCAGGGAAGCCCATCACATCAGCCAGAATTACGTTAATGACTCCCCACTGGTACGTAGTTAATACCACTGGTCTTTGTTTTGGTTGGTTGTTCTGTGGTTGCGAGCATGACGGATCTCAGTTCACCCACCAGGGATGGAACGCCTGCCCCCTGCAGTGGAAATGCAGAGTCCCAACCACTGGACCGTCAGGGAAGTCCTTCGGGTTGGCTATTGTTAGTGCTATCATCACCAGTACAGCACCCAGTCTAGAACCCTGCCTGGTGCACTGTAGCCCCTCAGCCACTGTTGGGTGAATAAACACAGAAAAGACACCCTTTGCACTCATTCCCTCCCCACTCTTGCTTAGCCCTCTGCCCACCCTGCAAAGCTGCCGTTTGCCATGTCCAGCTGCAGGCACTAGCCAAAAAGTCCCCCAAAGGCTACTCACGAATCTCAAATGTACCAGCTGCTCTTCCCCATTATCCTTTCTTTATTCTCCAGTTGCTGACTAGAAATTATAATAAAAATACTGAAGCTACCATGAGCCACACTCTGTGCCCCAAATTCTGCACCTCTACCTTATCTGTTTAAACCTTTTTGACAGCCCTGGATGCTGCTACTGTTGTACCCATTTTACAGATGATAACAATAAGCCTGGGTGGAGTTAAATGATTTGCTCAGAAACACTACTTTAGGAACAATCCCAGGTGTTCTCCTTATTTATTGCAAGTAATAACACTTTCCTTTCCTCTCCCCCCACCCAAAAAAATTATTTGCTCAAAGTCATCCAGTCATGGATGAGTTACAAGCTGGAATCAAGATTGTTAACAGAAATATCAACAACCTCAGATATGCAGATGATACCATTCCAATGGCAGAGAGCGAAGAGGAACTAAAGAGCCTCTAGATGAGGGTGAAAGAGGAGGGTGAAAAAACAAGCTTAAAACTCACTATTAAAAAAACTAAGATCATGGCATCCAGTCCTATCACTTCATGGCAAATAGATGGGGAAAAGGTGGAAGCGGTGACAGATTTCCTCTTCTTGGCTCTAAAATCATTGCAGACGGTGACTGCGGCCGTGAAGTTAGAAGACGACTGCTTCTTGGAAGGAAAGCTATGACCAACCTAGACAGCATATTAAGAAGCAGAGACATTACTTTGCTGACCAAGGTCCATCTAGTCAGGTCTTTCCAGCAGTCATGCACAGATGTGAGAGCTGAACCATAAAGAAGGCTGAGCACCGAAGAATTGATGCTTCCGAACCGTGGTGCTGGAGAAGACGCCTGAGAGTCCTTTGGATGGCAAGGAGATCAAACCCGTCCATCCTAAAGAAAATCAATGCTGAATATTCATTGGAAAGATGAATGCTGAAGCTCCAATACTTTGGCCACCTGATGAGAACAGTCAACTCACTGGAAAAAGACCCTGATGCTGGGAAAGACTGAGGGCAGAAGGAGGTGACAGAGGATGAGATGGTTGGATGACATCACCAATTCAATGGACATGAGTTTCAGCAAACTCCAGGAGAGGGTGAGGGACAGGGAGGCCTAGCGTGCTGCAGCCCATGGGGCTGCAAAGAGCTGGATACGACTGAGCGCCTGAGCAACAGCAACAAATCCAGCCATAAAGAGCTGAAGCCACGGGAAAGGCCCACGTGTGCCTGGCTCCATAGTTTGAAACCATCACGCGACGGCTACCGTCATGTAGCGCTTCCTGTATGCCAGTCACCACGCTAGGTTTCCGATGTGTATTCAATAAGCCACTGCCACCTCTTGCCCCGCCTGCTGAGATAGCTCCTCATGGGCGTCCCTACTTCCTCTCTTGTCCCCCACCCGTTTGTTCCCACACATCCCTCTTCTATGCACTCTTCTCCCACTCTGGCTACCATCATGCTCAGAATAAAATTCAAAGTCCTGCCATGCCCACAAGGCCTGCTCAATGCAGCCCCGGTCCACCTCTCCACCTCGTCTCTCCTCTCCCAAAGCGCACTCCTCCCCAGCATGCTGGCCTTCCTGATTCTCACACACACCAAGCACACTGCACCTCAGGGCCTTTGCACCTGTCACCCTCTCTGCCTGGAATGCTCTTCCCCTTCCTTTCACGGCTGACTCCTGCTTCTCAACCAGACCTCGGCCAAAAATGTCACGTTCTGAGAGTGTGAACCCTGATCTTCCAGCCAAAAAAAATTTTCTTCCTACAGGTATGCTGTTGGTCTGCTCCAAGGGCAGGAACCAAGTTGGCCTTGCTTACTGGTGTCTCTGTAGAGCTTAAGGCCCCAAATACCATTAACAGTTGTTGAGTGAGTGAAGGAATGCCAGGAGACAAATGTAATATAGGAAACTAAACGAAAAAGAAAAAATAGAAAGGAAAAGAAAACTTCCCTGGGTTTGTCGGGGGTCACACCGGGCAAGTCTTGGCCTGTGTATTCTCCACAGAACGGGATCCCACAAGGACCCCGGGAACACATCTCCAACACCCGCCACACCTCAGGAGCCCAAGGTTAAAAACCGGGCCATGTACCTGACAGCAGACTCTCGGGTGGGAGGGGTATCTAGTCTCCAAGGGCTGACCCAGGGCTTGAGAGAAACATGGGAGAGGAGTAACTAAGTCAAACAAATCTCCAAGATCCAAGGTTTCTGACTCCTGAGGTCTTTCCTGACTGAGGAGCCTGCCCTGCCTGGCCTTAGCCTCTGCTCTGATCAGGCCACAGGATTTGGTTGGTAAGCACCTGCTGTGAGCTTAGCTAAGGAAAACAGGGAATCTCGGATGAGAACAGATGGTACCCGAGTGTCGCTTCCCTCCAACCGTCTCCCAATCCCCAAGACAAGTGGAGGTCCCAGAGGGAGCTGGGATGACTGGTCCCCAAGGCAGGCACCGGCTCAGAGCGCTGTCCTCTTGTGTTTGCATAAAAATCACAAGGGAGCCGGCTCACAAGGGCAACCCCAGAGATCGGGGTCTCAGGCCCCACGGTGAGAGGCCCCAGGAGGGCCCAAATCCCTGCAGGGTGTGCCATCTTTGGGAACTCAGTGGACCGCGCTGGGCCTCAGTCTCCTCATGGGCAAAAGGGAGCTTCTTGCGACTTCGTAGGCTGCACTGAAACAAAATCCCAAGCTTGGGGGGCAGGGCCGGCGCCTGGCCCACAGGAAGCGCAGGAAGGGATGCCTCATGGTGGCGGAGTTGGGACAAGTCCGTCAAGCCGCGCGCGAGGCGACCCCCCGACAGAGAGGCGTCCGTCTAGAAGCCCGGGCGAGCCCCCGCCTCCCGCCCACCCTAGGCCGCGGGAATCGGGCGGGATTTGGAGCGGGACCGCGGGCAGGCCGTCCGCAGAGGCCGCGGGCGCTCTCCGCCAGCGGCGGGCGGGGCAGCGCGAGGGGCGGCGCGCGCCCTGAGGCCCCCGGGCCCCGGGCCCGCGGCTCCGGCCCGCCTCCGCGCGCGCCCGCCTCCCCGCCTCCGCGCGCGCCCGCGACCCGCCCCACCCGCGGCCGCCGCCCGCCGCGCGCGCCCGAGCCCCCGGCCCACGGCAGGGCGCGCCGCCGGCTTCCTACCTTCGCGCGCCAATGCCGCTGCCGCGCAGGCCGAGCGGGCCGGGCCGGGGGGCGGGGCCAGAGGTGGGCGGGGCAATGGCGGGGCGGGGCGGGGCCAGGGGCGGGGTCGAGAGGGGCTGGCGCCCGACCCGCCCGCGTCCTCGCGTCGTCCCGCGTCGGGGGCGCGCCCTGGGCCCGGGGCGGGGCTGGTCGCAGGAAGCGTGAGGCGGGCTCTGGCCCGGGAGCCACACTGGACAGAGGGCTTTTCCCACAGGATTGCATTTACTGCTCCGGACAGTAATAATCCTCAAACAGGGATTATTAGCTCCTTATGCCAAAACGGGAAATTGAAGACTAAGCCAGTTGCTCAGGGCCTGGAAGCTGCAAGGTGGTACAGTCGACTTGGAACCGAGACCCAGCTGCAGTCTGGGGTTCTGTGTCCCCTGCTGTTTGGTCACTAAGCTGTGTCTGACCCTTTGCGACCCCATGACTGTAGCCCACCAGGCTCCTCTGTCCTTGGGATTCTCCAGGCAAGAATACAGGAGTGAGTTGCCATACCTTCGTCCAGGGGATCTTCCCGACCCTGGGATCAAATCCTCACCTCCTGCATTGGCTGGAAGATTCTTTACCTCTGTGCCACTGGGAAGCCCTTGTGCCCCCTGACCCTGCCTGCAAGGCCTTAGACTCCTGGAGTCTGGCCTTGACCCATCGCCCAGCCAGACTGAGGAGGCATCAGTCCCTTGACCTGCGGGGAGAATGTCTGTCTTCCTGATTGCCCTGCAGTCTGGGATGAGGCACTGTGGCCTCAGCTTGTTCACGGGTAAAATGGCAGAAGCCCACGAACTGCCCTTCCGTCTCAGAAGCTCTGGTGCCTTCTCCACACGGAATGGGGATGAGACCACAGAGGAAAGCAGGCTTTTGAAACTAAACAGCGATGTGTCCTGTCTGTTCTAAAGTAGGTTAGATGTCCATCCTCTCAGTGGGCCTCAACTTCCCTGCATTCTTGAGGGCACTGGATCCATTTCAAAAGGGGGAGGCAGGCAGGTCTGAATCTCTAGGGTGGAGGAAGGACTGTTTTGTCTGAAAAAGCATGTTTGATTTTGTGATTTTACATTTGGAAAACAGTAAATCCCCACAAAGAGCAGCAGGCCAACAGCTGGCGGTCTGTTTCTCCACCGGCAAGAGGGGATGGGTGGTGGTGGTGCTCAGTCATGTCCAGCTCTCTGTGACCCCGCGGACTGTAGCCCCCAGGCTCCTCTGTCCATGGGATTTCCCAGGCAAGAACACTACAGTGGGTAGCCATTTCCTCCTCTAGGGGATTTTCCTGACCCAGGGATCAAACCCTCATCTCCTGCTCAGCAGGTGGATTCTTTACCACCGTGCTACCTGGGAAGCTCCCCGAACGGTAGTTTTGTCTTTGTCAGAGCCTGGGTTTTACACCTGAGAAACTACATTAGGGGCTGCCAATGTGTCCTTCGGGCTCTGATACCTGGGGATGATGCAGGCAAGGCTGCGACCTGGGCCAGGCCTGAGAGCTGTGGTCCAAGATTTGGGTCAATCCCTGGGGTCTGGGATGAGGAGGCCTGTGAGGTTTGCAGAAGGGCACAGATTCCCTGTGGTGTCCCTGGCCCAGCCTGAGGAGGGCTGACCGACCTCTGCCAGAAAGCAGATGGGCCCCCAGCTTCCCCAGCATGGCTCAGGTCTGTGTCAACCTGTCCAGAATCTCCAGATTTGCTGAATCCCTACCCAGGCCTGGCTCCTTCATGGATCACAGCCTTGTCGTGACAAACCTAGACAGCAGAGATACACTTTAATGACAAAGGTCCATATAGTCTATAGACTGTGGTTTTTCCAGTAGTCGTGTACAGATGTGAGAGCTGGACCATAAAGAAGGCTGGGTATTGAAGGATTGATGCTTTTGAACTGTGGTGTTGGAGAAGACTCTTGAGAGTCCTTTGGACTGCAAGGAGAACAAACCAGTCAACCCTAAAGGAAATCAACCCTGAATATTCATTGGAAGGTCTGATGCTGAAGCTGAATCTCCAATACTTTGGCTACCTGGTGTGAATAGCCGACTCACTGGAAAAGATCCTGATGATGGGAAGGATTGAAGGCAAAAGGAGAAGGGTGTAGCAGAGATTGAGATGGTTGGATGGCATCACTGACTCAATGGACAGGAATTTGAGCAAGCTCTTGGAGACAATGAAGGACAGGGGAGCCCGACGTGCTGCAGTCCCTGGGGTCGCAAAGAGCCAGACATGACTGAGCGACTGAACCCAGGTGCTGATGGGCTCGTGGCCTTCCCAGCCCACTTCTGGTCCTGGCTGTCCCTACAGAGCCCTCACTTCCAGAATGTTGCTCACAGCGTTGAGGTCTGCGCTCCGAGCCTGCTCTGAGCTCCAGGGTCTGTGCTCCCCCCTTCTTGCCCGTCTCCCCAGTGGACCTGTCCAGGCCCATCTGCACCAGGTCTCCCTTAGGGCTGCCAGTGCCCACACCTCGCAGGCAGCCCACACTGGCATCCTTCCACACTGCTGGCTGCTAACCTCTCATTTTCTCGTTCCATCCTCCGTCCCCTTTGAATTCTTCTGTGAAGGGGAATTGTAGGCTACAGGTTCTAGGGTTATGTCAGCTTTACAGGTAAGGAGACCGAGACGTCGCAAAGGTGCAGTGGCTTGCCCGAGGGCACACAGCGCGAAGTCCAGTGGGTCTCACCCCATGTTCTTTCCTCTCCACCACGGCACTGCCTCCGGAGGTTTTGGGAGGGACAGCAAACACAGCTCCTCTGCTGGACCTTCTTACCCCAGGGCTCCCAGGAGCCCACTGCAGGGAAGCACACACTGGCATCAGCCCTCCCCCGCAGGCTGCAGGCCCGCTGTCATGCTGACCCGGGGCTCTGTTCAGCTCAGCCTGACCTGTGGGCATTTGAAAGCGCAGGGCTGCGACCCTGGTCACTGCCCCATAACCAGGTGGCACCCAGCCCTGCGCCCCGGGTCTGGCCACCAGAAGGGAGTTATGCCTGCTCCACTGTGGAGGGGTCTAAGTCTGCGACTCCGGTAATGGAAACACGTGACTGGGACTTAGTACCCACATGCTGCTAGGGACAAGTGCTTGTCAAACCCAGGTGCTAGGCTGGGTTGGACTCTGCACCTCATCGGCAAACCACATTAAGCAGGAGGCTTAGAGGACATGTGTTCCGGTTAACTGGACCTGCTAGATACCTTACGCTTAACTGACAGGGTCTTATAATGCCTGACTTTTTTAAAGACCCTTTTTAAGCCTTACTTATGGCTGTGCTGGCTCTGTGCTTCTGTGCCCGCTCTCCCCGGCCGCTAGGGGTGGTAGCGTCTTTTTTCTGGTGCGCAGGCCTCCCACTGCAGCGGCTTCTCCTGCTGTGGAGCACGGGCCTTGTTGCCCCGCAGCACGTGGACTCCTCCCGGACCAGATACCCAACCCGTGCCCTGCAGTGGCAGCATGGGCCTCACCGCTGGACTGCTGGGGCAGTTCCTGAGGCACATTTTACATTAAGGGCACAGACCAGTGCCTTGTAGACGTAAGCAATAGCTGTTGTCACAGAAAGGGAAAGTGAGGCTCCAAGGGGCAGGTTAAGTGACCTACCAAGGCCATCCTGCCATCAAGTGTGTCCAGACCCTTCTTTTCCTCTGACTCCCATTCGATGCCCTTCAGTCACCTTTTGTATTAGTTATCTATTGCTGCCCAATGATACCACTGCAAACTTGGCAGCTTCAGACACATTTACTCACTCGGTTTCAGGGTTCGGGGGTCTGGGCACAGCTTGGCTGGGTCTCTGCAAGGCTGCTAAGGCTGGGGCTCATCTGAGGATCAACCAGGGAAGGGTCTGCTCTCCGGCTCAGGTGACTCTGGCAGCGTCCAGGTCCTTGTAGACCGCTGACCTGAGCGCTTCAGCTTCTTGTTGGCTGTCGGAGAGGCTGATTTTCCCACCTCAACGCTGTGGCCCTGGGACTAGGGCAAGTCACGCGACGTGGCAGTCGGCTTCTTTAAAGCCAGTGAGACAGAAGTTGCGATGTTATAGAATCATGAAGACATCTTGTAGTCTCAAAACCCTCAAACCAGTACCTACCTCCTGTCCCCACCCCAGCGTTTGGAAGCTCCAGTCAGGGACCCAAGTGAGGCGACGCATGGCTCAGTACTGGGGGCTGTCCTGGGGACCCCGGCCCCACAGCTGGGATTTGAGCTGCTGATGCACCCGACTGTCCCCTGCCCACAGACCCCTCCAGGTGCTTTCCAGGTGGTGTTTTGACTGCGGTTTCTTCAGCACCACCATTGGGAGCAACAGTTCTGGACGCACTACCTGAGTCACAGGACGGGCACCTGCTAGTGGTTTAGATGCCTCGTCCGAGCGACGCGTGGCTTAAGGAGGCCGTGGCACGCATCTTTACCAGATGCCTCGTCCGAGCGACGCGTGGCTTAAGGAGGCCGTGGCACGCATCTTTACCAGATGCCTCGTCCGAGCGACGCGTGGCTTAAGGAGGCCGTGGCACGCATCTTTACCAGATGCCTCGTCCGAGCGACGCGTGGCTTAAGGAGGCCGTGGCACGCATCTTTACCAGATGCCTCGTCCGAGCGACGCGTGGCTTAAGGAGGCCGTGGCACGCATCTTTACCAGATGCCTCGTCCGAGCGACACGTGGCTTAAGGAGGCCGTGGCACGCATCTTTACCATGAAGACAGTCTAGATCAAAGCCCAGCTCTGTCTCCAAGACCCAAGGGCTCACCTTCAATGGCACATGGTTCCTGTCAAGGGCCTCCTCTAATGCTAAGCTTCTTTCCTAGCCTCGGAGCAGCAGCAGCAGCAGCAGCAAGGCACTTAGAGAAGACGGGGATTAACAGCGAACAGACAAAAAAGTCGGCTGCTCCTGAGAATCCCTTGATGCAATTTCCTTTTCCTTACTCAAAGGGCAAGAGGATGCTCAATCCCAGTTTCCTTTGTTCTTTGCTGTTGTCCAGTTGCTCAGCTGTGCCAGCCTCTTTGTGACCCATGGACGGCAGCACACCTGGCTTCCCTGTCCTCCACCGTCTCCTGGAGTTCGCTCAAACTCACATTCACCATCCAACTAACTTCTCCTCCTCTGTCATCCCTCACGCTGCTTACCAGCCAGAGGGGCCGTTTCTATAAGCAACGGTGGAAGCACATCTCTGTTACAGAGCCCACAGGCATGTAAACGCCATGGCCTTTATCTTGCTTTTAGGTCTCTGCCTGGACACCCTGTTTAGGGACCTGCTTCCATGTGGAGGTCTTGGCAGGAGGCAGGGCTTGCCCCCCACATTAGAGGGCAAGAAGCCCAGAACGTCCCAGAACGGCAGAAAGGCTGGACTCTGTAACCAGAGGCATTACTGGTTGCCTTAGGGCAACAGGGCCAAATCCCCCTATTCTGGCCAACCTGTTGCTGTGGCCCCAGTCTTAAGTCTAGACGTGGGTTCAGTGGTAAAAGGCGGTGTGTGTCCTGCAGAGGCATCCTGGAGGAGTTAGCAGCCATGGCGCCAAAAACACTTCCATCTCTGACATACACTGACAGAGTAGAAATATTTATTTTTTATCTTAGAAATCTGGTCCCACCAAAAGGCCAACACTTTTTTTCAATTCATCTAGACCTTTCAAAAAAGAACGCTTTCAATTAAAGAGGTAATGGATGTCAACGAAAGTGATTTTATAGGTGTGCTCAGATAAAGTTATTTCCTATAAACCAGGAACACAGGCAAACCTAGACTTCCAGCTGCTTCAGACTCCTTCTGTCACGTACAGTCCCCGAAGGAGAGAAGGAAGGAAGGAACTGTCTGCAGACAAGGCACTTCAGGAAACACCCGGGAGAGAGCCCAAGTCCGCCAGGAACCACGCAGTGAGCCTGGGAGCCCACACGGCTGCCCGCGACGGCAGGGCCAAAGCCCTCACCTCCATGAGAATAGCAGCCACTCTGGCCCAGATGCAGGCCTGGCTGCCGCCAGCACCTGCCTCAGCCCTGCCCTGCCCGCCGGGCCTTGCACACACGGAAACCAGGCCACAAGGTTGAGATGAACACTGCTCCTGAAGCTCAGAGCCGCTCCCGCAGCTGACAGTGAGGAATGCTTTCAGAGGCTCCTGCGGGGGCAGGCTGCCAGGGCATGCTTTTACAAAGACCGTGAGTTAGTGCAGATCAGCACATCAGCAAAGCAAACACTAAAAGAATTTTAAAAAGCTGGTCAATGCTCTTGGTTTCCCTCCTGAGCATCTGTTCAGGCTGCAGCCTAAAAGCCTTTCAGAAGTCAGGAAGGAACCCTCCTCCTGACGGGAATGGCTACAGCCGGCGCATGTGCAGAAAGGCCCCTCCAGACAGTGATCATGAGACACCTGTGGCCTCCCCAGACGGGCTGGTCTGAACCCAGGCAGCACACTCAAGCCCTTCTTTTGCTTTGGGGGCTTGTGTTTAATAAGAGTCATCACGATGGAAGAGTCTCAGAGTCTCTCTCATGTCAAGAGGACAGACGGGGATAGGCATCCAGGAACTCTTCTTCCAAGTTCTGGTTGCAAATTCGAATCCCAGGCAACAGTGTGACATGGGGCCAATGTACCACCCAACGTGCCCAGTCTGTCGAGAGAGCCAGGTGAGGAGGAGGAGAGGAGACTCATGTTCCCAACAGAGGCCGGCCAGGGAGCACCGCATTCTCCTTCCTTCAGCCCTGACGAGGCGGCTCCTCTCCAGAAGTCGTATGAGGAAGAGTCACATCCAGGTCAGAACTGGACCCAGCCTGCGCCTGGCTGAGTCTGGCTGGAGGTCGACCTGGAAAGATACAGACGGGGTTAGACTTCAAATGTTTGGAAATACAGAGCACAAGAGATGTAACTTCTCTCTAGGCAGAAAGGACTCCAAGAAGCCGGTCCCCGAATGCTCTAGGGCAGGGGTCAGCAGACTACAGCCGAGGACTAGACCAAGTCTAGTTTTCCGCCTGTTTCTGTAGATGAAGTTTCACTGGCTCACAGGCACGCTCACTCACTCACAGACTGTGGCTGTTCTGGGCTGCAAGAGTGGTGACGAGGAGCTGGGGTAGAGACCAGCTAGCCTGCAGTTTAAACTCTGGCTTCCCGGTCCTTGAGAAAGCGTGTGCTGACTCCCGGCCCACAGCCCGTCCACGTAACGATGCTGTGTGGTTAGCATCTTTTCACCCTGACCCCTAGGAAAGGCTCGAAATTTTAAGGAGGCAGAAAAGGCAGAGGTCCCATGAGGACGGGCCAATGCCAGAACCCTGGTGAACTCGTGGCCCAGTGTCCTGGGGTAGCTAGTGGGGAGGAGGAGATTAGAGGTACTGGTGACAAGCCAGAGTACCTGGTGAGGTGGTTGAAAGACCAGAAGGAGCTGCAGAGGGCGGCTCCAGGCCATTCAGCAGTGGAAGGCAGCAAAAAGCCTTCCCAAAGAGACACGTGCCACCTGGAGTGGGCACACTGGGTCTCCGTCCCCTCACTGGCCTCAAAGTGTCTGAACCGGTGCTCTTGCTCCCGACGTCAGAAGGCAGGCGCTGGGGCGATCCCAGGTTTGAAGAGTAACAGCCCTGGCCCCAGTTCCAGCACAGAGAACCTGACCCTCCTCACCCTGTGGATTTGGCGAAGTCTCCCCAGATATCGGCGGTGGCAGTGGTGGCAGGCTTGGGCTGTGGCCAGGACACAGTGGCACCTCCTACAGACGTCCCCAAGTCCGACGGGAAGGAAGAAGAGAGGAGATAGAGGTGTCAGAGACCTCCCCTCTGGCTGCCTCAGTAACCTGGAAATCAGACTCATGATTCCAAGGTGCTGAGAAAGATATGCAGAGATGTGCTTTTTGGCAACAAAACACCCACAGCCATTCCCATTTCTGCTATCTTCTGACGAGGCCCTGAGGGGCTCCTGGAGACAGCGCAGAAGGCCACATACCAGGTGGAGGGGAGGGTACCAGCGGGGGCGGGTCACATGCCATCGCTCTATCTGAAGGAGACCTCGCTCCAACCATCTATGCTGGAAATCTGTTTAAAATGTGCTACCTCCTAACTTCTTGGCTGGAGAACGCTCATCAAAACTGCAACACTGTCTTTATATAAAGTCCTCGGGCCAGTGTCTGGCTCAACTAGCTGAGAAAGTTATGTGCCAGACATGTGGCAAGTCCTAGGAGCCAAACTGTTATGGGCCTGGGGAGTCTTCCAGAAGTACCAAGTGGGCGTCTGTGTGGGTGTTGTCACTGGGTGGAGGGCACGACGGGGCGGCAGGGCCTGCTTTTCCAGCCCCTCCCCCAGTGGTGCCAGCACCCCTTCCTAAGGCCCTGTGCCAGCCACCTGCCTTCCCACCAGCTACGTCTAATGTCTAATGGGCCAGAAAAGCACATAAAGCGAGGGCCCTCCACAGTTCAGCAGTTCACCAAGTTAAACCCTCAGTGAGCCATAAAACTTGGGCTTCCCCGGCGGCTCAGATGGGAAAGAATCTGAGGTCAAGAATCTGCAGGTAAAATCCGCCTGCAATGTGGGAGACCTGGGTTCTACCCTGGGTGGGGAAGATCCCCTGAAGGAGGGCATGGCAACCCACTCCAGTATTCCTGCCTGGAGAATCCCATAGACAAGAGGAGCCTGGTGGGCTACAGTCCATGGGGTCACAGAATCGGACACGACTCAGCGAATAAGCACGTAAGTATTTAATAGACATTATCTCGTCTGAACCTCACCACAGCCCCTGGGGGAAGACAGGCTAGTCTGTTTGACTTTATGCAGGTTACTTCAGCCTCAATCTCCGTATCTCTAAAATGGAGACGGTAGTGATGAATACTCTTCATAAGACTGACCGGTCTGAGGATCAAATATGTTAAACAAGTGGAGGGCTTCCAACAGGCCCAGCCAACAGTGATGCCGACGGCAATGGTGCAGTGCCACTCAGGCGAGAGCCGCCGCGCAGGGAGCGCGGACACTGCTCCAGGTGCCGCTCTGCGCGCGCGGTGTGGGCCGGCGCATTTGATCCTCACAAGAAAGCGGTGCTGCAGGCATCATCACTACTCCTTTCCTACAGATAGAAACTGAGGCACGAAGGAGCAGGCAACCTTCTGAACGTCACACAGCGGTAGCTGGACTGTGACCTCACTCAGTCTGGCCTGGGAGCATTTGGCAAGTGGTCATGAATGCTGGCTAGTCACGACCCGCAGCTGCCCGTCTGGCACATCACATCACGCGGCCCTGGAAGCAGAGGCCTGGGGCTGCGCCTGCAGCGCCCTCAGACACTACCTGGCGTGACGCAGGGACTCCACGTTGGCACTGGACGTGCATCGGCCACAGACAGAACGCCCGAGACTGTGGCCCTCAGACCTCAGTGAGCCCCCAGCAGTGTGAAGTGTGCAGGTCCCCGCCCCCGTCCCCAGGATGCCAAGCCCAGCGGTCCTGCGACCTCACTGAGAGTAACTCCAGGGGCTGGGCAGGCGCACTCCCTGACGGCTGTTCCTGCCGTTCTCTTGGGGTGAGGGATTCCCCACAGGGCTGAGGTTTGAAGCCTGACCTCCAGGTAAGCCCGACCCTTAAAAGGGAGAGAAAGCAGGCTTCTTGTTGGGATCCTCCCCCGGCCCAATATCCTGGTCAGAGAAA
The DNA here is from genome assembly GCF_023091745.1 of Budorcas taxicolor. Taxonomy (NCBI): domain Eukaryota; kingdom Metazoa; phylum Chordata; class Mammalia; order Artiodactyla; family Bovidae; genus Budorcas; species Budorcas taxicolor. Next base: position 180,038,271 of record NC_068911.1, read on the forward strand.
GGGGTCTGGCGACAGTCAGCCAGCCCAACGAAGACGAAGAGTATCACACCGGCCGGGCAGGCGGGGTGGGGACACTGAGGGGCCAGGCTGGCCTCCCAGCACCTCCACGCCTGGCACAAGGCACTCATGTCCAGAACCCCAGGTCTCCAGAGGCGCTACTCACAGCCTGGAGCAAGCGCCAGTGCAGCCGCTGGGGGAGCTGCCTCACGGCGTCCAGTGCCCAACAGCCTCGCTGAGGAGCCCGCTTCAAACTCAATCTCCAGGTATACTTCCCACCACCTGCCGTGGAACACTCGTGTGGCCTCCATCTCCCTAACACACCAATGTTTAAAAGTCGGAGTCCTGTTCTTGCTCTTCTTCTGTCTGGAGCGCCGGCACCCCTGCCCGGGTCTCTGTCCCTCAAGGCCTGGTTCAGTGTCACCTCTTCCACGACGGCAGCTCTGCAGACCACACGGCTGGTAGTGAGTCTGGTCCCTGCGCACTTGCTCTCTGCGCTCAGGATCCCTCTCTTCTGCTACGAGCAGACTGAGCGTCCAGTGACCACAGGCCACGTCGCCATCACTCACTCACTCAGCGAGCAGCCTCTGAGAGCCAGGAGCCCACGCACTGATGGTTTCACAGCCACGAGTGAGCTGTAGTCCCTGCCCATCAGGGCGGGACAGACACCCTGAAGCAGAAGTTGTGGGAAGAGAGAGGAAGCCCTTACCCAGTGTGGGCAGGACCAGCTTTGTGGCCCCCACCCTCCAGCTCCTCACAACGGGCACAAAGTGTGACCCATGTGGGCGAAGGAGGGAAAGCTGCGGGGCCTGCTGCCAGGGGAAAGAGGAGCCCAAGCTGTGGGGCCATCACCCTCGCACACTGACCTGAGCTGGGAGAAACTGCTGGCTGGACGACAGAGCCCCCCACAGACAAATGCTCCCTGGAGAGAGGGGCCAGGGCAGCGGTCTTTGCCCCTGGGGGTGGGGGAAGCAGGCTCAGTCCTCCCGTGCTGGTGGGCCGGGCGCGGGGCGTCCCGGCTGCGCCTTCCTTCTTCTTCATGCTCTAGAGAGAGGGGAGGAATGAGCATCGGTCAGCTCTGCTGGATGCCACTGCCATCAGAAAACTTCACAAGGTGACCCCGGGGCCCCCAAAGTCTGCATCACCAGGACGCTCAGCAGCCATCCACGCAGCACTTTCACCTTGAAAAGCTGTTTGTAAGAATCTTTAAAGCTGAACATAGGACCTGATGCCCCTGCCATTCCACTCCTACATGGACCCAACAGAAATACGTACACGTGGGCACCAAAGACACCATCTGCACACTGACAGCAGCACTCCTGTAACAGCCCCAAACTGGAGACCACCCCGACGCCCACCACCAGGCCACTGGAGTCCTTCCCATAATGCAGCCCGCCGCCACCGCGAGGATAAACCGACTACACTCAGCAACATGGATGCCCTCACACATGCCAGGCTGAGGAAACGGAAGGAGTCACACACAAAGGAGAATGAAGGGTGTGAGTCAATCAATAAAACGTTAAAACAACATCAGGATAGCGCTCACTCTGTCCTGCGGAAGAGAGCAGGGAGGGGCTTCCAGAGTGCTGAGAGCCATCCTTCATCTGGGGGCTAGCTTGTGGGAGCAAGCTTGCCTTCTCGGCATTCATTTCCTCATCTTCAGCTGCACTGGGCCCTCGCGGCTGTGCGTGGGCTTTCTCTCAGTGCTACGGCGTCTCCTCTCGCGGAGCACGGGCTCTGCTGCTCCACAGAATCCGGGATCTTCCCGGACCACTGATAGAACCCATGTCCCCCGCACTGGCAGGCAGATTCTGAGCCACTAGACCACCAGGGAAGCCTGCATATTTGTTTTTTAAAAATCCACTGTGTTCTGCATTTCTAACGTGTGTACTTTTCTGTATGTATATTATACCTCAACCAAACATTTAATAAAGAAAAACAGAAACGTCAACACCGAGGTGAACCAGAAGCCAGAACATCGCAAATATGAAGATGGCATGGTTCCCACCTTGCCAGGAGAGCAATCAAATGCTGAGATCACAGACCAGAGTCAAGTGAACTGAAGTGAAAGTCACTCAGCCGTGTCTGACTCTTTTCAACCCCATGGACTGTATAGTCCATGGAATTCTCCAGGCCAAAATACTGGAGTGGGTAGCCTTTCCCCTCTCCAGGGAATCTTCCCAACCCAGGGATCGAATCCACGTCTCCCACATTGCAGGTGGATTCTTTTTACCAGCTGGGCCACCAGGGACGCCGGAGAATACTGGGGTGGGTAGCCTTCCAAGTCCTGGTATGCGTACAGCTGTGCTGATTATTTCCAGCTCGACGGCCCTGCACAACCCTCCAGCTCTCTAAACCTCCATTTCCTCTCCTGTAAAAGGGGAGCATGTTTAATCCGCATGAGAAGTGCCCTAAAAACACTACCTGGCAAACAGGTGATGCTCATTAAATGTTAGTTTCCTCCCAGCAAGACAGAGATTCACATCCCAACCAGTCCACTGGACATGACCTGGATTTTCTCTTAAGAGACAGTTGGCCAACTTCAAGGGTCCCAAATCATCACCAGCAGGAAGCAGAAGAGAGGAGAAAGAGATAGTAAGTGAAGCAGAAGACTGTTATTTCAGGGTTACAAACTGTCTTCAGAAACAAACACTAGGTCCTCAGGTCCCCCAAATCATTCAGCTCCACCCCTACACCCAGGCAGAGGCCACATCTTGCAGTCCAGCCCAGCTCAACTTCTCCTGAGATGTAGGGCCCGTCAGGACCATGACAAGGGAGCCCGGACACCACCGCCAGCAGAGCTGCCCGTGACCCCGAGTGCCCACCCGACGCTTCCCTGCCAGCAGAGTGTTGCCGATCTTTTTTTTTTTTTTTTAATTTGGCTGTGCCAGGTCTTAGCTGTGGTGCGAGGAATCTTTTAGTTGCAGCATATGGGATCCAGTTCCCTGACTGGGGACTGGACTTGTGTCCCCTACCTCAGGAACGTGGAGTCTTAACTAAAGGGCCACCAGGGACGTCCCCAAAACATAACCTGGGATGAGTACATGGTCCCCCCTGCCAACAGCCAACACAGAAACATCAGCTATGTCAGCAAGCGACTGACATTTCTCAACTCAAGAGGCTTTGCACACGCCAAGCCCTCTGAACCGCCCTCTGACCTCTCTTCCCTTGCTCATAGGTCGCTTCTTCCAGGAAGGCGTCTCTGGTTCCCCCTAACTCTAGGCTGCAGGACTCCCCACCCTAGGAGTTCACAGCACTGAAGACATCCCGAGGTCACAGAACCTTCCCGCCACATAATCACATCTTGATTCCCTCACCTCAGCTCCACTCTTGAGTTCTGTGATAGCAGAACCCTCTTTCTCGCCCCCAGCGCAATACCTGGCATTGGGCTGCTGCTCAATACCCACATGTTGGACTGTGAGAAGAGCAGCGGCTCTGGGCTGGGCTTGGTGTGGTGGCCAAGGCTGCCGAGCAGGGGTAGCACTCACCGAGATGTTGAGCTTGATGGTCTGGCCCTCCTTGAAACTTAGGTCCAATTTGGGACCTTGATCTGGGTTCTGGGCTTGTTTTGCAAATTCACACTGCTGTTTCACCCACCTGAGGAGAGAAGAGAAAGGAAGAGGTAAGGAAGGGGCGAGCTGCCCTGTGTTCGTGCCCTTGCTTCAGTCCCACCTGCCATCAGTCCAGGACGAGGCTCTGACTGCAGCCTTGCGGGAGGAACTGAGAGCAGCTTGAGAATTAGGCCTGAACTCAAGTCCTGGCTTTGACACGTAAGCAGCTTGCATGTCTGTCAGTTTCCTCATCAGCAAAATGGGATGACGATTCCCTATGCCTTAAAGACTATGAAAATTTCACAAGGTCATTTATATAAAGGGTCCTAACACTGGTCTTCAGGAAATCTGAGAACCTGGTCCTTTCCTCCTCAGCATGTGGCGTGAAGACTGAAACACCGTCCAGGGGCTTAAAAAGTAGATGGTGAGAGGACAGACGCCCAGCCGAGTGGAAAGCAACAAAAAGGTCCCCCACCCTCCAGAGAACAGCGCTCCAGCAGCCACGCAGAGCAGAGGCGCTAGAAGCACTCACGTGAGCAGCTGCACACTCCCCACAGCCAGAGATGGAGGCCTCAGATGGCAGGGAAGCAGGCTTTCCTCCCCTTCTAGCTTCAAAAGGACCAGCAGGGTGTGTGCTGAGTGGCCTGGGAAACCGAGCACTGCTTATCACAGCATGGAGGAACAGGTCTGGAAAGGCCAAGGGAGCCGGGAAAAGACTCCGGCTGCTCAAGGGACTGACGGGGGCAGAGATGTGACACCTCCAAGGCTGGGGCAGCTGACGGGATCAGAGATGGGCCTCAGGAAAAGGAGACCTCAGGGTAGAGATGAGGACTTGCAGAGTGCAGAGGGGACCTGTCTTAAAGGAGAAGTGAGTTCCCCTGAGGCTCTGCCAACAGACAGATCACACACAGCCACCTGGGTATCCTAACCTGGCAGATCATGCTGTCCCAGGAAAGAGGGAGGAGGCATGAGTGTGTCTCCTGGAACCACTCACTTGAAATGGTCCTGCAAGGCAACATTGAAGTCAAAGGCGTCACCTCGGTCCCCGAAGCCAATTCCAATAAACGCCCGTCGCCCTGGGGGACAACACACAATCAATTCTACTTTCCAAAGGCAGAGAAAACCCTTCTTGGAAGAGGGAGCCCCAAGTCCCGAGCTTACCGTTTCCATCTTCGATGCGGATAACGAAGTACCTGCTGGAATCCGTCACGCTCTCCACAGCTGTGCCGGGAAACTGATCCACTGGGGCCTGAGCAAAGAGCTCCCCTGAAAGCGGAAGTGAAGATGAGCCTTGAGTTCCTCACAGCCTATTTCTATCCCATGACTGGGGCCCTTGCCCTACGAGGAAGATCGGCAAACCTGACTCTGGAATTCAAGTCAAATGCATTCTGGCTAAAGGAATGTAACAGGAATATAACCGATGAAAGATTTAAGTCAGAGGTGGCTTACAGGTCAGATTCAGTTCTCAGTTTAGTATTTTCAATTTAACTACCGAACACTTCAAAATCAAATTACATGTAAAATAACCCAGATTTCTGGCTTCTCTTAAAATCAAAAGCTCTAGCAACACTGGGCTTCCACTTCCACATCAGAATGATGGGCTGGAGCTGGTCACCGTTCTGTGTCTCACCCATTCACACCCACTGCCTGTACCAAGGGCCCTGGTTCACGGAGATCACACCTTCCGCATCAGTCTAGTACCTGAGGCAGGACTCGAGGGACAGGTGAACCCAGTGAAGAGGGGAGGTTTCTGCACTCTCAGAAGGACCTGAAGCAGGCTGATTTAATCTAATCGCAGGCCAAAAGAGTGACTGTTTTTAAAAACAGCTCTTCCTTGGAGGAGGAAATGGCAACCCACTCCAGTCTTCTTGCCTGGAAAATTCCACGGACAGAAGAGCCTGCAAGCTACAGTCTATGGGGTGGCATGACGGAGGGGGTTAGAGGGAGATGGATTGGTAGCAATAAACAGGCAGAACTAAAAATACAACAAAAAACAGCTCTTGTAAAACGCATCCCCTTATCAACTATGGCTCTCTAGGGTGTAGTGCAACACACACCTTCTGTGCACATTTACAACTGGTGTTGTTTTCGAGTGTGCCGATCTCTGTTGATGAGTCAGGTATTGACCAGTTTCTACTAAATCCTATGGTTCAGAGGTGACTGTGCGATCAAGGCTGAACTGAAGCCAAATCTGTGGACCAAGTTTGTAGCTTCTTGTTAACTCCTCTGCCCTCTCTAGTTTGGTACCTGGGGATCTGGGGTTCACCTGGATGTCTTCAGCCTAGAGCAGTGGTTCTCCATCACGGGTGATTTGGACCTCCCTTCTGCCAAGGGACATCTGACAATGTCTGGTGACACTTGTGACTGTCACAACTCGGGGGTGCTACTGGCATCTAGTAGGTATAAGTCAGAGATGTTGCTAAGTATCTTAAATACGACTTAGACCACAAAACTCAGCTGGCCCCAAATGTCACTACTGCCGAAGCTGAGACACCCTGGCCTAGAGTGACTGGGAAGTGAGGGACAAACATGACCCAGAGGGCGGGACCCCAAGCTAAGGGTGTCCTGGGGTGGCTCCTGCAGGTGAGGCTCAGCTCTGAGCAGTGGCTGGTACACCAGGTGTCCCTTAAAGGTAGTTCCCAGGGTCCCCAGAGAACAGGTGTTGCCATTCCCGTGTGCCGCCACCTGGGACATCCCAGCTAATCTCGCAGCCAGCGTTCTCTGGGCAGCCCAGGCAGCCGTCCCTTCAAACTCCTCTGCCATCAATGCTCAGTCATGCTTGAAGCAAATCGGTGCTTTGGGTCACCTTGCAGTTCACAAAGCATTTGGATATCTATGTGCTCATTTTGTATTCCAACAACCCCATGAAGCAGGAGCTAATGTGATCCCCACTTCACCAAAAAGGAGGCCAAGGTGTCAAAGGTCATGTGGCCTGTCTAAGGCCCCACAGCTCAGACACAAGTGGTGCGGATCTGAGAAGAGGCAGCCAGTTTTGCTCATGAATCCTTGCATTTTATTGCTCCACAAAGGAAAACCTCTATGGTAGAAAAAGAAGACATTACAGAATGCTGGGGCATCTGACTGAGAAGCCCTGTGTCTGATTCCAGCTCCGGGGGGTGGCCTGGGACTGCTCCAGGCCATGTTGCCCTCCACAGCTCACCCAGAGGCGCTGGTGGCACAGGACTGCCAGAGATTCTGCCAAGGGTGACAACTGTCAGCTGACTCCAACACAGCCCAGCTTGGCTTGTCCTCTCACCACAGAAAGAGCTGAGAAGGACAATTTCCAGTTCTTTCAGTTAGTGGGTGTGGTCAGTCTGGGAAGTTACCATTTAGCCGATAAGCAGAATTCCTGATTAAGAAACCGAGCTCACAGCAGAAGTCAACGTGTGGCTTATCTTCCAGACAAGCTCCAGGGCTTCCTACTTGGGACCAACCTGTAGGCCTTTTCTCTCTGGGCTCCCAAATTAGTATTTCCTTAAAGACGCCCAAAAGAACACGTGCTTGACAGGAAACACTTTCTTTTAAACTAAAGGTTGGGGAATGGAGTCAGTGTACAAGCATACCCGGGCTCTGATCTCCAGGACAGAGCCCCTGATTCCGAGTGGCTTGGCCAGGCCGTAGCCGCCCCTCCATTCACAAAGTGGGAGGCACGGTCCCTCAGCCCCACGCAGGCCTCCCTGGCCTTTACCTGAGGTCCTGTCCTCCAGCTTGATGTAGGCCGTCTGGCCTTTTGCAGTGATCCGCAGCCGGCCACTCCAGGATGGCTGGTCCAGCTGCCACTCCGCAGCCCTAAAGGGACAAAAACCGTTGTGTCGCTGCCAGAGGCTCCGCTCCCCTTCTCCAGTGTTGGGGGTGGGGACAGGGGTGGGAAGGGCACGTGGGCTGCTTGCTCTAGACCGGGGGTTGGCAGACGCCTCAGGAAAAGGACCACACGGTCTCTGTCTGCACTCCTCACGCGGCAGCTGCGGGGGAGAGCGGCCACACTGCATCGCGTGTCGGCGCTTCAGGCGCTCTAGCTACACATTTTCTACTGAGCAGGGCTGGGTGTATTTCAGTGAGGCTTTACAGGCAATCTCATTTCCATATAATTTTCACATTCTGAAACATTCTTCTTTAAAATGTTCCCCAACCATTTAAAAACGTAGAAACCATTCTTAGCTTATGAGCCAAACAAAAACACGTTGGTCAGAGCTGGCCAACCCCAGTTACAGATTATAGAGACCTTCTCTGAAGTAGAATTCTAGGTTTTTTTCTGTAGAGAAAGCCAACTACTAGGGCCCATGGTTTGCTGAAGACACTGCTAGGCTGTGGCCATCACAGCAATCATTTGGGACCACTGAGACCATCTTGGAGGAAAAGGAGAAGGGGAGCAAGCGTTAGCAGACGAGCAAAGGAGAGCAACAGGACATGTGGGAAAACTGAATGAGTATTCAAGAAAGCTATTCTCAAAGGTAGCCTGAGAAGAAATAAACCCAGGAAACCACAGACCTATTGCAACGGCCTCTTTCAGCTCTTTTAAAGCATTAACTTTACATTTTAGTTCCATCTCAGTAAACCCCTCAAAAGCAAAAACCTTGGGTGTTTCCCAGAGGCTTTTCTTAGAAGTCCCTAAGCATATGCCAGGTCTTGGAGAGACATCATAACTGTGGACGCAGGTTGTTTTGAAGGCCACATAAATGCAGACTTTCAATTCACAAGTCAGCTGACTCTTCACAAGTTTCAGTTCCTCTTATTGGGACAAGGGGCCTTTAACTCAAGTTAAGCAGAGCTCTGAGGCTGAAGTGCAGGGGCTGGCAGTTTCCTTTTTGCCAACCTAGTCAGCCTTAACGCTTGGTAATCTCGATCTCTGGGGGACCAGACTCATCCTACTGAAGGGATGGAGGCAGATGACCATCCCTGGTTTGGTGGCCCATCCCGTTTGACCGCAGAAAGCAAATGAGTTTTTGTTCTATTGTTGCTTTCATATTATTTTTAAACTACGTCATGGATGTACTAGGTGTTCGATAAAGTATTTGTTCACTAGAAAATCAGCTACGAGACCACGTTAACACAACTGAAAAGTAACAAGAGGCCAGAGACGTTGACACTCCGTCATTCTTGTGGTGCAGGCCAACCCTGTATCTCCAAATAACTTGGACAAATATTGCTTTCAAGATCTTGCCCACCCCCACCCCCAACCCCGTGTGGCACAAAATAGCCATACGCTAGGTTATCCATATGAAACATTATCTTCTTTTAATATTTTTCCTCGTTGACAATGAAGACAAAATGCAAACTGTACAAAGACATACGGTGAAAGGAAGCACCCTCCCAACCCCCCCTTTCCTCTGGCAGGGCAGTTTCCTGTGTTCACTTTCACATAACCTACATTAACAAACACGCCTATTTGTTCGTCTCGGGTGAACATTTCACCAGACAAGTGCGGATGGATGCCTCTCAATAGCCAGAGAAGGTGATCAGGGCCCAGGTTCGTGCCAAGAAAGCTGGGCAAGGAAGGGCCCCTGGGCTTTCAACATCAGCTTAGAACTTCCCAGGACGGGTCCTTTGGACCGGTTCTGGGCTCCCCTTCCTTCCTTCGGGAATTTCTGCCAGTGACCGGGCTCAAGTCTTTCCAAGGATCCCTTCAAGGCCGTCAGCTAGCGCTGAAAAAAAGGTCTGTGACACCACCACTCCCGACCATGTTTAGGTTCCCTAAATGCTACATACCGCCTTCAATCTTCCCCGCCGCCGGGACCCCATTCGTCGGACTGAGACAAGAGAAAGTCTGGGTACCCCTCGCGGCTCCGGCCTCGACCTGAGAGAACCGGCATGACCTGCGCCCGCCCCTCGCCCGTCAACTGGCCGGGCCGTCCTCTCCCACAGTGGGCGTGTGGGGATGGCCGGGGAGGGGTGAGGTCGTGACTAGCCTAGCCTGGCGGCAGGTGGTCACCTGTAACCACGGTTGGTGGCCCGCGGCGGGATGCGGTAGACGTGGACATCTGGCTTCACACAGAGAACCGACTCGTACTCCGCTTCCTCCATCTCGACGCCCAGAGCCCGCCGGACTTCCGGCCCCTTCCCCGCCCGCCGGAAGTCGCGACTCTATGACTCACGTCAGGCTAGAGCGGCAGATCGCGGGCGTCAGCCGCTCGTCGCCGCGCGCGCTTTATTGGAGACCTCGCCTTACGACCTGCGGCGGAAAGAACCAGGAGCCACCCAACAAACTGGGAAATTCTTAAAGAGATGGGAATCCCAGACCACCTGACCTGCCTCCTGAGAGATCTGTATGCAGGTCAAGAAGTAACAGAACTGGACATGGAACAATGGACTGACTGCAAATCGGGAGAGGAATACTCAAGGCTGTATGTATATTGTCACCCTGCTTATTTGACTTATATGCAGAGTACCTCATGCGAAATGCCGGGCTGGATGAAGCACAAGCTGGAATCAGGATTGCCGGGAGAAATATCAATAACCTCAGATATGTAGATGACACCACCCTTATGGCAGAAAGCGAAGAAGAACTAAAGAGCCTCTTGATGAAAGTGAAAGAGGAGAGTGAAAAAGTTGACTTAAAACTCAACATTCATAAAACAAAGGTCATGGCATCCGGTCCCATCATTTCATGGCAAATAGATGGGGAAACAATGGAAACAGTGAGCTTTATTTTCTTGGGCTCCGAAATCACTGCAGGTAGTGACCACAGCCATGAAATTAAAAGATGCTTGCTCCTTGGAAGAAAAGCTATGACAAACCTAGACAGCATATTAGAAAACAGAGACATTACTCTGCCAACAAAGGACCGTCTAGTCAAAGCTATGTTTTTTCCAGTAGTCATGTATTGATGTGAGAGCTGGACCATAAAGAAAGCTGAGCACTGAAGAATTGATGCTTTTGAAATGTGGCGTTGGAGAAGATGTTTGAGGGTCCCTTGGACTGCACAGAGATCAAATCAATCAATCCTAAAGGAACTCAATCCTGAATATTCATAGAAAGGACTGATGCTGAAGCTGAAGCTCCAGTACTGTGGCCACCTAATTCGAAGAACTGACTCATTAGAAAAGACCTTGATTCTGGGAAAGATTGAAGGTGGGAGGAGAAGGGGACAGCAGAGGATGAGAGAGATAGTTGGATGGCATGACCAACTCGATGGACACGAGTCTGAGCAAGCTCCGGGAGTTGTAATGGACAAGGAAGCCTGGTGTGCTGCAGTCCATGGGGTCTCAAAGAGCTGGACACGACTCAGCAACTGAACTGACTGACTGACTGAGGGTTGTCTGAAGGGCTTCTCAGGTGTCACTAGTGGTAAAGAACCTGCCAGCCAATTCAGGAGACATAAGAGACATGGGTTCTATCCCTATATGGGGAAGATCCCCTGGAGGAGGAAATGGCAACCCATTCTTGTTAGGAGAATCCCGTGGATAGAGGAGCCTGGTGGAGTACAGTCCATTGGGTCGGAAAGAACTGGAGATGACTGAAGTGGCTTTAGCATACACTCAGGTCATCTGATGTCTGAAGCTCCAGTACTCTTCACCTGATGTGAAGAGCCCACTTATTGGAAAAAGACCCTGATGCTGGGAAAGATAGAAGGCAAAGGGAGAAGAGGGCAGCAGAGGATGAGACGGTTAGTTAGCATCATTGATTCAATGGACCTGAATCTGAGCAAACTCCAGGAAATAGTGAAGGACAGGGAAGACTGGCGTGCTGCAATCCATGTGGTCACAGAGTCAGACATGACTTAGTGACAACAACAACAAGGATTGTCTGGGCACTTCCCCTTCCACAACATCTCAGGAGCCGCAGAGAAAACTTTAATACACATCACACTGCCATCCATTGTCTGGTTTGTCGTCATCCCTGTTGCCTCGACACTTACACCTGATGTCCAGTTGGCTGAGATTCAAAGCTGTTGCTACCTAGACAGCTCTCTCTGATGCCTCTGTCTCTTCCAGCTTTTGCTTCCTTCTGCTCTTCCTGAAGGTCCTGCCATCAGCCAACTCTAAGATGCAACCGAGCCTTTTCCTTCTAGAGAAAGCTTTACCTTTCCCACCAGCTAAATGAGATTTCCCTACTGTGCCACACTTATCCTAACTCCACCGTGTGCCCAGGCCCCTGTAGTCTAGATTCAACAAAAAAATGTATTAAAAGGATCCAAGTTCAATAATATAAGTACTTTTTAAAGTATCCCAGTCTTAACTTGGATTTCTCAGAATGTTATGGAAGTTACAATGTTTGCGTGCATGCTTAGTTGTGTCCAACTCTTTGTGACCCCATGGACTGTAGCCAGGTTCCTCTGTCCATGGGATTTTCCAGGCAAGAATACTGGAGTGGGTTGCCATTTCCTCCTCCAGGGGATCTTCCTGACCCAGGGATCAAACTCGAGTCACCCAAGTCTCCTGCACTGCAGGCAGATTCTTTACCACTGTGCCACCCTGAGTCAAATTGTCAGAATCCCTTCTCCTTCTCTACCACTCTCTCTCTTTATTTCTTTTAAAAAAATATTAATTTATTTTTGACTGTTCTGAGTCTCCATTGCTGCACAGGCAGTGAGCAGGGGCTACTGTCTAGTTGCCATGTGTACCTCCTCATTGCTGTGGCTTCTCTTGTTACAGAGCACAAGGAGCCAGTTCCAGAGCTTGGGCTCTACATCTCAGGCTCAACAGTGGGGGCCCGGGGGCTTAGAAGCCCCAAGGCATGAGGGATCTTCCCCGAACCCATGTCTCCTGCATTGGCAGGTGAATTCTTTACCACTGAGCCTCCAGGGAAGCCCTGCTGCTGCTGCTGCTGCTGCTGCTGCTAAGTCGCGTCAGTCATGTCCGACTCTGTGCGACCCCATAGACAGAAGCCCACCAGGCTCCCCCGTCCCTGGGATTCTCCAGGCAAGAACACTGAAGTGGGTTGCCATTTCCTTCTCCAATGCATGAAAGTGAAAAGTGAAAGTGAAGTCGCTCAGTCGTGTCTGACTCTTAGTGACCTCATGGACTGCAGCCTATGAGGCTCCTCCGTCCATGGGATTTCCCAGGCAAGGGTACTGGCGTGGGGTGGCATTGCCTTCTCTGCCAGGGAAGCCCTACCATTCTCTCATTCATTATAGAAACATTTCAGTGCTTATGATGAGCCAGGTCCTCTGTGTGCCACGGCTGATCCCAAACCTTCGACTCACTGAGCGCATCTAAACTTTCTCCCCCTCCTTCTTCCCTCTCATCTCTCTCTCCTTTTACTCACTCTGTATAAACTCTTTATTACAGGATTGATCTGCCTTCTTAAAATATATACAACGTGGTAAAATATACAAAACATAAACTTACATTTTAACCATTTTAAGTGTACAGTTCAGTGAAATTAAGTACATTCACCAGTGTCTATTTCTAGACATTTTCATCATCCAAAATCCTATACTCATTAAGCAATAACACCCCATTCCCTGCTACCCCCAGCCCCTGGTAATCTTTGTTCTACTGTCTGTATATGAATTTGTCTCTTCCAGGTATCTCATATAAATGGAATCATACAGTATTTGTTTTTGTTTATTTCACTTATTTCATATTTTCAAGGTTCATTCATACCATAGCCTATATCAGAATTTCATTTATTTTAATGATTGAATGATATTTCACTGTATGGTATAAAAAATTAATAAACAGAAAGTTTGGTTAAATAAGAGTCAGGAGCCCAAGGTGGGGAGCTCCCAGACCCTGCAATGCTAGCCCAAAAGGAGGAAGCAAGACTCTCTTCTTTCCTGGCAATGACTCAGCCAATGAAAAGTCACAGACTCGGTTTGCTGTACCCCTCCTTTCCCCAGGTTCCTTTTCCCCTCAATAAAAGCGTTCTGCTCCCCTTGCCCTGGGGAACTTGCACACGGTTGGCCTTGGTTGCAGACCCTGAGTTGCAATTCTCTGCTGATCTCATGCAAACCCATTTTTGCTGGAGCAGTTCTGGTAACCTCATTACTTCCGGTGAACATTGAATAGAGCACATTTTGTTTATCCATTCGTCTATTGATGGACATTTGGGTTGTTTCCACATTTTGGCTATTGTGAATAATGCCACCTGAATTATTGGTGAATAATACCTGTTCAAGTCCTTGTTTTCAGTTCTTTTGGGCATATATCTAGAAGTGGGACTTGCTAGCCCATACAGTAATTCTACAATTACAGTGTAGCTTTTTGAGCTCTAAACTTTTTCACAGAAGCTGCATTTTACATTTCTACCAGCAAAAGTTCCAAATTTCCACATCCTTGCCAATACTTATTTTCCATTTCCTTTGATATTCGCCATCCTGGTGGGTATGAAGTTAACCTCTCTTTATGTGAATTGATTTAGCATTTGATTTCAACTTTACCCTGTTTCTGCACAAGAAAGAGATTGAGAAATGAGATTTCTTTCTCCTAGTTCTATTTCATTTCCCTAAAGTCCAGGAGTGACAAAGACAGAAGTTTCCTTAGAAGCTAGAGGGGAGAGATGCTGAGAGGTGAGGGAGGGCACCTCTCACTCTGACAGTCTTATCCCTCACATTCTTGTCATTCTGTTTCCATGTCCACTTTCCCACTAGACTGCAAGCTTCTTGAACACAGGACCCTGTCCCTGCCTTTCTGGACCCCCATATTCAGCAACACAGGACCTGCTACAGACTAAGTTCTCAGTGAATGAAAGTACATGACTCTGTGTGTGTGTGTGTGTATTCAACTGGCTACATCCCAAAGCCAAGGAGTGATTTGGGGATGAGCCACTGTGTTTCCTTTTTCCACTCTGACTCTTTGCATCAGTATGTGCTGAACAACACCTGGGGAAAATAGGGTGTCCCAGGAATAAGGTACTGAAGAATCTTACACCTGGGAGAGCATCTGGGACTAGCTCTTAAGAGCTAAACTTTGGGATAGCGTCCACCATCAGCACCAAGTTCCATCACTTCATCTCTGGAAGCCAAGCAGTGTGAAGGTGGCTGACAGTGGCACCTTGTGGCTGCCCCATGTAGGACACCTTCCTCTCTCAATCTCATAAGGAATGTTCGCTCTGTGTAGCTAGGTCTTACAACATGTTCAGAGCACTTGCCCTTCAGTTCAGCCTAACAGAGATGGGCACTGAGCTACTATAGGCCAGTTGCTGGGTGCTGGGGCCACAGAGATGAGGCCTAGCCAGCTCCTACCTTCATGGAGCTAACAGAGAGGAGAAGACAGAGAAAAAATGAATCATTTGCATTGTGGAGTGAAAAGTGTTACGACGGAAGAAACTCACAGAGGAGTGTGGGAGCTAAGAAAAGAGACCTCACCCAGCCTGGGGGCAGTCAGGGAGGGCTCCCTGGAAGAGGTTACCTTGACACAATAATCCTTGTGAGGTAGGCGGGGCGAGGATTGTTATCCTCATTGTGTAGTGGAGCCACTGAAGCAGTGACCAGCCCAGGGAAGCTACACTGTCCTCTGGCTGTGGGAGGTCAGACTGTCCTTTGCCTTATCCTCAAACCCCAGTCACATGGCCAGACACGCCTGAAAGGCATTTCTAAACGTCTATTGCCAAGAATAAGAGGGCCTACTGGCTACTCCCAGGTTAACTCCGCTATTTAACAAATTCAGTTCAACCCAACAGGCAGAGTGCAGGCTCATGCAGAGCCCATCCCGTACGGGAGAAGGTGACAGCAGTGCGCAACCTCGCTGTGACTCATCCAGCGGCTTCTGGTAGGTCCAGGGCCAAGGTGGTGGCTTGAGGGGAGCAGTGTTCCTATGTGGCTTCCAGATCTATGATAGGTCGCTTATCTTTACCTGCTGTGTTTTTCTGCCATCATAAACATTTCCAAGAGAAATTTCCCTGTTTCTCAGATGGGGAGTGTTAGTCGCTCAGTCGTCCAACTCTGCGACCCCATGGACAGACCCTGCCAAACTCCTCTGTCTGTGGGATTCTCCAGGCAAGAATAGTGGAGTCGGTTGCCGTTCCCTTCTCAAGGGGATCTTCCTGACCCAGAGATCAAAGCCGAGTCTCCTGCATTGCAGGCAGATTGTTTACCATCTGAGCCATGGGGAAACTACTTTAAAAGGGCACTTGGTAACAAAACAATTTTATAAAGGAATAAAGTTAGTGACCTCACACTTCCCAATTTCCATACTTAATATGACGGGACAGGAATCGAAAAGTATAGTACTGGTATAAGGATAGACCACAGAGCAATGAAATAGAATGGAAAAATCAGAATAAACGCTCACATTTATAGCCACTTGATTTTCCCAAAGGCTGCCAAGACAGTTTGATAAAGAATAATCTTTCCAACAAACAGTGCGGGAATGAGTTATCTACATTGCACACGCAAAAGAATGAAGTTGGACCCATATCTCACACCATATACAAAAATTAATTCAAAATGGTGCATAGACCTAAATGTGTGAGTTAAACCATGCAACTCTTAGAGGAAAACATAGACAAATCTTTATGATCTTGGATTTATGTTATAATAAAAAGAACCCAACAGATTCTTAGATATGACACCAAGAGCACAGGCAACAAAAGAGAGAAGTGGGTGAATGAGACGTAACAGAATTAAGAATGCTTGTTCCCCAAAGGACAGCAAAAGCGAAAGCACAATTCACATAATTTGAGGAAAATTTTGCAAGTTATGTATCTGACAAAGGACTTGCACCTAGATTATATAGAGAGTTCTTACCATTCAATAATAAAAAGACAAATAACTCAATTTATAAATGGACAATGAACCTGAATAGACATTTTCCCAAAGAATATACACAAATAACCAATAAGCACATGAGAAGGTGACCAACATCATTAGCCATCAGGGGAATGCAAATCAAAACTGCAATAAGATACTGCTTTTTACCCGCACCCACTAGAGTGGCCAGAACAAAGCACACGCAGAGCAAGTGTTGACGAAGGTGTGGGAGACTGGAGCCCTCAGACATCTTACACTTTGGGTAATGTAAGATGATGCGACCACTTTGGAAAACAGCATGGCAATTACTCCAGGGGCTAAACACAGTTACCACATGACCCAGCAATTCCTTTCCTAGGTACACACCCAAGAGAAATGAAAAAATATTTTCACACAAAAAAATTTGTACATAAATGTTCATGGCAGCATTATTCATAATAGCGAAAAAAGGGAAAGAACTCAAATGTCTGTCAGCTGATAAATGGAGACATAAAAGGGGAAATTCCTTGGTGGCCTAGTGGTTAGGATTCCCAGCTTTCACTGCTGTGGCCCAGGTCCAATCCCTGGTTGGGGAACTAAGACCCTGCAAGCTGCGTGACACGGCCAAAAAAAATGTAGAGTATTGGCCAAAAAAGAGAATGAAGGGCTGATACAACCCACAAATCAGATGAACCCTGGAAACATCTGCTAAGCCAAAGAAACCAGTCACTCAGGACCACATATTATATATATGTTAGTCGCTCAGTCATGTCCAACTCCTTGCAACCCCATGGACTATAGCCTATCGGGCTTCTCTACCAATGGAAGCCTCCAGGTAAGAATACTGGAGTGGGTTGCCATTCCCTTCTCCATGGGACCCTCACCCAGGGATCAAACCCAGATCTCCTGCATTGCAGGCAGATTCTTTACCTTCTGAGCCACCATGGAAGTATGATTCCGTTTAAATGAATTGTCCAGAATAGCCAAGCCTATAGAGACAGAAAGTAGATTAGTGATTGTCCAGGGCTGGGGGTGGGTTGGGGGGATTGAGGTGATGACTAAGGGGTGTGGGCTTTCTTTTGGGGGTGATGAACAATGTTCTAAAATTGGAGTGAGGATTGTCCAATTCTGTGAATATACTAAAAGCCATTGAATTGTACACTTTAAGTGGCTGAGTGGTGTGAATTAAATCTCAATAAAAGCGAGCAAGAAAGTGCCCTGAAAGTGGAACAGAGTGTACTGGGCACCCCCCAATTCTATCCTCAGATCCGTGCTCTCCTGCTGGGGGTGGGGGCTTCCCCTTCTCGTCCAGATTCTCAGGGAAGTTGTAAGCCCCAGACAGGGACAAAGAGGGGGCTGGATTCCCTCTGGAGCTGCTGCCCCCTTGAAACCCAGCCTGTGGAATATTGGGGCCTGAGGATTCTGAGGCTGAGCCTGTGCTTTCTGAGTGGAGACAGTGGACAATGGGGGGTGTGTGTGAGGGGTGTGGAGGGGGCCAGGTTTCTCCCAGATGGGTCATCTATGTCTGGGGCAGGAGGGCTCAGAGGAAAGGGGACGGCCTAGGGAGCCTAAGGGGAGAGAAGGGAGGGACCCCAGGGGAAGAGAGAGGGGCTCGCCACGGTGCTGACTCCTCTGTGCCCAGTGAGAGTCTAGGTCCTCGGGGAGACTGGAGCTGCTCCGGTGGTGGGGTCTCCTGGTGCAGGGGTCTTGTTTGCATTGTGGGATTGGTGGGACTTGGAGGGGAGACGTGGTGGGGAGGGAAGGAGAACAGAGGGGCATTTGGGTCAACTGCTGTGAGGGGCACGTCCCCGGAGCCCCTGGTGAGAGTCACCGGGACCCCCAGTGTGCTCCCAAAGCCTGATGATGTGCCAGGCTTGGGTACGTCTGGCACACAATTGATGGCTGTGCGGGTGAGTGAGGGAATGAATTGAGCTTCTCTGGAGGCAAGTGATATGGTAGATAAGCAGTCTTAGAAGTCATACAGGCCTGGGTTTGAAACCAGTTCCTCTGCAGATTTGCGGTAGTATTGGACAAAGGACTGGGCCACCCTGAACCTCAGTTTAAAACAGGGCCGAACCCGCTGACCTTGAGGACGGAGTGGTTAGAATATCGTTGACAAACATGCCCAGTGAACAGAAGGTTCCTCTGTGCGTGCTGGTGGTCTGTCAGGATTTAAAGTGGGAGAAACACCGTCAAGATCCTCAAGGTGTCACTGGGCGGGTAGGATTTACCGCTAGAAATAAGTGAACAGTGAATAGAGGTTTCCATGACATTTCCATAGACATGGTACTGATGTTGCAGCAAGGGAATTCAAAGGCCAGAGACAGGGCTGAGGTGGTTGGAAACTTGGAGAAGAGGCAGGAGCTTGAAGGATGGAGTTGGTGGGTCGGGGGTAGGCAGGGGGTTGTTGGAGAGACAGAGAAGTGGGAAATGGGCACAGAGGCTGGCTTGGCAAGGGTTGGCGGGGGGGAGTCTGTGGGATTAGGAATGCAGGAGATTGCCCAGATCAAAAAAGAATGATTGTGTAGGGGATGGTGGTACAGCCAAACAGAAGGTTGGATGGGAAAGGCAGAAGGGGAGAGACTAAGGAAAGCTGTAGAAGAGGATATGCCCAGGGCAGGGAAGGGGAGATTTGGCATACCCTCTAATGCCACTGGAGACTTTAGGGCCCCACACAGACGTTCCCCACTCCTTGTTCCTTAGCCGCGGGAGGAACAGATTTTTCCTCTACAGCAGTAGCAGCAGCAACCATGACACTCTCGGGCTCTCTTTAACGTGCACATTTAGTATATTAAAGACTCTGAGAAATCCTTCAAAAAGAGCCCATTTCATTAAAAAGTATATTTACTTATTTGGCTGCCTGGGGTCTTAGTGGGATCCTCACTGTGGCCCGTGGACTCTCTAGTTGCGGCAAAAGCGGGATCAGTAGTCGTGGTTCGCAGATTTAGTTGCTCTGCGGCACGTGGGATCTTAGTTCATCAGTCAGGGGTCGAACCTGCGTCACTTACACCGCAAGGTGGATTCTTAACCACTGGGCCACCAGGGAAGTCCCAGTCTCTTTCATTTTAACTCAGAATTTCCCGGACACATTTGGCCTCAGAACCTTTTTGCGGTGCCGCTCGTGGAGCCAGCATTCTGGAGAACACCTGTTAGGGGATGCTGCTCTAGAGAAAAGAGTGGGACTGGGGGCCCAGCAGGCCACGGTTCGATTCCTGCTCTGTGACCCATCTGGTGTTAGACCTCGGGCAAGTCGCTTTGTTTCCCGGAGCCTCCTTTTCTCCTAGGGGCATTGTGAGAACTGGGGAAACTATGTGGGTAAAATGTGCGGGGAGGTCCCTGGTTGGGCCGTGTGCCCATCCTGTGCCAGGCCTGGCCCTACTTCTTCCCCTAAGCCGTGCTCGCTCCACTACAGGCTCTGCCTTTGCTGAAGAGGCAGTTAGGTAATAGGCTTGGTGGAACTTCGACTGGATTTCTTTTCTGGGAACACAGGGTTTGATGCTCCTCACTTGGTACCCTCATCGGCCCTGGCATGACGGACAGCGGGAACGCCCAGATATACGTGGAGGATAGGATCGAGGTGCCAGGGGCCCAGCCAAGCCCTGCCCTGAGGACTGCCGGCGACAGGGCTGGCGAGGAGCCCACCACATCAGAAGTTGGCCAGGTAGGGCCTACCTCTCCACCCGCAGCAGGCGCCTTTCCCTTCCCATGCCCGGGCTTTCTCTCCGACTTCTTTAATCAAGCCTCTACAACAACTGGCACAAAACTCAGTTCAGATTAGACTAGGCAAGAACAAGAACACATCAGCTGGGTAAGTGACAGACCTGCCTGTAGACGTCAGGTATGGCTGGATAAAGGTGCTAAATGAGTGTCTCAGCTCTGCCTGCCTCTGTGGCATTCCCAGGCCTGCTCTCCCTGCAAAACTGGCTGCTCCAGGCTTACATCTTCCCATCATACTTCCTCTGGTTTAACATCCCAAACAAGAGGAGAACCCCTTTGCAATAGCTGAAGAAAGTCTCCGGTATCAGTGTCATTGGCCCAGGTTGTAGTCACATATTTGTCCCTGAATCAGTCACCATGGCAGGGCAGAGTGGCCTGGATCTCTCTGCATAATGAAGTCAGTGGGGGTACTCTCGAAAGGAGGCAGGAAGGTTCCCATAAAAGAATGTCGGCTTCTCTAACCGAAAGAGATGCTGGCTGGATGAGGAAAATAAGAATTGTTTACTTACTCTACTAAGTAGAAAGCCTTCCATGGCCCTTACCCTCCCCCTCCCCCGTAACTTTTATTCCCCTGACAGCTACTCAGAGTTTCCATCCATGACCTTTGTGCCTTCTTTACTGTGTCCCTGAGCTAAAAATGTCACCATAAAAAAGGCAACATTTCTTTGGATTAAGTATAGCCCTCTAACTGTAGCCTGTTATAAATTGCGGCTTCTTGTGGGCCCAGGAAGAGGGCCTGAAACGAGGGGTCTTGGAAGGAGCCTGGGGCAAACGTTCAGGGCTTCTGTTACCTGCCCATTTGTTTTTCCAATGAGCATAGTCACGGGGTCTCAGGGCCACCACTTAACCAGCTGTATGATCTTGGGGTTGGCACTGCAGCCCTTGAGCTTCGTGGACTCATGTGCGTCATGCTGAGGATTAACTGGGTTAAATCCCTGGGGGCATCTAGCCCTGGCCCTGCCCCTGCCCCTTGGTAGATGCCCTTAGTGTTGACTCCTAGAGGAATCTTGTATTATAACAACTACTATCAATTGAATGAGCCAAGTTGCCTGGAGTTTGCTGACTAAGGTAAGGCTTGGAGCGCCCTGGGAGTCACTGGCTCAAGGCCACCCAACTAGGGAGTGATAGACATCAAAACCCAGCGGAAACTGAGGAAGCCTCCCTGGGAGGGAGAGACCCGCCAGGGTCTCTCTCTCTCTTTTTTTTAAATCTTGGTTGCCCCTTCTCTCTATTTTTTTTCTTGGGTGCCCCTTGCGCTTTCGGGATCTTAGTTCCCTAAGCAGGGATTGAACTCGTGTCCTTGCCGTGGAAGCTCAGAGTCTTAACCACTGGACCGCCGGGGAAGTCCCCGAGGTGCTCTGTCGAGCTCTCCTTGTCAGGATAGCGGTGGCCAAGGTGCCGCTTGGGCTCCAGGTTCTTGTGGCGCCCTTAGTGCTGGGCCCCTCCCCGCCTCTCCTCTCCTCCCCGCGTCTTCTCAGCGCCTCTCCCATGAGGGACCGGGTCTCCCCTCCTCCCGTGAGGCGCGGGGTCTCCCCTCCCGTGAGGCGCGGGGGTCTCCCCTCTCCCGTGAGGCGCGGGGTCTCCCCTCTCCCGTGAGGCGCGGGGGTCTCCCCCCTCCCGTGAGGCGCGGGGGTCTCCCCCCTCCCGTGAGGCGCGGGGGTCTCCCCCCTCCCGTGAGGGACGCGGTCTCCCCCTCCCGTGAGGCGCGGGGGTCTCCCCCCTCCCGTGAGGCGCGGGGGTCTCCCCCCTCCCGTGAGGCGCGGGGGTCTCCCCCCTCCCGTGAGGCGCGGGGGTCTCCCCTCTCCCGTGAGGGACGCGGTCTCCCCCATCCTGTGAGGCGCGGGGTCTCCTCTCCCCTGAGGCGTGGGGGTCTCCCCCCTCCCGTGAGGCGCGGGGGTCTCCCCCCTCCCGTGAGGCGCGGGGGTCTCCCCCCTCCCGTGAGGCGCGGGGGTCTCCCCTCTCCCGTGAGGGACGCGGTCTCCCCCCTCCTGTGAGGCGCGGCGTCTCTTCTCCCCTGAGGCGCGGGGTCTCCCCCCTCCCGTGAGGCGCGGGGGTCTCCCCCCTCCCGTGAGGCGCGGGGGTCTCCCCTCTCCCGTGAGGGACGCGGTCTCCCCCCTCCCGTGAGGCGCGGGGGTCTCCCCTCCCGTGAGGCGCGGGGGTCTCCCCTCTCCCGTGAGGGACGCGGTCTCCCCTCTCCCGTGAGGGACGCGGTCTCCCCCTCCCGTGAGGCGCGGGGGTCTCCCCCCTCCCGTGAGGCGCGGGGGTCTCCCCCCTCCCGTGAGGCGCGGGGGTCTCCCCCCTCCCGTGAGGCGCGGGGGTCTCCCCCCTCCCGTGAGGCGCGGGGGTCTCCCCCCTCCCGTGAGGCGCGGGGGTCTCCCCCCTCCCGTGAGGGACGCGGTCTCCCCTCTCCCGTGAGGGACGCGGTCTCCCCCCTCCCGTGAGGCGCGGGGGTCTCCCCTCCCGTGAAGCGCGGGGTCTCCTCCTTCCCGTGAGGCGCGGGGGTCTCCCCTCCCGTGAGGCGCGGGGGTCTCCCCTCTCCCGTGAGGGACGCGGTCTCCCCTCCCGTGAGGCGCGGGGGTCTCCCCTCTCCCGTGAAGCGCGGGGTCTCCTCCTTCCCGTGAGGCGCGGGGTCTCCCCTCCACAATGGCCCATTCCTTGAGCCGGGGCCGTGGGCATCTTTGTTCTAGGCTGTGTTTCCAGATGCTGAAGCGATGAACAGTGGCCCGCAGCCCTCACCAGCCCTGGGAGCCCTGGAGACCCGGCCCGGACGCAGAGACGCGTCAGAGGAGGGCTTTCCGCAGCTCGGTCCCCAGGAGCAGAAGCCTCCGGCAGGACCAGGGTGAGCTGGGGGCTTCCCAGAGAGCAGGTCCGGGAGAGAAGCCCGCTGTGGCCCACCCGGTGGGGAGGGAGAGGGGAGAGAGCCCCGGACTAAAGGTGGGTCTGCCCACTCACCCCTCCTGTACTTTTTTCCATAGCACGACTCGCACTGAAGAATTATGTGTGCCGGTCTTTTGTCTGAGCTCCCCCGCTAGGCCACAAGTTTCTGTGACATGCCGTGTTCAAGGGGCATTTTTGTGTCTTGTTTAACTTCAAAAAAATTCTCAAGGAATACGTATTGCCCCTCTACTACATGCCTCGGACTCTGTTTAAAAAACTGCTTTTAACCTCATGTATTTCTAGAAATATACCCGAAGGAAAGAAGTGAAGATTCAGGCAAAGTTTTATGTGCAAAGATTTCTCCTGGCACCTTATTTCAAAGGCTGAAAACATTTAAAATGTCAGTGTGCGCTGTTGTTTAGTCACTCATTCCTATCTGACCCTTTGTGACCCCATAGACTGTAGTTTACCAGGCTCCTTTGTCCATGAAATTCTCCAGTCAAGAATACTGGAGTGGTTTGCCATCGCCTTCTCCAGGGAATCTTCCCAGTCCAGGGATAGAACCTGCACTGGCAGGTGGATTCTACCGCTGAGCCACCAGGGAAGCCCCTCGTGTGTGCTAAATGCCCACAATAGGGGGATGGTTAAACAAATTTTGATTATCTATAAAATAGAGAATTTTATGCTTTCATTAAAAAACATGTTTATGAAAGATTCTGGGCATGGGAAAAATTTAGATTATACTGTTAATTGAAAAAATATTGCAGAATTATATTAGGGTCTTCTCTGTAGCTCAAATGGTAAAGAATCTGCCTGCAGTGCGGGAGACCTGGGTTCAATCCCTGGGTCAGGAAGATCCTCTGGAGAAGGGAATGGCAGTCCACTCCAGTATTCTTGCCTGGAGAATCCCATGGCCAGAGGAGCCTGGCAGGCTATAGTCCGTGGGATCGCAGAGAGTCGGACACGACTGATTTGTATATGCAATATAACTGAAAGTAGGCAATTATTTGAAGATGATATTTAAACTAATCCCCATTGAAAATATGCATATATGTCCTTAGAAAGAAGCCTGAGGAAATATTCCATAATATTAAAGTGAGATCAGATAGACCCAGATTCAAATCCAGACCTGTCAACTTTAGCTTAATGATCCAAGGCTCAAGTCTCCCCACCACTATGAATTCCAGTTCTCCTTGATTTTTCTTTTTTTCTAAAAAGCAATAAGTAATAATAAAAATATTAAATCCGAACTCTCTTAAACATTGACATCAAAGTGTTCGTGGTTGGAGGAATTCACGTTAGTCCTTCATTCTTTCTCCCAGGCATTAAGCGTGCACCCATGGTGTGCCTAGCCCCGTGTGGGCACCAGAAAGACTCAGAAGAATATAAAACCCTGCCCCAGTTTGGGAGCTGAAGTGTCCCTTTGTCTGTTCTCTCCAGGATGAAGCCGTCATCTTGGGTCCCCCAGGAAGGGCCCAGGGAGCTGCAAGCAGACTGGGATCCAGCCATGCCAGGAAGTGAGCTGGGGGTGCCCCCCAACGAGGTCCCTACAACACAGGAAGGGCTGCAGCAGCAGGGCTCAGGGAAAGAGACTGAGGACCAACAGGGGAGCCAGCGGAACCCAGAGCCAATGGAGGGTCAGGGCCCTGAGAGTCGCCAGGTAATGTCCACAGAATCCCAGGCAGGAAGGGATGGAATGGCCAACTCGCAGGGGAGGTGAGGGAGCAGGGAACTGTTAAAGGCCGGGAGGAGATCGGGCTTCTGGGTAAAATTGAAAACGGGACATGCTTGGTTTAACAAAGCCCAATTTTTTTTTTCTTATACTAGAATGTTCTAGCAGCTGTTTCTTAGCTGCTGATCTCTGTGGGACCATTCAAGAGGTGGTTAGAGTATGGTACCTTCTCCAAACTTATTTGACTATGAAATATCTTTTATTTTTTAAGGTTTAGGTTTTTTTTAAAAAAAAAAAGCTTCATAAGGTAAAATTGATACACAGTTGTGCATACTTCAAGTGTACAATTTATTGTTTTGGATACATGTGCATACCCACAAAACCATCACTGCAATTAAGAAAATAAACACATCTGTCATCCCCCGCCCCAAAGTTTTCTGTGCCCCTTTGTCATCGGTTCTCCCATTCATTCCAAGCCCCAGGCAATCACTGATCTGTGTTCTGCAGCTGTGAATTTGTATTTCCCAGAATTTTCCATAAATGGAAGCATAAGTATCCATTCTTTTTGTCTTGCTTCTTTCAATTAGCATGAATATTTTGAGACTCAGCTATGTTATTGTGTAGACCAATACTTTATTCTTTTTGCTGCTGAGTATTATTCCATTGTATGGATAAGGTCACAATTTCTTGTCCTACTTTAAGCACAGGGAACTATGTTCATACCTTGTGATAAATCGCAATGGAAAAGAATATGAAAAAGAGTGTGTGTGTGTGTGTGTGTGTGTGTGTATTGAATCACTTTGCTGTTCTGTGGAAATTAACAAACAAAACTTGATTTCTTCATTCTTTCACCTATTGATGGACCCTTGGTTTGTTTCAACTTTTTGACTATTACAAATAAGACATAGAAACATTCATGTCTGTGTGTACAGATACTTTCTTTTGGGCAAATAAATGCCTAGGAGTAGAATGGATCATATGATATTTGTATGTTTAATTTATTAATAAACTGCCAAACTTTTCTCTAAAGTGGTTGTACCATTTTACATCCCCATCAGCAATGTATGATAATTCCACTTCTTCCATATCTTCCCCTTAGCTTGGTATGGTCTGTTTTTAATTCTAAGCATTCTAATAAGTGTATAGTGGAATCTCATTATGGTCTTTATTTTCTTTTCCAAATGACTTAAACATGTCAAGCATCTTTTCATGTGTTTATAGGCACATATTATGTATCTTTGGAGAAATGCCTATTCAGATACTTTGCACATCATTTTAATTGAATAGTCAACTGTCTTTTCCATTCTCTCAATGGTGACTTTCAAAGAACAGAAGTCTTAATTTTCATGAAGTCTGGTTGATCATTTTTTTCTTTATGGCTGTGCTTTTGGTGTTCTTAGAAATCTTTACTTAACCTGAAGTCACATATGATTTTATCCTATAAACATAGGATAAAACTTTTCCAAGAAGTTTTGTTATTTTAGGTTTAACACTTAGGTTTATGATCCAGCTTGAGTTAATTTTTGTATGTGGTCTGAGTGTTGGATTGAGGCTCATTTCTTGCATATGGCTGTCCAGTCATCCCAGTACCATTTGTTGGAGACTCCTTTCTCCGGAGCTTGCCTGGTGGCTCAGATGGTAAAGAATCTGCCTGCAATGCAGGAGACCTGGGTTTGATCCCTGCGTTGGGAAGATCCCCTGGAGAAGGGAAAGGCTATCCAGTATTCTGGCCTGGAGAATTCCATGGATCGTATAGTCCATGGGGACGCAAAAAGTCGGACACGACTGAGCAACTTTCACTTTGACTTTCCCCAACCAGGGACTGAGCCCATGCGCCTTGCAGTGGAAGCATGGAGTCTTAACCCCTGGACCACCAGGGAAGGCCCACACATTGTCTTGACTATAGCAACTTATTAAAGTCTTGAAATCAGCTAATGTAAAAATCTCTTTTGTAGGGAGTACCATGAAGGATTCTTGTTCTTTGAAACATCCCTTGAAAAATCCCATTTAAAGAGGATTGTGTCAGAGACTGCCCTGGTGGTCGGGTGGTTAAGACTCCATGCTTCTATTGCAGGGGGTATGGGTTAGATTCCTGGTCTGGGAACTAAGATCTCACATGCCATGCAGTGTGGCAAATAAATAAACAAATAAAATGGAAAGAGGATCGCCTCACTTTCCCCAGGCTCCCATTCTACCTGCACAGAGAAGCATGGATTACGACTTTGGGTAAGCCATGCCTCTTTTGAACCTCAGTTTCCTCATCCCTCAAAATGGAGTAATTGACCCCTGCTTAGGGAACCTTCTAGGCATGCTGGGAGAGTTCAGTAAGGTAATGCTTGCAGTGCTTGGACCAGAGTAACTGTCAGCTGGTCTCTGGGTGAGTGTTGAGGGTCACCTGAGAGCCAGGATGGGGCTCCCCGTCTTGACATCTTTGTTCTTGGCAGGATCCAGAGGGTCAGCCCATCCCAGGTCGCCTGGCAGCCAATGAGTCAGACACAGTGCAGCCAACAGAGCCTTATTGCACCTTGGACAGCTGTGAACAGCAACTGGAGGACAAGCCCCCCAAGGAGGTGGACACCCCACCCTTCGGGACACAGGGGCCTCTGCCAGAGCCTGGCCCAGGGGGACATGAGGACAGTTTCCAGGAAGCAGTGTCCCTAATGCCTACGGCAACTCTGGAGGAAAAGACAGTTCACACTGACCCACCACCCACGCCAAGACCCAACACACCCAAAGCAAGGTAAGGCACCCCACCCCTCCCTGACCCCAACAAGACTGCTCTTCTGCTAGTTCCAGAGGAGGTGACTTCTAGTCCTGACAGCTGTTGATGCGATGTAAGACCTTGGTCAAGCCATGCCCCCAGAACCCCTGCTTCCCCATCTGTATAGTAGCTCTAGTACAGAATTCTTTGCCCCATGGGCCCATTCTTCACCGGCCAAGTCCCCACAAGGGATGTGGAAGAATGAGGAGCCCCTCTGAGAGCAGAAGCCCAGGGATGAAACTGCAGCGGTGGATCTGAGTGTCCTGGGGCTGAGAGAAGGCCTTGCAAGGGTGAGCCTTGAGCTGCACCCCCTCTCACCTGGGGGTTCTCCCTTGTTTAGAGATGAGGCTGTGGAGATCCAGCCAGCGCTGGGGCCTGCTCGTCCACCTGTAAGTAGAACCACAGTGGGGAAGGGAACGGGGCGGGGGGAGATCAGGACAAGGAGGAAAGAGGCAGAAATGGGGCAGTATTCACAGTCAAACTGGGGAAGGTGTGAGTCCGTGCCTGCGTGTTTCCATGGGTGTGCACACGTGTGTGCATTTGGTTGTTAGTCAAGGCTGCTCTTACAGTTTGGAGCCCCTGAATTCACCCCAGGCCATGGTGGTTTTTTCCACATTGGCATGGATCTCTGCTGGCCAGCTGCTCAGTCACAGCACACAACCCAAAGCTTCCCTGAATGGCTGGGAGACTCCCATCCCCTCCCAGTCATCCCCACATCCAACAGCTCTCTCACTTCCTAGTTCTCTGATTTGATTGGGCAACCTGTGAACAGTTATCATCTGCCTGGTGGAAAGGCAGGTTGGAGAAAGAGGAATCAAAAGAGCTTTTAGGAAATATAATTTACAAAAATATTGAACCACTATGTTGTACACTTGAAACTAATATCGTAAATCGACTTTGAAAGTGAAAGTGTTAGTCAGTTGTGTATGACTCTTTGCAACACCCTGGACTATAGGCTGCCAGACTCTTCTGTCCATGGAGTTCCCCAGGGTAGAATCCTGGAATGGGTTGCCATTCCCTTCTTCGGGGGATATTTCTGACCCAGAGATCAAACCTGGGTCTCCTGCATTGCAGGCAGATTCTAAGCCCAGATTTGCTCTAAGCCCAGATAGTTTTTTTTTTTTTTTTAAGAGGCTTTCAGTCTGGGGCCCGAGTGACACTAGTGAAGGAGCAGACAGAAAGAACCTGAGGTTCTGCTTTGGTCATGTTCTGGACGAACAGAAGAAATACCAGGAGGATGTCTGGAGTTAGGAAGGAGAGAGAGGTCAGGATGGGAGATGTAGGTACGAGGAAAACGGGGTAGCATCTAGGAGACCGTGCGGAGCAGGAAGGCATCTGAGGGCAGACCACTGGTCTCCACCACATTCAGAAATGCCGGGACTTCTCTCGTGGGCCAGTGGTTAGGACTCTGTGCTTCCGATGCAGGGCACGTGGGTTCAGTCTCTGGCCAGGGAAGCGTTCCGCATGCCCTGTGGCACGGTCCCCAAAAGAAAACAAACAAACAAAACCCACAGAAATGGATTGAGAGTGAGGAAGCCTCAGTGAAGGAGGCTGCGGAACACTCAGGGAGGGAGCCAGCCGGGGAGAGAGTGTGGGTCCAGAGAGGAAAGCCCTCCCGGAAGGGCAGAGTGGGCTCGGCTCTGAGGAGGGAGCAGATTGCCGCCCTGCGGGAGTCTGGCTGGGGAGCAGGGCCGGAAGCCAGACTGGAGATGGGAAGACAGGAGAGATGGGTGCAGCCAATCTTGCGAGGCGTTCTGCTCATTCTGCTCGAGGCAGGGCAGAGAGCCGGGTGGCCCTGAACGGCTGTGTAGTGCGGGGTTGTTTCTTTCTGGCTGCGCTGGGTCTTTGTCTCTTCGCTGCAGCACGTGGACTTTGTCTAGGTGCAGAGCACAGACCCGACGGACACAGAGCGCCCTGGGCTGTGCAGCTGTGTCCACGGGCTCAGGACACAGAGCGCCCTGGGCTGTGCAGCTGTGTCCACGGGCTCAGGACACAGAGCGCCCTGGGCTGTGCAGCTGTGTCCACGGGCTCAGGACACAGAGCGCCCTGGGCTGTGCAGCTGTGTCCACGGGCTCAGCTGCCCCAGAGCATGTGGGGTCTCAGTTCCCCAGCCAGGAACTGAACCGTGTCCCCTGTATTGGAACGCAGATTCTTTCCTTATATATTTTTTTTAATGGAAAGCAGATTCCTAACCACTGGACCACCAAGGAAGCCCTGAGAGTTTTTCTTTTAAGGAAGGAAGATAAGAGACTCTCTGGTTCTGTGGTTAAGATGCCACGCTTCTAATGCAGGGGACACAGGTTCAATCCTTGGTTGGGAGCTCAGATCCCGCATGCCACACAGCGCAGCTTAAAAACCTTAAAGTAATAATAATTAAAAATATTTTAATTAAAGAAGGAAAATAATATAGCGTGTTTACATGCTGACAGGAGTAATCTGGCAGAGAGGGCAGTGCTGATACTTTAGGTCGAGCAGGTGTGTGGTAACAGCTCCATCTTTGAACAGGAGAAAGGGCCGGGATGGAGCCTGCGTGGGGCGGCCTGGGTGGAGGTGGGCAGGGGACAGCTCACCCCTCTCTAGGAGAGACAGACGTAGGAGGTGCTGGATTTGCTGAACACGTAGATGGGAATCTACTGAGCGCCTGCAAAGTGGGAGTAGGCTGCTGTGTTGATAGGATCAAAGAGGCAGGTGCAGTTCTGCCCTCAGGAAACCTACTTCCAGGGAGGGCAAGCAGCAAGGTGGACAGGCTGCGGTGACTGCAGAGGAGGAAAGAAACAAGGGTGAACTGGGGAGTTGCTCACTCAAGAGCACAGCTTGGAGAGCTGGGACGAGGCCCAGGTCAGGGGTCGAGGAGGACGTGGGGAAGGGGTATAGAGGATGCCAGAGAGATGTGGGCTCCCCGGGACCTGGAGGAGGAGAGGCTGAAGGTGCCCTGGGGCGGGTGGCCGCGAGCAGCTCGTGGGACCGTCTGGCTGGCCGGAGGCCTCCCGCATCGCCTGCCCGTCCCGTCCCCAGGAGGCGGTGGACATGGGAGCGAGGGGGCTGGACCCCACTCAGAAGCAGCCTCAGGGGCCCGTGGCAGCCACATGCACCCGGGACCCTGGCAGCGCCCGGCCTGGCTTCATGAGGCGCCTGCTGGAGGTGGAGGAGGAGGAGGCCGCGCTTCGGAGAGCTGCGAAGGCCCGCACCCTGCCAGGCCGGAGGTGCCCCCGGGCCCTGGGTCCCGTGCCCACCCCCACCCCCAGCCTGACTCCGCCCCTGCCTGTGACCCAGGCCCCGGCCTCAGCCTCCGCCCCAGCCTGGGCGCGGCCGCCCGCCCCCGCGGGGACGCCTGGCCCCACTCCAGGGCCCGTTGCCGTCCTGCCGGTCCCCGCGTCGGATCTGGCCTGGAGAAGGACAGAACTTCTGAGCCACAGCGGGGAGAGGAGCCTGAAGGCACGGTAGGAGCCACCCCAGAAAGCGCTGGGATCCGAACACGGCCCCACGGCACTAAATCCCCTCCAGACTCGCGCCCGTCTGCCCCTCCTGTGTGTCCCCTCCACGTCCCCTGCCTCTCCCGGCTCTCTGTCTCTCACACTGCGGTCCTTTCCTCATCGCCAACCCTGCTTCTCTTTCTAACCCGTCTAGATGCCCCTCACCTCTGCATCGCTCCCCCAGGTCACTCAAAGACTCCTGTAACCTCTCAAAGCCTCCCCAGGGTCCCTCCTATGACCCTCCTGCCCCGGCTGCCCCCTCGCTCCCCCAGCTTTCGGGGTCCGGGGCGGGGGTGGGCGGCCGGATGTGCCCTGGGCCCGGCTCTGTCCTCTGCAGGCAGGAGCTGGAGGAGCGCTGCCTCCTGAAGGTGTGTCAGACCTGGGAGGAGAGGGCGGAGGAGCACCTCACCATGAAGCAGGAGGAAGGTGAGGGCGGGCCTTCCCGGGAGGTGGGGGGAGGGCCCTCTCAGTGCCAGGGGGCCCTCAGTCTTTGGGCTGGCGGGTCTGGGTGGGGTACAGGCCGGCCGATCACTCCACAGCCCTGCGTCCATCCCAGCCTGCGCTGGGCTGGCGGCGTGGCACAGGGCAGAAGGTTGACCCGACACCTCTTCCCTCTTCTCTTCCCGAGTGGTCTCTGAACGAACGGGGCAAGCCCTGCAAAGCACTCTTGTTTTTGGAGGCGTTTCTGCCTCCTCCAGCACAAGCCCACTCTCTAGGTCCCCTGGAGAGGCCACCAGGGGTGGAGGCAAGACTCCAGTGTCCCCTCCTTTGCTAGACTGCCCCTCACCCTTTAACAGGTCCACTTGCCCTGAACACGTTCCTGACCCACATTAGGTCTGCTCCCGCACGTGCTGGACAGCCCAGCTACTGATACTGGGCTGCTGTCAAGGAAAGAGCAGCGTTTACTGCAGGCGCCAAGCTAGGAGTCCAGGCAGCTTAAAAGGCCCAAATCCCCATGGCTTTCAGGAAAATTGTTTAAGGACAGAGTGAGGGAGTATGTCACAGGTTCCTCATCAGTTCATGGGCCTTCTTCTGATTGGCTGCTGGTGAGGTCACTGGGTGTCAACATCATCAACCTTCTCATTCCAACCAGCCTGCCAGTGGTCGCCGTTTGCTGTGCTTGTGGGCAGCTTATGGTTAACTTCTTCCACTTGGTGGGGGTGTCAGTTCAGTTCAGTTCAGTCCAGGCGCTCAGTCGTGTCCGACTCTTTGCGACCCCATGAATCACAGCACGCCAGGCCTCCCTGTCCATCACCATCTCCCAGAGTTCACTCAAACTCAGGCCCATCGAGTTGGTGATGCCATCTAGCCATCTCATCCTCTGTGGTCCCCTTCTCCTCCTGCGCCAATCCCTCCCAGCATCAGTCTTTTCCAATGAGTCAACTCTTCGCATGAGGTGGCCAAAGTACTGGAGCTTCAGCTTTAGCATCATTCCTTCCAAAGAACACCCAGGGCTGGTCTCCTTCAGAATGGACTGGTTGGATCTCCTTGCCGTCCAAGGGAGTGGGGGTGTCAGTATCTGCAACATGGCTCAGAGGACAGGCTCAGATTACCTATAGTCCTTGTAGTGTATGTAGTAGTGTTGGTTGCTCAGCCGTGTCTGACTCTTTGTGACCCCACCGTCTGTAGCCCACCAGGCTCCTCTGTCCATGGATTCTCCAGGCAAGAATACTGGAGTGGGTTGCCATTCCCTTCTCCAGAAGATCATCTGACCCAGGGACCGAATCTGGGTCTCCTGCAGATGGCAGGCAGACCTGCAGGCAGATTCTTTACCGTCTGAGCTACAGGGAAGACCCTTTAGTCCTTGAGGAGAAACTAAAGTTCCTTGACCTTATATGTCTAAACTAGTATTATTTAGTCTTGTTGGACTGTTTTCCCTTTCTGCCTTTTTTCGCTTCTCTGACTGAATCCATTCTTTGGGACTCGGGAAGGCCTAAGAGGCTAAAAGTCTACAAACAAGAGGCAGACAAGGGGACACAGTGCAGAGGGGGTCTGTCCCAGGAAGAGTCCCTAGAGTCCTGTTACACACAGCTCCCCACTCATCCACCACGTCCCACCTCCACCAAGAAAATTAAAAGCCTGAACGCCCACCCGGGGCAAGGCGCCCTTTGCTCCCCAGCATCCTTAGTTCGGCCCGTGACTCCGCCTACCTGTGCTGTGAGGAAGAGCAACTGCCGCTTCCTCTGGGCTCTGCGAGGGGCCTAAGCTGCTGTGCACACCGGTGACCCAGCAGGCCAGCCCTGGCCTTGGACAGCGGTGGGGGTGCACTCCCTCCTTCCACCCTGCACTCCTCCCCGCAGTCTGAGCCCCAGGCAGGGCCAGGGGGCCCCTTCTGCCTTCCTTGAATACACTCATTGGCTCCCTGGGGCCGGATCCTTGAAGCTCACTCTTTAAAAAAAAATGTTATTCGTTTGGCTGAGTCGGGTCTTAGTTGCAGCGCACAGGATTTCTTGAGCCAGGCGGGATCTTTCATTTTGGCACACGGACTCGAGCTGTGGGGCGAGGACTCCGGAATACATGGGCTTGAGTACTTCAGTGTGTGCACTTAGCTGTGCCCTGGCATTTGAAATCTTAGTTCCCTGACCAGGGATCAAACTCACGCCCGCTGCATTGCCAGGTGGATTCTTAACCACTGGGCCACCAGGGAAGTCCCTTGCTCCTTTCAGCTTTAAAGCTCTCTACCCTTTCTGGAGGGCTTTTCTAAGTCCAGCACCCATTGCCCCACCTCCTTGAGCCGAGTTCAGGGACAGCATGACACACTGGCATACAGACCCAGCATCCTCCCAGGACTTTCAGCCCGCCTGGTGGGGAAAGAGACGGTCACCTGCTCTGATGGCCCAACCACCCTGCATTTGAGATGATCTTAAATGAGGGCTGTTCTGTTTATCTCCTATTTCAGCCTGCCTGCCTGCTGCAACTCACCTCTTACTCCAACCCTAAGCCCAGCCCTACCTCTTCCCCACATTTCAGTTCTGTGTGTCAGAGTTACAAGGCCTGTGATGTCCCAAGTGCTGAATTAATACAGCCTCTCTGGGAGCGTGTCTTGTCGTTCCGTCCCTCTTGTTGTTGTTCAGCCGCCAAGTCATGTCCAACTCTGCAACCCCATGGACTGCAGCACGCCAGGCTTCCCTGTACATAACTAATTCCTGGAGCTTACTCAAACTCATGTCCATTGAGTCAGTGATGCAATCCAAACATCTCATCCTCTGTCATCCCCTTCTCCTTCCGCCTTCAATCTTTCCCAGCATCAGGGTCTTTTCTAATGAGTCAGCTCTTTGCATCAGGTGGCCAAAGTACTGGAGCTTCAGCTTCAGCATCAGTCCTTCCAGTGAATATTCAGGGGCGATTTCCTTTAGGATAGAGTGGCTTGATCTTCTTGCAGTCCAAGGGACTCTCAAGAGTTTTCTCCACCACCATAGTTGAAAGCTTCGATTCTTTGGCGCTCAGCCTTCTTTATGGTTCAGCTATCACATTCATACATGACTACTACAAAAACCATAGCTGTGACTATTACGGACCTTTATTGGCAAAATGACATTTCTGCTTTTTAATATGCTATCTAGGTTTGTAATAGCTTTTCTTCCAAGGAGCAAGCGTCTTTTAATTTCATGGCTGCAGTCACCATCTGCAGTGATTTTAGAGCCCAGAAAAGAAAATCTGCCACTGTTTCCACTTTTCTTCATCTATTTGCCATGAAGTGACGGGACCAGGTGCCACGATCTTAATTTTTTGAATGTTGAGTTTTAAGCCAGCTTTTTCACTCTCCTCTTTCACTCTCATCAAGAGCCTCTTTAGTTCCTCTTCAGTTTCTGCCATTAAAGTTGTATCATCTGCCTATCTGAGGTTGTTAATATTTCTCCCAGCAATCTTGATTCCAGCTCGTGATTCATCCAGCCCAGCATTTCACGTGATGTACTCTGCCTACAAGTTTAATAAATTGGGTGACAATACACACCTTCACCTTGCACCAGGAATACCACCAATTCAGGGCACCCCTGCTGTGTGCCAGGCAGTATGCTAAGTCCTTCACAGCCAGGTTCTCATATAACTCTTACAACAGCCTTGACATACTCCTTTCCCAATTTTGAACCAGTCTATTGTTCCATGTTCAACACTATCTACCCACCTTATAGATAAGAAAATCGGGGGTCACAGAAGTGCCGTGACTTGTCCACTGAAACTATATTAGTTTGCTTGGGCTGACATAAGGAAGTACCATCAGCTGGGTGGCTTGAAATCTACGTTCCCGTAGTTTTGGAGTCTAGAAGTCCCAGATGGGGTGTCAGTGCGTTTGGCTCTTCCTCTTCTCTTTTCGGTTGGTTTCTCCGGGAGCCTGCCTCCTGGGTTGCAGCTGGCTGCCTTCTCCTGCGTCCTGCCTTTCCTCTGTGTGTGTGCAGCCCTGATGTCGCTTGTGTGCCCAGATTTCCTCTTCTCTTAAGGACACCCCTTAGGTTGGATTAAGGGACTCATTTAAACATAATCACCTTTTTAAAGGCATTATTTCCAAATACAGTCACATTCTAAGACAAGTCGGGGTAGGCAGTGCCGGTGTCAAGGCTTCAATATACGAATGTGGGCAGCGAGCACGATGCAGCGTGTGTAACAGCGACCCTGAGTCTCAGCAATGGCGGAGCCAGTCTCATCAGCAGGCCTATTGATTCTAACCTGGACTGTGCTGTGAGCTGAGAAACCAGCGCCACCCTTGTTAGGACCAGGATGTAACTTTTCTATCAATTGATGCCATTCTGGGACTTGAGAGAGTCCTGCGACTGAGAAACATCCTTCTGGGTCCTCTGCTCTGATCCTGACAAATGAAGTTATCTTAGAGGCTGCACTTAGTTGCTCAGTCCTGTCTGACTCTTTGTGACTCCATGGACTGTAGCCTGCCTGGCTCCTCTGTCCATGGGGATCCTCCAAGCAAGGATCCTGGAGTGGGTTGCCATGCCCTCCTCCAGGGGATCTTCCCAACCCTGGGATCAAACCCAGGTTTCCCACGTGGCAGAGGATTCTTTACCAGCTGAGCCACCAGGGAAGCCCATCCTAGAAGCTATGTCCATCCAGACAAGTAACGCTAAGCTGTGTCCAACTCTCTGTGACCTCGTGGACTGCAGCCCGCCAGTCTTCCCTGTCCTTCACTATCTCCCAAGGTTTGCTCAGATTCGTGCCCATTGAGTTGGTGATGCCATCTAACCGTCTCATCAGCCGCCACCCTCTTCTTTTGCTTTCAATGTTTCGCGCATCAGGGTCATTTCCAATGAGTCGGCTCTTTGCATCAGGTGGCCCAAGTATCGGAGCTTCAGCTTAGATATGTAACTGCAAAGCCCCAAAGCCAAGGCACAGACTCAGAGTCAAAAAGACCTGTCTGGTGCTCTAACCTCTGAGCCTCAGTTTCCCCATCCATACAAGGAAATATGCATTCGACTCTTAAAGAGTCTGTTGTAAGAATTACATGAGAACCTGGCTGTGAAGAACTTAGCATAGTCCTTGGCACACAGCAGCAGTGCTGAGTGGGCGTGCTCCTGGTGCCGGTGAAGGCGGCCCGCTGCGCCGGTGGCCTGACCTTGTACTAGAGAGCGAGGTGCGTCTACGGACCCTGTTCCTCTGCGTTTCACGCTTGTGGTTCACTCGTCTCTTCACCCAGCCATGAGATAGAGAAGGCTCGCCAAGGGGTACGTGGAGCGGATGGGATGCATGTTAGAGACAGGAAGTGACCACGCCCCTCCCCACTCCGCCGCCCACCCCAGCCTTCCGCAGCTACTTTGAGATCTTCAAC
This sequence comes from Budorcas taxicolor, assembly GCF_023091745.1. NCBI lineage: Eukaryota > Metazoa > Chordata > Mammalia > Artiodactyla > Bovidae > Budorcas > Budorcas taxicolor. The sequence goes on from NC_068911.1 coordinate 180,074,702, forward strand.
GGTCATGGTGAGGTGGACGCGCAGAGCCTGCAGAACATCCTGCTGCTTGTGGGCATCTCCCTGACAACGGCCCAGGTGGAGGGTGCCCTGAGGAGCGCTGACATCGACGGTGAGTCCGGGGGAGGGGGGGCTTCATCCTGAGCCCTGGCGGGATCAGGCTCACCCGCAGCGTGAGGCCTGTGCAGTCACGCGGGGCTCAGTGACAGGATCCTGACTTTGGTTCACTGCTTTGCTGTTGCGGTCTAGAAATTCTTGATAATTTTTGAACGAGGGGCCCTGTTCTGCATTTCTTTTTTTTTTGGTTGCACTGGACCTTCATTGCAGCACTCAGACTTTCTCTAGTCGCAGTGCTTCTGGGCTTCTCTTGCTGTGGAGCGGTGGGCTTAGTCACCCTGCCACATGTGGGATCCTAGGTCCCTGATCAGGGATGGAACCTGAGGCTCCTGCATTAGAAGGCGGATTCTTAACCGCTGGACCACGAGGGAAGTGCTGCATTTTCATTTTGCTCTGGGCAAATGCAAATAATACAGCTGGTTCTGGCTCCCAAAGTAAGTGATTCCTGAGGACCTACACAGTGCCAGGTTCTGGGGACCCAGAGATGACCAAGACCTAGTTCCTGACCCTAAGATGTAGGTTATCTCTGAGATCACTCCTCCAGGACATTATGTGTGCTCCATCGGACATTCCTCCGTGACCTGGCCACTCGTTTTACCGGCTGTATGGCCTGGGACAGGTCACTGAAGTTCATCACATCTGTTTCCCCGCCTGTAAAATGGGGCTCACAGCAGTTACCCGTCTCACTGAACTGCAGAAAAAATCGAATGAGGTAACCCAGGCAAAGCACGGAGCACTGCATGCGGCACACAGACTGCACCCAGGAGACGCTGACCACTGGTCTCGTCCATCCTCTCGATGTTCTTTAGCTGCCTGTGGTGTGCCCATTCCTGTGCTGGGCACTGGCATAAAGGGATGTGTAAGACCTGTGAGATCTGCCCTCGAGATGTTCGCACAGTCATGACGCAGAAGGAAGAGTTGCCAAAGGCAGCAGTGCTCCCGGTGGCTTGGATAAGGGATAAGGGAGGAAGGCTTCCTGGAGGAGGTGATGCCTGAGCCAAATGGCGAAAGAGCAAGCAGGAGTTAGGCAGGACGAGAAGAAGGGCGTTCCTGCTGGCAGAAATAACTTGCACACAGGGCATAGGGCACAGAATGAGGAGCACTGTCCCTCGTGGTTTGGTTGGCTAGATGCAGGGAACACCGCAGAGCGGTGGGGGCCTGGGGTCCGGACCCCTGATTGTGGACCTGCTTCCTCCATCACTGTCTGAGGGTGAGTCCTCACTCAAGCTGGGCTAGGCATTGGCCTCAGCTTGGTCCTTGGGTGATCCCAGGCAACGGCCTGCTTTGTCTGTGCCTCAGGCCTCCTCTGTGACAAGCGGATTAGAGTATCAGCGCCTGCCGCTCCCCACACCCCCCACCCCAAGGAGGACTTTAAGGATTAGAGACCATTCGTTAATTTGTCAAGCGGTTGAGAGGACTGGCATCTGGTCCCATAGCTCCATGGCAAATAGAAGAGGGAAAAGTGGAAGCAGTGACAGATTTTATTTTCTTGGGCTCCAAAATCACTGTGGACAGTGACTGCAGCCATGAAATTAAAAGATGCTTGCTCCTTTAAAAGAAGGAAAGCTAGGACAAACCTAGACCGCATATTAAAAAGCAGAGACATCACTTTGCCAACAAAGTGATGTCTAGTCAAAGCTATGGTTTTTCCAGTAGTCATGTATGGATGTCAGAGTTGGACTATAAAGAAGACTGAGTGCCAAAGAACTGACGCTTTCAAACTGTGGTGCTGGAAAAGACTCTTGAGAGTCCCTGGGACTACAGTGAGATCAAACTCGTCCATCCTAAAGGAAATCAACCCTGAATATTCGTTGGAAGGACTGAAGCTGAAGCTCCAATACTTTGGCCACCTGATGTGAAGAGCTGGCTCATTGAGAAAGACCCCGATGCTGGGAAAGATTGAAGGGAGGAGAAGCGGATGACAGAGGATGAGATGGTTGGATGGCATCACTGACTCAATGGACCTAAATTTGAGTAAATTTCAGGATATAGTGAAGGACAAAGGAGACTCGTGTGCTGCAGTCCATGGGGTTGCAAAGAGCTGGACACAACTTAGCGACTGAACAATAATAACAAAGCTGAGAGAGCATTTCCCAAGCACCTCTTTGTTTTAAGCCCTGAGGACACAATACAGAATAAAACACCCAGTGCCTGTCTACCAGAGCTTCTGTGAAACCCCAGGTCTTATGAGTGTGTGGCTGAAGTACAAGTGTCTTATGAGAATGTTCAACTGGGACTCTGACCTACACTGGTCTGACTTCCCTCAGGAAGTGGTGGTCAAAGGAAGCATTAAGGGAAAGAGTTGGAGGGAATTCACTGGTGGTCCAGCGGTGAGGGCTTGGCACTTTTACTTCCGGGGGCAGAGTTCAGTCTGTGGTTGCAGAACTAAGATCCTGCAAGCTGCATCGCATGGCCACAAGAAACAAAAACAAATAAATGAAGAGTTAGCGTGTGGTGGAGAGAATTCTGAGATGAGAGCGCAGCACGTACAAAGGCCCGGAGTGGGGGAGGAGGGCCCCCGGTGGGAGCAGGTTAGTGCTAGGGGAGCTTGGTACCTGGTGAGGCTGCAGACAGCTGACAGGCAAGCCTAGCAGGACTTTGAAGGCCACAGTGGGAACACTGTAGGTAAAGATACGTGCTCATGCAAGACTAACAGACTGTAATAAGAGTTGCTGACATTTGTTGAGCATGTTTGTGTGCATGGCCCTATTCTAAGCACATTGCCTCCATTTCTCTCCCTTGAGAAAGGCGTTATGGGAAAACTAAGGCTTAGTGGGGCTAAGAGACTTTGGCAGTGTCACAGAGATAGTGAGTGACATGAACTCAGATTGCTGCTTCTAGAACCTTCTGGGAGCCTCTAACCCAGGAGATTTTAATTTTTTTCCTTCTACTTCCCTATGTGTCCTGCACTTTCTACATCGACTATGTGTTACTTTTATAATCAACTCCAACAAGTAAATGCTAATAGCCTTGCCTGGGTTGCAGTGTCCGAGCCTGCTCTGGAAGGCCCCTGCCCACTCTGTATTCTTCTGGCCCCCACAGGAGATGGTCACGTGAACTTCAAAGACTTCTTGACTGTGATGACAGACACCAGGCGCTTCTTCTGCTCTGTAGGTGAGCAGGGGAGAGCCCAGGGCACTCAGAGCTGGGGTGGGGGGGGCAGGTGGCTAGTAGGGGGCTTGGGCATCCCGGGGTGTCAAATGGTAATGGCAGCCACCATCCCATGTCTCCAGAACAGAATGCCCTGATGGACATGGCTCCTTCAAACCCCCACACTCTGTTCTTTGAGATCCTGTCCCTGCTGGTGGAGATGCTGGCCTTACCTGAAGGAGCTTTAGAAGAGATCACCAGGTGAGTAGGTCTGGTGGTTGTGTGTGGAGGACTGTAGGCACAAAAATAGCACCTAGCCTTTTGGCAGTGGAGGATTTTGGATAGTTAGGACTCTTAGTTGCAAGCAAAACACACATAAAACTGGCTTATGCTAAAGGGGAATGTACTGGCTCACGTCACTGCTCAGGGCTTCAGGAATGGCTGGATCCAGGAGACCAGCTGATACCATTCAGGCTTTATCTCTCCTGCTTATCTCTGCATTGGCTTCAAGCTCAGCTAGGCTCTTCCCACAGTGAGAAGGATGGCAACTGGAGGCCCTTACTCATTACCCTCCTTGTTTTGCAACCTCAGCAGCAAGAGGAATACCTTCTTGCAGTACACATATAGCAATCCCAGAAAGAAAATGTGACAGAGCCTGTTTGGGCTAGACAACAAGAGATGGAAGCCTCCCCACATTTCCAGAATGGGCTGGTGGATGGTCTTTCTCATCTAAGAAACAGATGGCTGTGTACCAAAAAATGACATGAACACTTGATGGGTAGAAGCAAAGGGTTGCTCTTGCAGTGCACAGAGGCTTGTCTCTGTTGTTGAGAAAATTGGATAATTTTTTCCTACCACAGACCAGGCCTTTTCTGCAGGGGCCAGAAGAGGGGGAATGATTACATGTGTTTCAGCAACACCAACTTAGCAAACCCCAGAGACAAGCGATCTGTCTTCTTTCCAGCATCTCTAAATCACTAAACATATACAGCCTGAAGATGGCAAATGTATAATTTGAAAAGCAATAAAACAAATTCCCATGTATCCATTTCTTCAGTTTAAAAATAGGTAATTTCCAATCATCTTGAAGCCCCTGAGTGCCCTACCCTAACCACAGAGTACTTTCTCTCGTAACAAGAACCAACCCTTATTCATTGCTTTTTGTTTTAAAATCTCACTGCTTATTTTTCCCCGTCATTCATTGAAAATTTCAAATGTATGGCAAAGTTAAAAGAATTTTACAGTTAACAGTTAGATACCCACCGCCTAGATTCTACTGTTACCATTCTGCCATTCTTTTACCTATCCATCCCTCTATTCTTCAATCTGTATTATTTTTTATTTCATTTTATAGTAAATTATAGTCATTTCCCTCTAAATACGTCAGTATTTTGGGCTGGGGAAAAAGTTTGCTGGGTTTTTCATAACATCTTACAGAAAAACTTGAACATACTTTTTGGCCAACCCAATATATATCATCAGCTAATGATCAATATTTGCATAGAGCTTCCCCACCCCTATCTTTTGAGATTCATATAATGTACATTTGGTGAAATGCACAGATCTTAAGTGTATCATTTAGTGAATCTCAACAAATTCCCACACCCCAGCAACCTGAGCCCCTGTCAAATTATACAAAATTTTACTATCATTCCAGAAACTGCCCTCATGAGCTTTCCCAGCTGGTCCCTGAAACTACACTTCTTTTAATTTTTTTCCGTCACAGATTGGTTTTGTCTGTCTTACAACTTCATATAAATGGAAACATACAGAGTACAGTCTTTAGTGTCCAGCTCCCTTCACTCAGCATAATGCCTTTCCCCCCAAACTTTAACATTAAAAAAAAAATCTTATTTATTTATTTGGCTGTGTCAGCTCTTAGTTGCAGCAAGTGGGATCTTTTGTTGCAGCGTGCCAGCTCCATAGTTGCAGCACAGCCTGACTGTGCGTGTGTGTGTGCTCAGTTGCTTCAGTCGTGTCCAACTCGCTGTGACCGTATGGACTGTAGCTGCCTACTCCTCTGCCCCTGGGATTCTCCAGGCAAGAATACTGGAGTGGGGTGCCATGCCCTCCTCCAGGAGATTTCCCAACCCCGAGATCAAACCCATGTCTCCTGTACTGCAGGTGGATTCTTTATACCCACTGAGCAACCTGGGAAGCCCATGACTATATCACAATATAACCTATTTGATCAGCAAATGGACATTAGGTCTATGTTCAGTTTCCAGCCATGGTAGAAACAGTGTGACTGTTTTGTATCTGTCTCCTGGGATACCTGAGCAAGAGTTTCTTCAGAGCTGTAGTTCTGAAACTTTTTGATCTAGGAAATCTGTTATTATTTTTTATATCTGAATTTAAGACTGAGAGATCTAAAAAATAAATATCTATTTAACAAAGATAAGCTATGTGATATTCTAGAGAAGACAGGGATCAAGACCATCCCTAAGAAAAAGAAATGCAAAAAGGGAAACTGGCTGTTTGAGGAGTCCTTACAAATAGCTGTGAAAAGAAGAGAAGCGAAAAAGAAAGGAGAAAGGGAAAGATATATCCATTTGAATGCAGAATTCCGAAGAATAGCAAGGAGAGATAAGAAAGCCTTCCCCAGTGATCAATGCAATGAAATAGAGGAAAACAATAGAATGGAAAAGACGAGAGATCTCTTCAAGAAAATTAGAGATACCAAGGGAACATTTCATGCAAAGATGGGCACAATAAAGGGCAGAAATGGTATGGACCTAACAGAAGCAGAAGATATTAAGAAGAGGTGGCAAGAATACACAGAACTATACAAAAAAGATCTTCATGACCCAGATAACCACAATGGTGTGATCACTCACCTAGAGCCAGACATTCTGGAATGTGAAGTCAAGTGGGCCTTAGGAAGCATCACTATGAACAAAGCTAGTGGAGGTGATGGAGTTCCAGTTGAGCTATTTCAATCCTAAAAGATGATGCTATGAAAGTGCTGCACTCAATATGTCAGCAAATTTGGAAAACTCAGCAGTGGCCACAGGACTGGAAAAGGTCAGTGTTCATTCCAATCCCAAAGAAAGGCAATGCCAAAGAATGCTCAAACTACCACACAGTTGTACTCATCTCACATGCTAGTAAAGTAATGCTCACAATTCTCCAAGCCAGGCTTTAGCAATACGTGACCTGTGAACTTCCTGATGTTCAAGCTGGTTTTAGAAAAGGCAGACGAACCAGAGATCAAATTGTCAACATCTGCTGGATCATTGAAAAAGCAAGAGAGTTCCAGAAAAACATCTATTTCTGCTTTGTTGACTATGCCAAAGCCCTTGACTGTGAGGAATATAATAAACTGTGGAAAATTCTTAAAGAGATGGGAATACCAGACCACCTGACCTGCCTCTTGAGAAACCTGTATGCAGGTCAGAAAGCAAGTTAGAACTGGACATGGAACAATAGACTGGTTCCAAATAGGAAAAGGAGTACGTCAAGGCTGTATATTGTCACCCTGCTTATTTAACTTATATGCAGAGTACATCATGAGACGTGCCGGACTGGATGAAGCACAAGCTGGAATCAAGATTGCTGGGAGAAATATCAATAACCTCAGATATGCAGATGACACCACCCTTATGGCAGAAAGTGAAGAACTAAAAGGCCTCTTGATGAAAGAAGAGAGTGATAAAGTTGGCTTAAAACTCAACATTCAGAAAACTAAGATCATGGCATCTGGTCCCATCACTTCATGGCAAATAGATGGGGAAACAGTGGCTGACTTTATTTTGGGGGGCTGCAAAATCACTGCAGATGGTGATTGCAGCCATGAAATTAAAAGACGCTTACTCCTTGGAAGAAAAGTTATGACCAACCTAGACAGCATATTAAAAAGCAGAGACATTACTTTGTCAACAAAGGTCCGTCTAGTCAAGGCTATGGTTTTTCCAGTGGTCATGTATGGATGCAAAGTTGGACTGTGAAGAAAGCTGAGCACCGAAGAATTGATGCTTTTGAATTGTGGTGTTGGAGAAGTCTCTTAGTCCCTTGGACTGCAAGGAGATCCAACCAGTCCATCCTAAAGGAGATCAGTCCTGGGTGTTCATTGGAAGGACTGATGTTGATGCTGAAACTGCAATACTTTGGCCACCTGATGTGAAGAGCTGATTCATTGGAAAAGACCCTGATGCTGGGAAAGACTGAGGGCAGAAGGAGAAGGGGATGACAGAGGATGAGATGGTTGGATGGCATCACTGACACAATGGACATGAGTTTGAGTGAACTCCAGGAGTTGATGATGGACAGGGAGGCCTGGTGTGCTGCGGCTCATGGGGTCGCAAAGAGTCAGACACGACTGAGCGACTGAACTGAACTGAACTGAACCCCATTACATGTTAATCAAAAACATTTTAAATAAAAAATAACAGTACTTTCCAAAACAAACAAAAAAGTTAATGAGAAGAATGTCATTGCTTTACAGTATCGAGAATCTCTTCAGCATCTGGAGTAAAAGAAGTTGGCTGGATTTTCTTATCTGCTTCTGCATTCAATCTGTTGCAATCTGTTTTTTCAGTTGAAGAATATGAAGAAATAAGTCATCACACAAATATGTAATTGGAAAAAGCATTTAATAGTTCTTTCATTTAATAGCCACATATCATGGATTTTTTTTTTTTAACTTTTTGGAGCAAGCATTTAATGAGGAACATTTCTTTGAAAACAAAAGAGAAACAGAGGTTAATGGGAACAAATTGTGAACTCAGTTTTTGAGTCCAGAGGGCAGTTAGTTTCGAGGATTCTTGAGTGAGGGACTTCCCTGGCAGTCCAGTGGCTGAGACTGTACCCCACTGCAGCGGGCACGAGTTCAATCCCTGATTGTGGGAACTGGGATCCTGTGAGCCCTGAGGCTCAGCCAAAAAAAAAGGAGGCTCTCTAGGGGTTCTTAGGAATTTTCTGGCTTGCAGTTCAAATGTCTTTGGTGATGGCACTGGGTGTTCCGGTGAACTAACAGCAGCAAGCATTCAGGTTTTTATACATAATCTGTTGTGAGCTTTTCCTTTTGAAGTTTAAGTTGCTTTATCTTGCAGGGCACTGGGGGAAGGGCAGTCCTAGTTTTTAGTGATGCCAGCTCAGGAAGGTGGGAGGAAGACAAGCTTACAGACACGATATGCCAAGTGGCAGGAGGCAGTTTATACAGAGGACAAAAGGCTCAAAGTGAGTGAACTGTCCTGTGACCGACAAGGGTGTGACAGCTTTTGTTGAAACATAGAATGTTTCTCTCCACAATAATGCCAATTTTTTCAAAGAAAATCAAAGTATGACCAATTTGTTTGGGAAAATAAGTCTAGTCTCATTAAGCATGGCTAAATTATTTTAAAATTGATTTATTATTTTGTTATTTAAGTGTAGTTGATTTATAATGTTGTGTTAGTTTCAGCAAAATGGTTCATACATATATATTTTATAATTTATATTATATATAATTATTGGGACTATATATCATCATATATAATACATATATATTAGGTGCTGGGATTGGGTTCTTTTACTGTGGAAGCCCAGGTTCGATCCATGGTCAGCAAAACATCCTGTATGCTGCACAGCACAGCCAAAATACAAAAGTATATATATATATATTTAAAAAGAAATCACAGGAGCAAAGAACATTCAGTTCAGTTTAGTTGCTCAGTCGTGTCCAACTCTTTGCCACCCCAGGACTGCAGCACTCCAGGCTTCCCTGTCCATCACGAACTCCTGGAGCTCACTCAATTTCATGTCCACCGAGTCCGAAATGCCATCCAAACATCTTATCTTCTGTCCTCCCGCCTTCAATCTTTCCAAGCATCAGGGTCTTTTCTAGTGAGTCAGTTCTTCGCATCAGGTGGCCAAAGTATTGCAGTTTCAGCTGCAGCATCAGTCCTTCTAATGAATATTCAGGGTTGATTTACTTTAGGATGGACTGGTTGGATCTCCTTGCAGTCCAAGGGACTCTCAAGAGTCTTCTCCAACACCACAGTTCAAAAGCATCACTTCTTCGGTGCTCAGCTTTCTTTATAGTCCAACTCTCACATCCATACAAGACTATTGGAAAAACCATAGCTTTGACTAGATGGACCTTTGTTGGCAAAGTGATGTCTCTGCTTTTTAATATGCTGTCTAGGTTGGTCATAGCTTTTCTTCCAAGGAGCAAACGTCTTAATTTCATGGCTATGGTCACCATCTGCAGTGATTTTGGAGCCCAAGAAAATAAAGTCTGTCACTGTTTCCACTGTTTCCCCGTCTGTTTGCCATGAAGTGATAGGATCAGATGCCATGATCTTAGTTTTCTGAATATTGAATTTTAAGCCAACTTTTTCACTCTCCTCTTTCACTTTCATCACGAGGCTCTTTAGTTCTTCACTTTCTGCCATAAGAGTGGTGTTAATCTGCATATCTGAGGTTATTGATATTTCTCCCAGCAATCTTGATTCCAGCTTGTGCTTCATCCAGCCCAGTGTTTCTCATGATGTACTCTACATATAAGTTAAATAAGCAGGGTGACAATATATAGCCTTGACACACTCCTTTCCTGATTTGGAACCAGTCTGTTGTTCCATGTCCAGTTCTAACTGTTGGTTCTTAACATGCATACAGATTTCTCAGGAGGCAGGTGAGGTGGTCTGGTAGTCCCATGTCTTTAAGAATTTTGCACAGTTCGTTGTGATCCACAGTCAAAGGCTTTGGCACAGTCTATAAAGCAGAAACAGATGTTTTTCTGGAACTATTTTGCTTTTTCGATGATCCCGTGGATGTTGACAATTTGATCTCTGGTTCGTCTGCCTTTTCTAAAATCAGCTTGAACATCTGGAAGTTCACAGTTCATATACTGTTAAAGCCTGGCCTGGAGAATTTTGAGCATTACTTTGCTAGCGTGTGAGATGAGTGCAATTGTGCAGTAGTTTGAACATTCTTTGGCATTGTCTTTCTTTGGGATTGGAAGGAAAACTGACTTTGCCAGTCCTGTGGCCACTGCTGAGTTTTCCAAATTTGCTGACATATTGAGTGTAGCACTTCACAGCATCATCTTTTAGGATTTGAAATAGCTCCACTGGAATTCCATCACCTCCACTAGCTTTGTTCATAGTGATGCTTCCTAAGGCCCACTGGACTTCGCATTCCATGATGTCTGGCTCTAGGTGAGTGATCACACCATTGTGATTATCTGGGTCATGAAGATCTTTTTTGTACAGTTCTCCTGTGTATTCTTGCCACCTCTTCTTAATATCTTCTGCTTCTGTTAGGTCGATACCATTTCTGTCCTTTATTGAGCCCATCTTTGCATGAAATGTTCCCTTGGTATCTCTAATTTTCTTGAAGAGATCTCTCGTCTTTCCCATTCTGTTGTTTTCCTCTATTTCTTTGCATTGATCACTGAGGAAGGCTTTCTTATGGTTCCTTGGTATGATTTGGAACTCTGCGTTCAGACGGGTATTTCCTTTTCTCCTTTGTCTTTAGCTCCTCTTCTTTTCTCAGCTCTTTGTAAGGCCTCCCCAGACAGCCATTTTGCCTTTTTGCATTTCTTTTTCTTGGGGACCGTCTTGATCCCTGCCTCCTGGACAGGGTCACGAACCTCTGTCCATAGCTCCTCAGGCGCTCTGTCAGATCTAACCCCTTGAATCTATTTGTCACTTCCACTGTATGATTGTGAGGGATTCGATTTAGGTCTCCCCTGCATGGTCTAGTGGCCGACGCTCTATGGCGAGGAGCACAGGAACTGCAGCATGTCGCTCTCTTCTGGTTTTCTTTAGACTTGCCGTCATGGCTGACATACATCGAGCAATGCACTTTAATTATACATTTTGTTCTTGGATTGAGTTCATGCCATTATAATGGTAAACATCTGGTAGAGATAACACGTGCTTGTTTGACTAGTCTCAGCTTTATAGAGGTTTGTTTTTTTTTTTTCTTTCCTTAAGCTAATTAAATACAGCTCTCTTACAAGCTAATTTTTAGCAATACCGTCTGGAGTAGAAAAACATTACATGCATATTATATATATATGTATATATACATGGGGTCGCAAAGAGTCAGACATGCCTGAGCGACTGAACGACGACGATATATACATATGCATATGTGAACATACAGACAGGTGCCAAGACAGGTCTCAAGGCTTTCATCTGAAGCCTTAGTTATGAGGTAGGTACAGTAATATGAAGTTTACTAGTCTATAAAAAAAATAGTTGGATCCAAATTATATTTCTGGCAGATGGAACAAGTTAACGTCAGTTGCCCAGAAGGCTAAAGCTTGTTGCTAATTTTTGCGGAGAAGTGCTTTAAGACTTTTGGTTCCACGTGCCCCTCCTAAGTTTTGTTCTCTTTCCAGTGTCCTGATCTTGCACAGTGTCTGAAAGTGGCTTGAGACAATAAGGAGGTTTGGGGACTGGTAAGACTGGCTTGGAATTACTCCTAGAGGCACGTTGGTGTTTTTTTAAAGAGTTACTTTACAAGACAAGGACAGTTTCTTTTAATTCTCAAAGAATTGGGTTGCCGCTTGCATGATATCAAGAAGGGTGACCTACCCATCCAGTACATTATCTTGGATTTGTTTCTTTATATCAAGGAGAAGACTTTTCCTTCCAGTCTCCAGATGGAAATTGCAAGACTCCTCTGTGTTCTAGATTTAGAGCTGTGTGGCTTTGGAATATTTTAATAAATCATCCCACAAAGGCTTCAGAATTTTTTTTTCCCCTCTGAGTACAATAGTTTTATTTTAGCTTAGGAAACAGTCTCTGAATATCAGGCCAACTTCTAACCATATAATCCCTTTAAAAAAATCACTTCAACATCTTATCAGATTTCAGCTGGTACAAGCAGTAAATTTTACTGGCAGTACCAAACTTTTTTGTATTTTTCTTGTAAAACCAAAGGCATACCTGTTTCAAGTGACTCAAAACCAAAACTAATGAGCTTTTTATGACTTAACCACAAATGCAAGAGGCATCTTCAAAGAGGGTGCAAAACATACAGCCGTGCCAAGATCCAGAGTCACCTCCAAGACAGCTAAAAGAAAGCCTTAAATAACCTCCTCATCTCGTGAACTGTCGATGGTCCCTAGGATACTAGCCATAAACGGAGTGTGACCCACATTCTGTGAGGACATCTGCGTATTCTCAGGGCTGCCAGGCTGACAACTGGCCACCTACAGACACAGACCGGCCCGACAACCTGCATGCCCGGGCATGCAGATGGCCAAGAACTCAGGACAGAAAATGAGAAAAAGGGGAAAGCAATAGCTGTCCCTGGGAGTGGCACTCAGTCGTGACTGACTCTGGTGATCCTGTGGACTAACTCCCACTCGACTCCTCTGTCCATGGAATTTCCCAGGGAAGAATACCGACGTGGGCTGTCATCTCCTTCTCCAGGGGCTCTTCCCAACCCAGGGATGGAACACATGCCTCCTGCACTGCTGGCAGATTCTTTACTGTCTAAGCCACCAGAGAAGGCCATGCCTGGGACGGAAAGGATCAGTGACCAGGGGGTACCCAAAACCAAACTCGCAAGAGTCTCATGCCAAATAACTAATTCTTAAATTTTTTCCCCTGCTGATCTGAATTTGGAAAGGAAGGAACAAGAGGGAATGATTACCTTCCTCTCTTGGTGAGCCTTCCCTGGTGGCTCAGTTGGTAAAGAGTCCCCCAGCAAGGAGGACCTCCCCCAGGAGGCCACCTGCAATTGCTGACCCCGGGGTCTGATCCCCGGGTCAGGAAGAAGGAAATGGCAACATGCTCCAGTATTGCCTGGGAAATCCCATGGATAGAGGAGCCTGGCAGGCTGTAGTCCATGGGGGTGCAAGAGTTGGACACAACTTAGCGTCTAAGGCGAGCACTTGACCGGGCACTACAGACAGAGACCCAGGAGGCTGATGTGGTAGGAGATGCTGCCGTTGGCCGGTTTAGTCAGCACCCAGGATCTCTCAGGGGCAGCCCTCCTTTCCCCCCGCCCCGGAGGAGGGTGTCCCAGACAGTGCTAACTCATCCTTGTTATAAACATGTGGGAGCTGAAGTTTTCCCCGTCCTGTTAGGATTTTCAGCTGGGACTGACATAACACAGCAGAAGAGCATAAAACGTATTTACATGTACAAAAGAAGAAAAACGCTCACAAGAAAAATGGAGACCCAAAGAAGTGACCAGGCCTAAGTGCCTATATACTAGCTTGAACAAAGAGTAGTCACTGTAGAAAAGTAACTAAGTGACGTGGTGGCGATGGTCTAGTCGCTAAGCCGTGTCCAACTCTTGCGACCTGATGGATGTAGCCCACTAGGCTCCTGTGTGCACCGGACCTCATACGGGCAGGCTGAAGGAAAACACCGCTTAACTGGACACGGTTCTCTTGGCCTCTGCGCCTCATCTCCTGTGATAAGAATGCTTCTTCCTCCTACCATAGAGAAGGTACCTCTCACATGGCACTTTTATCTCCTGCTTTTAGAAAGAAGAAGGAAGGTCAGTGTACCCCTCTTGCATCTACAGTTTATCAAGTGCTTTTAATTCAAAAGAAGCAGTATGGGAGTTCCCTGGGGGTCCAGTAGTTAGGACTTGGTGTTTTCACTGTAGTGGCCTGGGTTCGATCCCTTGTTAGGGAACTAAGATCCTTCAAGCCTTGTGACAGAGCCAACAAAAAACACCTACAAAACCAAAATAACCAATATCCCAAAGTGGCACATTGTGGGGGCGGCAGGTTCTGAAGCTCAAAAGTAAAAGCGAATGAGCAGTGCAGCCCACAACTCAACGGTGCACATGCTTTCCCTCAAGACAACCACAGTGTGCAGCGGCAGGGCTTCTAAAGGCGCTTACAGGCGCCTCCCTGGCGGCCCAGTGGCTGAGGCGCCTTGTTTCCAGTGCAGGCGGCCTGGGCTCGCCCCTGGTCGAGCCACATGCTGCAGCGAAGACCTATCGCCCGAATGCATACATATTTTCTTACAAAGAATATTTATAGAGGGACTTCCTGGTGGTCCAGTGACTGAAACGCCACACTCCTAACGCAGGAGCCCAGGTTCGACCCCTGGTCGGGGAGTTAGATCCCGCACGCAGAGACTAAGAGTTTGCGTGCTGCACTTGTCGCAACTGAAAAGATCCCAAATGCTGCAACTGAGCATCCTGCGTGCGTGTGTGCTGTTACTTCAGTCATCTCTGACTGTTTGTGGCCCGATGCGCTGTGGCCAGCCAGGCTCCTCTGTCCATGGGGTTCTCCAGGAACACTGGAGTGGGTTGCCATGCCCGCCTCCAGGGGGTCTTCCAGACCCAGGGATCAAACCCATGTCTCTTATGTCTCCTGCAGTGGCAGACGGGTTCTTCACCACTGGTGTGCTGCAACTAAGACCACTAGTGCAGCCAAGAAAAAAGAATATTTATGGAATAATAAAGCGTTCAGTACTCAAGAGTCAAGGTGTAATACAATTAATAATTTTCATTTTCACCAAGGATTTTTCTTTTTTTACTCAGTGTATTTTAAATCAGAAATCATTTTTATTTCTTTTTTAAAAATTATTTATTGATTTGGCTATGCCAGATTTTAGTTGCACCATGCAGAATCTTCTGGTTACAGCATGTGAGCTCTGGCCTGGCACCGAAGAATACAGTGACTCTGAGAGGAGTTTGGTGCCGCTTCCTTGATTTATGCTAAGGTGGTTTTACCCCCCATTGTTTTGTAGCATCAGTGCACATGTCAACACAAAACACCAAATACCAAGAGAGTGAGAAGACAGGACACAGACTGAGAGAAAATATTTTCAAAACATATCTAATAAAAAGTTATCTAAAATTTACAAAGCAGTTTTTAAATGAAATAACAGGGAATCAAACAACTTGGTTAAGAAATAGGCAAAAGATTTGAATAGACACCTCACCAAAGAAGATGCATGGATGATCAACAAGCATATGAAAAGATGTTCGACATCATGTGTCATTAGGGAATTTCAAATTAAAACAACGAGATACTCCTGTACACCTGTTAGAATGGTGGAAGTCCCAGACACTGACAGTCTTCACGTGTGGGCAAGGATGTGGGGTCTAAGGAAGCCTTGTTTCATTTCTGGTGGGAATGCAGAATGGTACTGCCACTTTGGAAGACAGTTTGGTGGTTTCTCACTAAACCGAACAAACTCTCACATGATGCAGCAATCGTGCCCCTTGGTGTTCATCCCAATAAACTGAAAATTCAGTCCACACACAAACTTGCACACAGATGTGTATAGCAGTTGTATTCATAATTGCCAAAACTTGGAGGCAACCAAGGTGTCCTTCAGTAGGTGAATGGATGAATTAGCTGTGCTGCATCTACGCAGTAGAATTTGTTGTTTTTCAGTCACTAAGTTAAGAGGAGAGTGAAAACACTGGCTTAAAACTCAGCATTCAAAAAACTAAGATCATGGCAATCCGGTCCCATCACTTCATGGCAAATAGATAGGGAAACAATGGAAACAGTGACAGACTTTATTTTCTTGGGCTCCAAAATCACTGCAGATGGTGACTGCAGCCATGATATTAAAAGATGCTTGCTCCTTGGAAGAAAAGCTATGACCAACCTAGACAGCATATTGAAAAGCAGAGACATCACTTTGCCAACAGAGGTCTGTCTAGTCAAAGCTATTGTTTTTCCAGTAGTCTTGTATGGATGTGAGAGTTGGTCTATAAAGAAAGCTGAGCACCCAAAAATTAATGCTCTTGAACTGTGATGTTGGAGAAGACTCTTGAGAGTCTCTTGGACTGCAAGGAGATCCAGCCAGTCAATTGTAAAGGAGATCAGTCCTGGGTGTTCATTGGAAGGACTGATGCTGAAGCTGAAACTGCAATACTTCAGCCACCTGATGCGAAGGACTGACTCATTAGAAAAGACCCTGATGCTGGGAGGGACTGAGGGCAGGAGGAGAGGCGGGCAGCAGAGCACGAGATGGCTGGCTGGCATCAGTGGCTCGATGCACACGGATCTGAGCAAGCTCCGGGAGTTGGTGGCGGACAGGGAAGCCTGGCAGTCCACGGGGTCGCAGAGTCGGACACGACTGAGCGACTGAACCGAAGTGAGAGAAACTGATCTGAAAAAGCTACATACTTTTTAATTCCAACTACATGACATTCTGGAAAAGACAAAACAGTGACAGTAAAAAGGGAGTGCTGACGGGTGAGGGGAGATGGGCGAGGTGGAGCAGACTCTTTAGAGCAATCTCTTTCTGCTTTGTAAATAAGTTCACTTGTATCACTCTTTTCTAGATCCCACATGTAAGTGATTACCATATGGTATCTGTCTTTCTCTGGCTATACCTCACTGTGATAATCTCTAGGTTCATCAATGTTGCTGCAAAAGGCGTTATTTCATTCTTTTATGATTAATGCTCCACTTTATATTTTATCTTCTGTATCCATTCATCTTTTGATGGACATTTAGGTTGCTTCCATGTCTTGGCCATTGCAAATAGTGCTGCTGTGAACCCTGGGGTACATGTATCTTTTTCAATTAGTTTTCATCTTTTCCAGATACATGCCCAGGAGTGGGATTGCTAGGTCATATGGCAACTCTACTTTTCATTTGAAGAACGTCCACACTGTTGTTCGTGGTGGCTGTGCCAGTACACATCCCCACCAATAGCATAAGTGGACCCTTTTTCTCCACACCCTCTCCAGACTTCCTCTTTCTTCTTGAGTATTTTTGGCATTTATGTCTATATGGTGTAGATGCACTACAATGTATTGGTTATTGATTTTTGTCTACTGACTTCCTGTTATGGTGAGAATTTAGCTGTCTGATACAACTATCCCCTCAGCTCCTCCCCGTTCCAATATATTATCATTTTTTAACTAAATATTTGCAGTTTCTAATATTATGGCTATGCAGTTATTCATAGCTGAGCATTTATACTACTGATTTAATTTTCTTTCTTGTTTTATTTTCCCAAAGTCAACAATTGCCTTTCTCAGAAATATTAATTTTGGGGCAGTGCTGGGTCTTCGTTGCTGCATGCAGGCTTTCTCCAGTTGTGGCGAGCAGGGCTGAGTGGCGGGGGCAGGAGGCTGTTCTTTGCTGCGGCGCATGAGCCTCGTTCCGGCGGCCTCTCTGGTTGTGGAGCGCAGGCTCTAGGCACGTGGGCTCCGGTAGTTGCGGTGCCTGGGCTTAGTTGCCCCGTAGCATGCGGGATCTTCTAGACCAGGGATTGAACTGGTCCTTCACACTGTAAGGCATCATTCCCTGGACAAGCAGGGAAGCCCTGACTTCTTTTTTCCTTTGTGTTCATTGATAATTCTTGCACCTTCCTAAAACTTCTGTTTCTTGGCAGCATTCTCTAAATAACTCCATTCTTCTGAGTTTTGGATTGATTTCCTTTTAGGCCTGTGACAGAGCTGTCGTCTTGGGAGTCTGTAGTCATCTAGAAATTCTTCCTTCCTTCCTTCCGACGGGAATTCTGGCTACTGGATCGTGTCTTACCTTTTCTTGGTTTGCTTACTCTTTCTTGGTTTGATTTGCTTAAAAAAAAAATTATGGAAGCATGTTTCACCAGTAGGTTCTGGGGGTTAGAAAGCTACCAGCAGGTATGGGAATGCCAGCCCCTGGTGTTTCTGTAGTTTAAGTTACAGTGGCCTCATCTAAGCTGGTTGTCCGCCATGGGAGTTGCACTGCCACCGTGGGATCTGTTCACCATCTTCGTTAACGTTTGCCTTTCTTCCGTGTCAGGTCTCTTGTTTCCCGTATGTGTATCTTTTCTTTTGTGGTTTCTGCCCTCATTTTGGAAGAACATGCCCTCTAGGAGCTTCCTGAGAAAGGATGCATGGGAGGCAAAAGTTTTAAGATTTTCTATGTCTACCAAGTGCTTATTCTGTCACTTACTGAAGAGTTCAGCTGGGTACAGAATTCTAGAGTAGTGTATTGGTTAAGGAACAGACCTGTGTACTGCAGTTTAAAGAACATGGTTTACTTCTCTCACACGGATGGTCTGGAGGAAGCAGGCAGGAAGGCAGTCGTTCAGGCACCCAGTTTCGTCCCCACTGATCGTCCCGCCATTCCCTGGGTCGACCCTAAGCCAGTTCACCAAAACACGTCCACATTCACGCCCGTAAGAAGCGGAAGGAGCGGAAGGGGAGAGCAAGCAGTTCCCTTTGAAGCTGAGGCTGAGAAGCCTGCGCACCCTCTGATCAGCTCCGTGGGCTCCTGGGGGAGAAGTCATTTTCTAGGCCATCTTTTTACGCAGGTTGTTGCCTTCTCAGGTCCTAAGTTTACACAGGGATCTGGACCCAGTCTCCATGTGAGGGCTCCGGAGTTCATTTCCTGTGTGTGACCCTCATGAAACCCCCCAGCTCCAGGCTGTAGGGACAGGCAGAGGCCCAGCTTTGCCAACAGCTGAAGCCCTAAGGGCTGTCCATTGCTCTGAGCAGCTCGGACACCCTTCACCACTGCCTGGAGTCCCTGGCGGGCTGGACCTCCCAGCTTGCTGCCCATCTCCACCCCCTTCTCCCTCACACACCACCTCTCGCCCCCTCTGTTCCCAGAGCTCACCAACTCTTTCCCACCTCCTGGCCTTTCCCAAGCCGTCCCCTCCGCCTGACTCTTCCTGACATCCCTTTAGCTTGCCCCCTCCTCCTGCTCAGATGTCACCACCTTGGAGACTCTCCCTGATTCTGAACCACGGAGTTCATCACTATCTCTTACTCAGCTTTTACTTTCTCTCAAAGCACCCATCACTACTCAGATGAGGACCATGATTTTTATTTGTTCAGGATCTGACTCTTGACTAGATAAGGGCCTAGGAAGCTGATTCAGAAAGTGATACCAGGGAGCAGAATTGAGGGAAGGGGTGTGAACAGAGGAGTTGTGAATACGAGGAGGTGCTATTGAGTCAACTACCCAGGATCTTCTGAGGAGGACTATCAGTGGTGGCTCAGAATTCTTAGGGGAAGCGCGAGAAGCCTGTATACCCCAGAGCTGGCTCCTTTGTCAGGGGTGCCCCTCACAGCCGTTTAATTCCCCTGCACTTCTGGGCTGCATACGTGTCAGAGAGGTCTGCAGCAAGAAGCAGGAGGTACGGTCTGAGGTGAGACCCCGTCAGGCTGTCCCTGTGCAAAGCTGGTTGAGGCCCACAGAGAAGTGGTTGCTGTGACAATGGCTGGTAAGAGGTGGGGCTGGGAGACGACACAAGGGCCTTAAATAAGCATCGCCTGTGTTGCCCTTCCCCAAGCACTCAGATGAGTGACCAGCACACAGCAAACACTCAATACATATTTGAATGAATGAATGTATGTATGGCGCTGCAGTCTAGTGGGGAAAAGGGACGTAGTGATGAGCTAGGAATGTGAAGTGGGCTGTGATGGCGTAAATACAGGTTGTCAGGGGGTCTATAAGCTGGAGCCCAGCCAGTCTACTGGGAGAGAGAGGGCTTCCTGGAAGAGATGGCCCTTAAGCTGAAATCTGGAAGATGAGCAGGAATTAACTGCATAGCTGGCTTACGAAGCATTCGCACATCTAAGTAAAAATACCAGGCACAGAACTCACGGGGACATTTACCAAGCTCTTTCCGTGGGCCAGTCTGCTGAATGCTTAGTGGGTCTTGTTAGTCTCTGTTTTTAACGGTAAAAACCGTTGACCGACCCACCTGAGAAGTCAGGTGGCTTCCAGTGACTGGGAGAGAGAACCGTTCCCCCTACTTCACACGGGCGGACTGAGGCTCGGGGCAGGGCAGTAAGTTGCCTACAGTCACAGAAGTGAATGGCAGAGCCGGGACGAACACCCAGAGGTCCTGAGCCCCTGCTCCTGCGCTGGCCAGACAGAACAGGGGCTCAGGAAGAGGGAGTGAGGAGGAGGGGAAAGGAGGCGCCACCGTGCTGAGCTGGGCGGCACTGCCTCCCCAGCTACTACCAGCGGAAGCTGAAGGAAGGCGCCTGTAAGGCTCAGGAGACAGAATCGGCCGCAGTGCGGCTGCGGCCCCGGAAGAAGCTTCCCTACAGCCCCCCGCAGGCAGACACCCTGGAAATCCCTGAACGCAGAGTCCTCAGGGTCCTGAGCCGGCTGAAGCAGCAGAACTACGGTGAGGGCCCCGGGCTCCCCCAGCGGCTCCCCGCTTCACCCCGGGCTCCCGCAGCTGGGGCCAAGGCACGGCTCCTTGCTTTAGGCCTAGCTGTGTGCTGACGATCACCCCCCCAGCTCAGCCGCCCCACACTCTTCACCCTGAGCCTGAGCCCAGGGAGCACAGCTGGTCCCAAGACCCTGGACTGGGAGGGCAGAGGGGCTGAGCAATGCCAGCTCATCATTTCTTGAGCACTCTTGGGGTCACTCACTGTGATAAACCCTTTGCAGATGTGCTAGAATCCAGACATATTAATCATGTGTTTATTAATACCCCACGCGTTTACAATGGAAAAATTGAAAGTTTAAGCAACTTGCGTAAGGCCCCACAGCTCACATGTGTCAGAGGGGATAGTTTATACGCAAGCCAGACTCCTGCTGTGTGCCAAGTGGGTGGACAAGGAGCTTTCCGAGTGTCTAGGCACGTGCCCCTTTCTAAGCTGCTGTCAGCCCTAACCCTGTGCTCCCTTAAATCCTCCTCCTCAACTCTGAGGCTGACCTTAGGGAGGCCAAGTGAGTGGCCCAAACCCACCCAGCTTGTTGTGGCAGAGCCCGGTTCTCCCAGGGGTCAGCCTGGCTCCCAAGGCTGAGCGTGCTCTGAAACACCCCCCTCCTGCCTCTTCCACCACTGCCAGCTGCCAACCTGCAGAGCCCATACGCCCAGGTGCCTTGCATCCCGCTCTGCCCGCGGCTGGACAAGAAGACGGTCCGCCGGAAGCAGGGCGGCCACTACGTGCTGGAGCAGTGCCCCTCCAGTGGCCTGGGCCCCGACACGCACAGCACCCTCCTGCACACTGGCTCTCAGGGAGGCAGGTGGGTATCCTGAGGGCACGGCAGACCCCAGCGCAGGCCCGATAGGCCCCAGCGCAGGCCCGACCACTGCCGCGTGAGAGGGCCCAGGCCTAACCCAAGGGGCATCCAGCCTTCCGGGAGGAGGATGCAGACACTGCTGTTGCAGGGACAAGAGAGGGGAAAGGACAGAAGAGGGAAGAAACTAGTCTCTGAGAGCCTGTGGGCCGGGCAGATTGTTCCAGAGTCAGTGTATGTCTGCCTTTTGGTGCCCAGGACTCCCTAGCACCTCCTGCCCTTCTCACGCACAGGTTTAACTCTCAAGTTCTTTGTCCGAGTCTGATTCTGCTTTTGGAGTAGGAAACCGGCTCAGCAGCCGGGTGGATGTGAGCTCTGCCTGCAGCGGCCCTCTCTAGGCCTGCTGGGATGAACTGGAGCAGAGGATAGTCACGCCCTCCTGACCTTCTCTCCCGCCTCTCCCCCAGGGAACCCGGCCGTCTCAGTTCTATGCCGGCTCGAACCCACTGACCCTGCCGAGTCCTGACTCTGCCTGCGGACAGAAGGGTCATCGGGCAGGTACTGCTGCTGGATTTTCCTTTTGCAGCCTGGTAAGCCAATAAACAAGAACCTCAGCCTCTGTGCCTCTGTGCCACCGGCTCTCAGAGCACAGGGCCTCAGGCTCCCTCAGGCCTCAGAGCCCTGAAGGCAGACTCGCTCTGGAAACCTGCCGAGGGCCAGGTTTCCTGCTAGAGGTGGCCCGGGTGCAAGCCTTCACCTTCTGTGCACTCTCCAAGCACAGAACGGGAGTGTCCTCAGATGACAGTCTCCAGGCCTCGGACTAGGAGCCCCACAAGGGCAGGAACTCGTCCCCCTGCTTGAAGGGAATGGTGAACATCAGGGACGTGCCTGGGAAAGACCCTGGCCTCTCACACAGGAAGACCCCATGGAAAGGCAGCTGGGGGGGGGGTGGTGCGGAGGCCCCGGGGGCTGAGAGCCAGGGGTCTCCTTCCCTGGGAGTCGACGGGCGTGGGTGCTCGGCCACCCCAGTCCTGTCCCCAGAGCGCCCCTAGCAGTGAAATGCAGCCACAGCGAAAGGTGAGAAGGGCAGAGACCGAAATGAGGACACGGCTTTGACAAGTTTAAAACATGTATTTAAAATACAGTTTATAAAATGCCTCATCTGCCGACTCAGGAGCCCGCGGTGCGGGTGGGGTGGGCATGCCCGCCGGACCAGCAGAGCAGGACGGCAGGGGACAGGCTCCCTCCTGGCCCCCCCCCCCCCCATTCAGACGCCCGAGGGGCCCGCATGCATCCCGGGGGCCACATGGCCGAAAACAGGACCCCGGAGGCTTCCAGAGTCTCTGCCTACCGGGGAGGCTGGGGTAGCCCTGCCGGCCCGTCCCTGAGCAGAGCGTCCCCAGGCGGGGCGAGCAGGGGATGGCGGGGCTGGGCAGGGCGGGGCGGGGGCCCTGAAAGGGCTGAGGGGAGCAGATCGGGTGTTGCCCCCTGCCTGCAGGTGGGGAGCACCCTGACTGAGTGGGCGGAGAAGGGCGGGTCACCAGGCCCAGACCCCCAGCTCCTTTGGTTATAGGCTGACGTCAGAATAGTGGCTCATGGGAAGCGGTTAGCTGGGAGGTCTGAGGCCTGGCTTGGGGGTCTGGGAGGAGCTGGGGAAGGGGACAGAACCACGGAGGCAGAAAGGGGCAGCAGCCTCAGGTTTCTGCCCCCCTCACCCTCCCTGGGGTTTTCCAAGCCAAAGCCTGCAGCTTACTTTAAAAAAAAAAAAAGCACTTAAGGAAAGTTACAGACAGCTACAAAAAAACCCCCACAAACACACACACAAAATCCAAACCGTTCTCCCACCTCCCTGCCCACCTCCCCCCAACACAAGAGTTTCCTGTTTCATATCTTTGCAAACTTCTGCCTGTCACCTCTCCGTCTGGGGGGCCAGGGTAGACTGCTGGTGGGTGGGGGCAGGCACGCGGCGGGCAGAGCCCATCTTTGGCCGGAGGGAGGCAGGAGCGGCAGTCCCCACAACCTCCTCGATCCAGACACCCACCAGCCGGCCTCCTGGGCCCCCGCCAGGAGAGGGGATCAAGGGCAGCTGGTCCCAACGGCGGGGCCCTCGGCACCTCTGGCCTTCCCACCTGCCGACCCCTGTACCTTCTCCACCTGAAAAGGACAGTCTCATCTTGGGCCAGACACCACTGCCACGTGAGGGATGGACGCTGTCCGTCTCGGACGCGGAAACCTGGTCAGGGCCGCGGGGCCATGGAGACAGCAGCCTCCCCCTGTGCACCCTGCAGAGAGCCTGTGGCGGCACGCAGCGCCCCGCAGACTCTCACTGAAGCTGCGTCCAGCTCTGCGCACACACTGCTTCCGGGCTTCACTCAGAGGTAAGCCTGTGCTGTGCACTAGCTGCTGAGGCTGACAGCCAACCTCTGCTCCTAAGGGGCAGACGCAATGAGCCAAGGCTTGCTGGGCCCTGCTGACATCCCCACGGGGTGAGGTGAGGGCAGACCAACCAAAGGCGGGAGCAAGCCTGCGAGACCTGGCCCGCCACCGTGGCCAGCGCAAGCTGTCCCAGCCACAGACGTCACAGCATGGCTCCAAAACTCCTCTGCCGAGCAGGCAGGACGCCTGGCTGGCTGAGGGACGCAAGGCGCAGTGCAACGGGAGAGACCAGAGAGCCTGACAGGAGCCAGATGGTACGCACACAGCTGCTCTGGGCGGAGCCCTAAGCCTCTTCCACCTCCAAGAGCCAAAGCCAGTCTCCAGCCTTTAAGGGAACACTGCCTTCATTCCAGGCCCTTACTCTGGAAAAAGGGTGGAGGGTAGCCAAGGGGCAGGGGGAACCAGTCTGTCATCACCAGCCTTTGCAATGCACAGCTTGTTTTTCCCCAAACGCACTCAGAATGGTTTGCTCCTAAGGTAGTGATTTCACAAGGGAAATGTCCTGGGTACAGTTACCACGCCGATGCCATCAACAGTGATGGCAACCCACAGACTCGTGAGAGTTAGTTCTAAGTCTTGCCGGAGCGGGAAGGTCCACCTAACGTTCTGCCCACACTCAGCAGGAGGCTCAGCGTCCTGGAGTCAGACTGTCTCTGGGCTTCCCTTGTGCTGACAGCGAGACACTGAGCAAGTCTCACAGCCCTTCTCCTAACACCGGGAGTGCGGCCTCACCCCCACCGCCTTCCAGAAGCAGCCAGCCTGGCGGCAGGGAGCCACCCTGAGGGGTTTTGGAAGGGGAAGTCTGTTCACTTTCTCCATCTCCCAAAATACTAGAGGTGAGGGGCTGGCACCCTCCCCAGGCTCTCTGAGCCTACAGAGCCAGCCCAGTCTGCAGGCAGGGCGCAGAGGCCCTGGGCCGTAGCTGGGGGAGGGAGGTATAGGCATGGGTGCTCATCTGTCCTGGGGGCTGCAGAGCCCGGCCCCATCTGGGCGGCAGTAGGAACACAGAAGCTAAGCTCACCAAAGTCCTATTGGTTAATGTTTCTAGTGAATTTCCCAGAAACACTTTTAAGTAGACTACCAAACTACCCTTTCTCAATTATAAATTCATTAAACTGCTAAAACCTCTCCCATGCACTTTTTTTTTTGCAAATCAAATATTTGTATAAACAAAAATAGGAAGGAAAGAAAAAAAAAAGAAAGGGTATTTTCCCATGAAACTCGCTTTTAAGTGATGAAGACACGCACTGGAGGGTGGTGGACGGGAGTTCTTCTCTGCGCTCTGTTATCCCAAATTAACGAGCATGATAAACTGCTATTGCTGGCACTGGCTTCGCCCCAAGTGGCCAAGGGGCACAGCCTGACTCTCTACTCTGAGTCCCTGGGGGGGGCCCCAACCCTCCTCTAACCCCCACCCTTTCCCTTTCCATTGACTGGGGACAGCCCTTGCAGACACGCCAATCGCCGTGGGAAGAAGGGGAAGGGAGGTCACAGTGCATGGGGGTCAAGGTCACAGTGGGCGGAGCAAAGGGGATCACAGTGCAAGTCAGTCGGTCGCTCCCTCTGCTCAAGTCCAGCGGTCTGCCCCGGCAGTGCGGCCCGGGGTGGGTGGCGGCATCCTCGGCAGCCCGCGTTTATCTGCGCTGTTTGAAGCCTTGGGACCCATCAGGACCCAGAGGCTGTCTGATCACATTGTTGGGCTGCCGGCTGTCTTCCGGCTGGGAGATCCGGGTTGGCCTGAAGGAAAAAGACCAGAGGGAGGCCTGAGAAAGGGCAAAGGAGAGGCCCCCAGATCTTAAAGGCAACTCCTGCATCTGGGGTGGGGGCCAGTGGCTCCCGGCCGACTCTGGCTCCTGCTTCTCTCTTCGAGCAGACTCGGTGCACCTCCAAGCTGGGAAGCCTCCGAGAGCAGGTGGGGTGGAGGGTCCCTGAGCGCTAGTGCCCGCAGCACTCTGGAGGCGGGGGGAGTGCCCCAGGGCCCCTGCTGTCCAGGAGCAGCGACAGTGACCACAGAGAGCACGGGTCCCGCAGACCTTCGGGGGCCAGGCTCCCCAGAGGCCGGGCTGAGGCTAAGACCTCTGACCAAGGGTCAGCAGTGACCCCGCCCCGCCACTCCTCCGCTCCTCTCCAGATCACGGGGCTAATGGCTAACTCGTAGGACTGTGAAGAACTGAAAGAGAACGGACTTCTGCTACTTTGCCAAATGAGGGCTTAGAGGAGAGAGAACGGGAGTCCATCAAAATCATGAAGGCACGGTACAGATTAGTACTCCAAGCCTCAGAATACCCCCTCCCTCCAAAAGAGGCTTCTCATAGTTAAAGGATGTTTTAACAAATACTGCTTTACCGGGAGGTGACAAACTTCCATAATGCAACCTCTAGAGCTGCAGAGGCAAAAGTGCCATGAATAAAAAAAGAATTTAGGAAATTCACAAAAGCATCAGAGCGGGCCGTATGAGACCCAGAAGGTAACATCCGCAACTACTTGCCATTTAATTGTACAATAAACGGATGAGGCAGGCGATCATCATCCCGTTTCCTGGATGAGGCGGTGAAGACAGAGGGTTAGGTAGGTCTAAGCTAAGCAGAAGGAAGCGGCAGAGGTGCACTCAAAGCCGGCCAACGTGATTCGAATCCGCGCCGTCCGGCCCCTGCGCAGCCCGCCGTGCGGCCCCGCCCCGCAGGCCGCGCTCCTCCCCCAGGGGCGCGGCGGCCACACTCACCGGTCGAGGATGGGCTTCTCCTGCTCCTCCTCGGGGCTGGCGCTGCCCAGGATCCGCTTCCGGGCCTCCGCGTACTCCGCCTCCCGCTGCGCCAGGGACTTGACCGGGAGGGCCGGCCTGCTGGCGGAGTTGGGGCCGCTGACCACACCGTTGCTGGTGGGCCTCTTGAGGATGCGGATCTGTGGAGGGGGCCCCGTGGGAAGGCTATCGTCCTGAATCACAATGGGCACTTTGGGAGGAGATTTGGATTTCCTGCTGACGAAGAGCAAACACAGCCTCAGAAGTCCCGTCCGCAATGAGGAGGCCCCAGCGTGCCCCGCCTCACCACTCCCCCTCCCAAGCCTACGCATTAGTCTCTGGCCTCTGACCAGACACTGAAATTCTCACTCAAGGGTTTCGCCAAAGAGCAAGCTTGCTTATTAAGCTCACACAGCCCCAGGTCTGCTCCCCACACCGAACCCCAGGCGAGGGGGCGGGAACACCAGCTCACTCTGAGACTTCTCTCCTCGTGTTCATCACAGTCACAACCACCACAGTTTGGCCCCTGTGGCAAAACATCTCTTGTCCAGAATCCATTGGCCTCAGTTAGAAACCCCAGCTTCCCTACGGAGACCAGAATGTAACAGGCTGGTAGGTGGGGGAGCCCCTTAGCTTGGGGGTCGGCAAAGCATTCCTTCCCAGTCAAGGTCCCAACATGCGCTCAAACCCGGGCTCCAGGGGGCCGGCCCCGCCGCCCTGACCGGCATCCAGGCGGGACTGGCCACACAGCCCGGCCTTCTGCTGAGGGGCCTGGGCCTCCCGGACGCTGGCGGCCCCTTCGGAAGAGCTCCCGAGCAGAGCCCCTCCTGCCCCCGCAGCAGGGCTCTCCGTCTGCTGGATGCGGCGGGGCTGCGGTCAGGACGATGCAGACGGCGCCTGGCAGCGCTCCAAGGAAAAGCACTGTCCACAGCTGGGGGAGCACGGCGGGCGTGTGCAAAGGGCGGGGCGGGCAGCAGGGACAGCGGAGAGCGAGGGTCCAGGCGGGAAGGGCCACGAAGACCCTCCCCGAGCGGTCACCTAGCTCCTCCTCAGAACCGAACAGCCCCGGGGGCCTGGTTTCAGGGCCCTGTTCTCAGGAGGGGTCGGGACGGGGGTGGGGTCTGCCGCCGCGGGGCCTGGAGCGGGTCTGGGGGGACCAGGGCGGGTGGCCAGGGCGCTGTGACCAGGCGCGCACACAGACGGGGAGCCAGGAAGCCAGTGGGTGGGCAGGGCCCCCCGGGCCCCCGGGGACAACTAGGCAAGCCCACAGAGGTCCTCTCCTCCTCCCCGCGGGACGCTGACAGGTCAGCAGGGCCAAGACAGACCGCGCCACTCAACCTGCACCTGCTCTGCAAACCTACTTCCTCTGCTGCCCGAGTGGGGGAAAGCGATCCTTAAAGGTCTTGAAGAACCCCTGAGAACCTTTCCTCCCCGACCCCCTGGTGACGCCCTGAGCCACCAGTCGTGCAGGGCCCAGGGGACCGCCTGCCCGACCCCCCTGTGTCACAGAGAAGGAAAGTGGCGCCCAGGAGACAGCCTGCCCACACCTCAGTCAGCCTCCGCGCCCAGCCCTGGCCTGGCACCACCCCCTCTCTGCAGACCGCCTCTCGGGGGCCCACTAACGCAGCACGCAGGCGACCACTGCAGCCTCACTCCCACAGCCGCCGTGTCCGACCCTAAAGGAAGCGCTCGCTGCCCGCGAGCCTGACCTGCCACACCTAACGGCCGGCTGGAGACGCCGCTGACTGCCCAGCGCTCCCGGCGGAGCCTGAGCCTCAGACCAGACAGCAGCCTTACCTCTCCTTTCGTGTGATCTTCAGTTTTTTTTCCAACCGTCTGTCTATTTCCTAGAGGAAAAAAATGTATATAAAAGGTGGAAAAAAATCTCTCTCAAATAAAAACTTACGTCTTTATTTTCAGAGCTAAGGGCAAGCGTCCTCTGTGACGAGGGACGACAGTGTGTCCTCAGAAGTCGGGGGTGCAGCCCTCCCTTCATGAGCCTCTGGGGCGTGGGGCCCTGACTCCTTGCAGGTTCGTCCCCCTCCATGCCTGAGGCTGCGTTGAGAGTTCTAGACCTCATCCTTCAACTGGGGTCTCTGCACGGCCTCGAACCAGTCTCCTGGCTGCCCACCTGTCCTTCAAAGAGCCACTCACTTCAACTCTCCACACATGAGCCTGCCTGGGTCCTGTCCCCACTGAAGACGCTTCAACTGATCGCCGGTCCGGTCTAAGCCCTATGCAAGCCTCCTGCACACACGCCTCCAGCTCCTGTTCCTGTCACACCAACCACAGCAAAACCAAGCTGGCCCGGCCCGCAGCCCCGTGTGGGGTGCGCCTGCCTCCAGTCTCGGCCCCCCGGAAACTCCCAGGTACCCTGCAAAACACAGCCTGAGCGGCTGCCTCTCCTCTCTCAAGTCTCGGCGCCCACACAGGTCATCACCTGCTCCTCAGACACACGCTCTCCCTTCACGAGCCGTGGATCACGTATTTTACAATCAATTTTCTTTTTTTTTTTTACATGTATGGACTAGAATTCTGAGACTAGCACCTAGCAAGAGGCCGAGAACACAAGAGAAGCCGAGCGCCTGCGCAGCCGGCTGGGAGTCGGAGTCCTCCGAGCCTCAGCAGCAGCAGCTGCAGGCCGCTCCAGAGCCTGGGGTGCGAGCCTGCACGTGCGGGACAGGGCAGCGGCGCCCAGCACAGCCCAGGCTCCGGCTCCTCAGCTGTCTCCTGTGTGTTCTTAAAACATGTCCCATTCACCCATGCTCAGGGAGGGCGAGACCATCTAGCTACCGGAGAGGGGCGCAATCATACGCAAAATTCCGTACTGGTTCTCAACCTGGGGTGACTTTGGTACATTTGGCCACGTCTGGAGACATTTTTCAGGTGTCATTACTGGATGGGAGGTGTGCTGGCATCCGGTGGGCTAAAATGCCCACCAGGATCCCACTAAAATCCTACAGTGCACAAAACAGCCTCGCAGCAAAGAATCATCTAGCCCCAAAGGTCAGCAGTGACAAGGCTGAGAAACCCTGGCCTAGTGAGATGGGTGGGTTTTCAAAGGACTCTAGTACTTGCAAAATGTTAAGAACGATGGCCTTAGTGAAAAGTTTTTGAAATACTTTTTTCAAAAACTTCAGAGCCCAGAGCTAGTTTTCACAAATTATATCCTGAAATATAGTTGATGGCTACAGTTCAAGCTGGTTAGCGGTACTGTTCAAATCTTCTACAATCTTACTGATTTGTTTGATCTATAGACTAAAAGAATCAATAATTATTCCTTTTAGTACATTAAAGCTTACCATTGTAAGTGACAATCTCTACCTTAAAATCTATCATTTCACATCAATAAAGCTATTCCAGTTTTCTTTTGGTTGATATCACCTGGAATATATTTCCCCCTCTTTTACTTCCTTTCATGTCCTTGTTTTTGTTTCCTGTGAACAATATGAAGCTAGCCTAATGATATGAAGCTGAATCTAAATTGAATCTGACACTGATATGACTGATGCTGAGTTGTGTTTAACATGTTTTATTTTTATGAAAGACTCAAACTACATACATTTGCTGCTGCTGCTAGGTCGCTTCAGTCGTGTCCAACTCTGCGCGACCCCACAGACGGCAGCCCACCAGGCTCCCCCGTCCCTGGGGTTCTCCAGGCAAGAACACTGGAGTGGGTTGCCGTTTCCTTTTCCAGTGCGTGAAAGTGAAAAGCGAAAGTGAAGTCGCTCAGTCGTGTCCAACTCTTTGCAACCCCATGGACTGCAGCCCACCAGGCTCCTCTGTCCATGGGATTTCCCAGGCAAGAGCACTGGAGAGGGGCGCCACTGCCTTCTCCAAACTGTATTTAGGCAAGCATAACAAACTGTATTCTGAGGCCACCTCCAGCCCTCTGGAGGGGGTAGGAAGCCACAAAAATCAAACCTCTCACTCAAGCTTGGAACACAAGCTGGTGCCCGATGGCTGTCTAATGCTGAACAGAAATGGTGCATGGAGGGGTGAGAGAATGAGCTAGATGTTTCCTGTGAACACACAGACATGCACTCCAAGAACACCTATGCCCACAGCACCCTCGGTGATGAAAGTCTTCTAAACTTCAGGACTGATGCCAGCGTTACTGCCTGAGTCAACAGTGTGTTTCGCGTTAGACTGATGCCCACCAACGTTTAAGGGCTTTTCACAGATAACTGGTGGTTTTAAAGTTTGCGTCAGTTTGCTACTTCCTACTCAAGCTCCTCCATCACAGATGCAAGGTTTTACATCCACGGGGTTTAGTCTTCCAACGGGTCAGATCGAACGCCTCCAGAGGCGGGCAAGCCCCCAAACTCCCTCTGAAGGGAGCACAGTGGCGAGGGCAGGGGGCTCCAGGGGGCCAGGGAGCACGCGTCCCTCAGACAGGCAGCCACGCCCGGGGGACTGAAGCTGCTGCTCCAGCGTGATGCGAAAGCTCCAGGTTTGTAAACTTCATTCCAGGGACGCTCGCCTCTACATTGCTCTGAGGGCCAAATTCGAGGCAAATGGACCTAATAATGGGTTAGCAGGTTTTTAAAAGCACTATGGGAAACACACAAGATGGTGACTGAATCTGAGCGCGCCCACGCAGGCCTCCTCTCAGGAAAGACTCCAGGGCCCGAGGGAAGCCGGAGAACAGGGGCTGGTGGAGGAAAGCCCTTCAAGAGGGCGCGCGACCTCCCCAAACCCCCTTTCCGGTCACACCAACCCTGTGTGAGCCAAAGCGGCTTTTCTCTGTCTCCGTCAGATGAGGGGAAGGTGCTCAGAGAGGCTACAGAGCTCCCCCACGGTCGCAGCACAGCCCCAGAACTAAGGCCTCTGGAGGCCCGCCGCATGCTGCCGCCCCCACGCCGCTCAAGCCGGCGGGCACCGAGCCCCGCTTCCTCCCACCCCTGGATCCTACTCTGCCC
The DNA here is from genome assembly GCF_023091745.1 of Budorcas taxicolor. Taxonomy (NCBI): domain Eukaryota; kingdom Metazoa; phylum Chordata; class Mammalia; order Artiodactyla; family Bovidae; genus Budorcas; species Budorcas taxicolor. The sequence goes on from NC_068911.1 coordinate 180,105,858, forward strand.
CCGCACCCCCTCGGCACCGCAGTTTAGTGGGTTGAGGAGGAGCTCGGCCGGCAGTGGGGAGGGCGGGCTCTGACGCCGGCAGCCCTGGTGGAAAGCGGGTCCCGGCCGCCTCGGCTGGCCGGCTGCAGCCCGGCACGCCCAGGGCCGTCCGCAGGAGGCGGGCGCTCTGCCGGCAGCTGGAGGAGGCCCCGTGTCTCCTGCTGGCGTCTGTCCAGGGTCAGGAGTCCATTCTCTCCTTGGACAGGCCCTTGCAATCAACGCATGCTCCGACCCCGGCTCTGAGGAGCTGGGCGCAGCGGACACTCTCCTACAGGGCACACTACAAGGAGAACGCCGGTCTCCTCAGAGGCGACAGCAGAGGGATTCCAGCAGTTGCAGAAGGCCTGGGGAAGCGCCTGCTGTGGCCCCAACAAAGCATCCAGCCAGCTAAGGGCACCTGCCTCTTCCACAGGGGTGCACACAGGCCCGGCCCAAGGTCAAGCCTCCTGTGGGAGAGGCCCAACCTCCACGGCTAGTGTCTCCCATAGGCTCAGCACTGGAGCTCGACCCTGAGAGAGGAAGGCCCACTGGGGCGCAAGGCAAGTGTGAGGGCACAAGCGATCACGGGCGAGGGGAGTTCTAGTTCCCACGACTCCTCCTTCCGGAAAAGCTCTCTCTTTCTTCTCGAGTAGCACTGAACAGACTCCAGAAGATGGCGCTGTGTCTCCTCTCTCTGGGTTGAAATCCTGTGCAACAGGCCTGCTGTCACCAAGCGCAGGTGGCACTTCACGTGTGGAGCTGCACCTCCGCTAGAGGAGGGCCACGCTGCCTGGTCTGCGAGAACGAGCCAACCAGAAAGGCAGCAGCCTGGGGCCGGGGAGCAACGAAGAGCCACCGGGGGCAGCAAGGTGCTCCTGGACAGGCTGGTCCTTAGGAGAGACAGAAGGGAGGTCACCGCCACAAGACGGGTGCAATGAGACGTCAGGGTCTGCAAGTTCAACGCACCCGAGAAAGACGCACAGCCCCACTGGCTGCTGAGGCCCTTGATCGTGCGACGAAGGTGCTCGCGTGAGCCTCCAGCAGAAGCTGGGGGTGGATGCACAGGAGCGGAAGGAGACACCGTGAACAGTCTCAACTGAGACCCAGCCAGAACCTTCCAACGGAACGGAGGGCCAGCACGTGTGTGCACGGCAGGCAGACGACGGGGAGAGCCGTGCTCCATAACACAGAGGCGCACGAGAGAGAAGAGAGCAACGCAAGGAGGGAAGAGGGGAGGACACAGGCGGGCGAGAGAGCCGGACTCCTCGGGCCGTGGCGCAGAGTGCAGGACAGCACCGTTACAGCCGCACTGGCAAGACGCAGACTTCACCGCTCCCCCTAGGGACGGCGAAGCCAACCCAGGCCCTCCGGTCACCAGGCCGCCGACACAACTGCCGAGAATCTCGATTCCGGGTGGAGGTCTGAGAGGTCCTGGCTCTGACCAGGAAGCACCGTCTTTCCATCAGCACAGTTACGCTCTAAGGGACTTTTTGAGCACAAACTGTCTCTCTGCCAGTTGCCATTTCAGAAGTTGGTATTTTCTGATTCTCCTCTCAAATTCAAGGCGAAATGACCAATCTTGGGCTCCCTTTGAACCGCTATGCCCCACAGGCTCACGCAGTCCAGCTCTCCCAAATTGGGAACCACATCCTGCAGGGAGACCCTGGGGGATCTGAAGAGACAGCGTTCCTCTGAGAAACAGAGCCTGGCTGGTCGTGCGGGAAAGTCGGGAGAAAATGCCATCAAGGAGTGAATGGTGAGCCCACCTCCCAGGGCGCTCTGGCCCCTGGACTCGCAGGGCAGCGGCAGAGCCCACGCCGGGCCAGCCTCTCTAGGCGCCGGCAGGACCACAGCGCCCGGCGCCTGGCGAACAGGCTGCCTCTGCCAGGGCCTCCTTGGGGCAGTCTCCCCAGCAAGGCACCTGTGTCTCCACACCACACACCGGGGGAGTCTGGCTCCTCCCTCGAGGGCCTCAATTGCATTTAGGAATAAAACAAAGTAACTCGCAGGTAGCTGCTGTTCAGTCGCTAAGCTGTGTCCGACCCCGTGGACTGCAGCACGCCAGCCTCTGTGTCTTTCACCGTCTCCCAGACTTTGCTCAAACCCACGTCCATCGAGTCGGGGATGCCAGCCGACCATCTCCTCCTCTGTCGTCCCCTTCTCCTCCTGCCTTCAATCTTTCCCAGCATCAAGGTCTTTCCCAAAGAGTCAGCTCTTTGCATCAGGTGGCCAAAGGATCGGAGCTTCAGCATCAGTCCTTCCAATGAATATTCAGGGTTGATTTCCTTTAGGATGGACTGGTTTCATGGGTGGAACCAGCAAACTCTGGTCTAAAGCCAGATAAAAAGGTCTGCATAACTCTTAAAGCACACCCCTGGCTATTTCAAGTCCAGGTGTGCAATTTACAAAAGCTTTTCCCAACAACCTTCATATCAACTTTAGTAACGGCGCTTCATCCCTGCCTTTTCCCTCCACAACACTGGCATGGCGGTGATCCGGTCCTGCCACGGGGGCTGGCCGTCTCCAATGCCTCTGCCTGCCCCACCCCTCGGCTTACTCCAGGAAGGAGGGCACCCACAGTCGCCTCGCCCAGGTCTGATTTTACAGCCATGCTTCAGGATCCCCGTCAGGTTCAATAACTCCTGAGCAAACACGATTGGGTAAATCAGAGCAAAAGGCAGAATTCCGAAGTTGAGAGACAAGAGCTGTGGGGCGCAGTGAAGCCGTCAGCTGCCTCTTTAACACAGACTCGGGTTGGTCTGTTTGAAGGTTCCATTTCCCACTAGGCATTCCTCCTTCCTGTTACTCCCACAGCAAGGAAAAACACTGCACTTTAATTATGTGGGTCACTGTAGGGCACAGGATAAAGTCTAAAGCTCCCTCCCCAAGGAAATCTATGCTTTGTTGATGTATCTCAAGGCTATTTTCCTTCTGCTTCACTGTGATTAAAAAAAAAAAAGCTGGAGACATGCGTTTACGGAAAGCCTAAAACCTGCCAAGCAGGAGACGCGCTAGCAGCGGGAGGCCGGGACGAGTGAGGCAGTCCCGCCGACGGGAGCCCCGCCAGGCAGAGGCACAGCAGCCCCGCGGCTGCAGTGCGAGGCGCGCACGCACTGTCGGGAGAGAGAAACGGAGCCCGGGGAGAGCTGCGCAAACTCGCGGCGGGGAGACAGAGCGGCAGGGAGAACAGAGGGAAAGGAAAAAAGGGGCCCCAGAGAGACGCTTCTTAAATAGAGACGCTCAAATCTCGAGGGGCATCTGACAATGGACCCATCTCTCTAACCTTAGATTAGGTTTAGAAAGTCATCTGAGATTACTTCAGCTGCACCCAGCAACGGTTCTTATTAGCTGGTATCCATACTACTCAAAAAGCTACCGCGGAAAATTAGTTAATAACTCCTGAGGCCAGCAAGATATGAACTGGAAGAAGTCAGGGGCACCAGAAAGCAGAAAGGGCTCTGGGGCGGCAGGCAGTAACCACCCAACGATTTCTACTTGGTTGGAAGGGACACCCACCTCCTGCTTTCCTTCCCTAGCTCAGCAGAGCTTTACGGATCCCTGTGCGCCTGCCCAGGAGGAGGGAGCCCTTTGGGCACGCTCTCCTCTGCCTCAGATCCAGCTGGGCCACTGTGCGCAGGGGTGCTGCCCTATGTGGCTGGGACGCGCTTGACACGTGGCTGGTCCAAACCGAGAGGCGCTTTAAGTGCCAAAGACACAGCTGACTTCCCAGCCTCAGTTACGAAAAAAAGTGTAACGTAGCTCATTAATGTATTTTCATATTGTTTATATGTTGGATACTACTCTGTATATATTGAATTAAAAATATTAATTTCATGTGTTTCTTTATACTCTCAAACATGGCTTCCCGAAAATTTTACGTTACCTCCGTGGCCTGCAGGATACTTCTGCTGGGTAACACTGCTTTAGACCTAACCTTAGAACAAGAAGCATCCCTCCTGTCCATTTCATCTGCCAGCAACCAGTGACTGAGTGCCCGAAGGGCCCCGAGGCAAGCGCGAAGCAGCTAGCACTCACTCAGGGCCCAGTGTCCGGCTCAGGCCCTGCTCTGGGCGACACTCCCCGCCTCGCTTCAATTCAGCTCTCTGCGCTTAACTGTCCCTCCCAAACCGCCCTGCACTGCCGCTGAGCTTACCGGTGAATCCCAAACCTTGCTCAGTGCTCCTTCCCTGCGGCATTTTTACAGCTTAAGTAAGCTTTTATCAGTAGAATGGATAAACCATTTTCTTTACTCAGCCTCCCAGACACTGCGATCCCGGTGGTTCCCTCTCACGCTTCGAATTTGATTTCTTCTATAAGATAGGTTCCTCTTCCTCTCCCGATTCCTTGAGGTTGGGGAGTTTGCCCCTTCTGTGTCCAGGCTGGCTTATTAAGTGACCTCATCTAGTTTCACAGCTTTAAAATCACTCACATACACAGTCCCACTTGGATTTGAAAAGGTACCTCGGCCTACTGGGTCCAAAACCAACTCTTGGTTTCACCCCGTCGCGCAAACCTGCTCCTTGCAAACCTGCTCCCCCCACCGCATTTCAGCAAGTCCAGTCTTCCAGGGCTCAAGCCAGACTCTGGACTCGCCTCTGAGGCCTCTTCACACGCACATCAGCAGATCTCGCTGGTTCTATTTTCAAAATGTGTGCTGAATTTTCTGAGCGCTTCTGCTGCAGAGACTGTCCTGGTCTCAGTTTCGAGCGGCATCCTGATTATTTTCTGTGCTTCCATTCTTGCCCCTACAGTGTGTCTGCAGAGCACCCAGAATGATCTTTTTACTCCGGGATAACTTTATTTACCTCTTATCACTAGGCAAGGTAGATTTTATTCATCTAGTTCTACACACAAGGAAAACAAAGCTGAAAAGGAGTGATGAAACAAAAATTTTAAGGCAAGATAAAAATTTAAGCAGAAGCTTCCCCTGCCCGCGGGTCTCCCCGCCCCCTCCAGCGTGCACTGCGCATCTGTGTAAGCACGAGCCAGACCCTCTCAGCAGCCGCATGCCTGCTCAGCCAGGGACAGCCCTGTCTCCCCCTGGCATCAGGCATGTGACTCCTCAGAAGACAGTGCTCCTTTCTAGATCGTGGAAGGGGTCAGAGTGACCCACCACTTGCCCCGTAGGTACAGACATCTCTGGGGAACTTTATGTATTATGCCAATATACCGACTCCCAAAGCACAGCGACTGGTGCAGAACAAACAGGTTGGACACCCTGGGGAGACACTTGGCCACACCTAATGGAAGTTCTCAGCTTAAATACTTACTCACGGCCTTGTTACTTGCATTCTACCTGTTTTATAAGATTATCATTTTTTAAACTACCAAATGCGTGACTGACCCTTCAATACTATTAATGACGATGAGGTCACTTGAACAGCTGACCAAAGGAACCGTTCCGTAAGGATACTGGCTGTGATAGCCTGACCCCAGCTGTATGGAGAAGCAGCTAGAGGGAGCCACTGCCTGGAACAGAACAGACTAGTAAGTTGGGCAGTCCAGGGGTTCCGGTACTGTTAACCGGGCTGAGGCCAGGAGCACATTACATGGCCTGTCCACAAAATCTTCACCTGACCTGGAGATGAGCATTCCAAGCACTCCGGGCAAACTGGTCATAAAATGCCTCCCACACCTTGGCTGAAACTAAGACCAAAAGCAAAAGGGACTGTTCAGTGAGGAATGTCAGCCACCACCCTGTTCTACAGGAGCCACGCCGCCAGGCACCGTGATCACTGGCCTTCCACACCCTTGGGAAGGAGGCAGGCGGACGTCAGGGTGAGGCCCTGCGCTCTGGGGAAACGGGCAGAACTGGTCCTCAGACGGCTACCTATTTTCAGGAGAAAAGTCTACCGAGCCGGCTTCTCACATCTCCCCGGGCTTGAGAAAAGCGCTAAACCCTAAGACGCCTGCCTGTCCCTCGAGAGCGGCAGGCGCTGACGGAGCCGCGCGCCCGGACCACACAGCCCTCACCACACACATGGCGCCTGGCCCCCCGCCTCTCTGAAACTGCTCTCAGAGCCCTCTGAGGCTCTCTGACCACAGCCTTCAGGTCGGCTAGAACAACACTTTCCACTAGATTATCGATAAATTGATCAATGACAGTAGGTAGTGACGTGCCCCCAAATCACACCTGGCACTTGAACCCTTAGCCTAGCCTCCTGATTTCTGTCCTGCCACGGATGGAGAAAGTGGGTCACTGACCGCCCAGGGCAACCTATCCTTTCTTGTTCCTTTTAATAATGAAGATGGCAAGGCTTCTCTCCCAAAGGAAATATCAGACCTACAGACTTTGGGGGATGGAGCAAAGTCTCTATTGCTCCCCGACACCAGGTTTTATTCGACACCCAAAGACACCTTCACCACAGGTTAGTCAGAATCATGGGCAGCAGGGGCAGGAAGCACAGTGCTTGGGGGCAGCCAACAGAACAGGCAGGACAACAGGGGCACAGAAGGGGGGGGGGGGCGACAGGGTGGGGCCGTGGGGAGCAAGCCAGGCCAGGAAAAGGCATGCAGATCCAACCTGCAGAACGCAACGGGCGCCCCCAGCAGTCCACAGGCTACAGGTTACCCGAGGCCATCAGTGTGAGCTACGGATACAGGGGCCCGAGAGGGCAGAGCTGTTCCATTTCCCCTTCACATTCTCTCTCTCCGCTTGGCCAGATGTTAAAAAGTTATTTCCCACTTATAATCAAGATTTCAAGGCACTCCCTGGTGGTCTGGTGGTTAGGACTTGATGCTTCCACTGCTGAGGGCCTGGGTTCAACCCCTGGTCGGGAAACCCACAAGCATCGAAGCACAGCTCAAAAAAAAGAAAAGAAAAAAAAAAAGATTTCAACCAGCATCTCACAGTCACTGTTGTTAGCATTACAACTCACAGCAGCACTGTCTTTCTGGCTCTTGAGCACTGAGTTCAAGTTTCTCAGATACACAGAACGCATGAGCTCATCATCCAGGCTACAGAAGCAGGTCAATCCCAGGCAAGAGACACGCAACTGCACAGGACACAGGAACCAGCAACCGAGCGCCGGGAAGCATTCAACTGGTTAGTTCTCTGCCAAGCAGCAACGGTGAACAGACCGTCCAGAAAGGCCCTGAAGCGCAGGCGCAGGGTGCCAGCAGCCTCAGCCCGGCCGCCCGCGGGCGCTCCTGTCCCGCACACGCCACTGGCTCACGGAGACAGAGGGGACACGAGCTGCACTCCGCCTGCCCTGTGACGCGCCCTCAGGAGGCTGCCGAAGGAGCCCTGCCAGGAATGGCCGGTGAATGTGGGAGCCCCCAGGTTTACAGGCTCTGCTCATTCACCAGTGAGACATGCAACTCAGCAGCAGGAACAGAACGGGCGGCTGGAGGGTCACAGATGCGCTTATAATCAAAGAAGGCCAGAGCACAGGGGCTGGACATCTGGCTCTCAAGGTCTATCAAGAGCAGTGCCAGTCCTGACCTTTCCAGACTCTAGTCATAACGGTCCTGCAGAGCCTCGTCGAAGGATCACACCCCTGAAGAATGCCATTCTAACTGCATTTTAACAAGCTTTACTGTTCCTTTTAGAAAGGAGAGACTGTTTCCTGTATTCATTTTGTAAGGGAAAGTTTTGGGTGTGGAGGAGAGGATGACTTACAGTGAGGGACATTTTTAAATGTCTTACCCTCAGGGGTAAGATCCTTTATGTACACAGAGACCACTGTTAGGATTTGCTGCTAACTTCTGTGGCTGCTGGCTTTAACCTTCATCCTGCATCGAGCTTAGCTGGGTGGTAAGGAGAAGGATGCTTGGTGGAGGCGAGAAGAGTTTGGAAACCAGCTGGGAAGAGCAATCTCTATAGTAACCACTTAAGAAAAACCAATTTCATTCTGTATTTTGGCCACAGATAAAAGTAGCTAAACTTGATCTCCTAGGAAACCAACAAGTCCGCAGCTATTGTGACAGGAAAACAACTTCTGTGTCCGTGGAAAGTGTGCAGGAAAGGACCCGCTCCGCTTGTGAAGGCGGCCACGGGATATGGCCTTAAACAGACAACGAACCCTGGGGCCGCTGCAGCACAGAGGGGACAGTGGGAGAGAGGGCCGGCTCCAAGCAGACCGGAGCCACCAGATCCAGATGACAGTGCGTCTTCTCTGGAAGGACTTTACCAAAGCTTTAGAAAGACACACGGCTCTGACCTGTGGCAGAAGGAAAAGCAACTTTCCAAATTCCAACCCACAGCAACCATGGCAGCTCTCTTGTACACCCAGAGCACGCTGGGAACAAGACCCCCATGCAGCCCCGAAGAGGAGCGCTGAGCGGTTACGAGTGAAAAGCTCACTATTCTTTCTCTGAAATCACAGTGAAACATCTTTTTTCCAGAGTCCCAGGCACGGACTGCTCAGCACAATCACGTCTCAACTAGCCAACCGCTTTATAGAAAGCCCCTCTGAAGACGTCAGTCCCGCGAGCTCAGTCTTTCCGTAAGGAGCAGAGACAGCTCAGCAACGGCTCCTGCGGCCACGCTACGCCTGGGTCTGTGCTCTCTGACACCGCAAATCGTAAATGCCTTCTTTACTGTAACACAGACAGAAGGAAATCGGCACCAGATAGCCCCCAAATAACTAGTATCTGCCCCCATCCACACCCAGTGCACACCCTCTGCGATGACAGCGACTGCAGGCAGCACTGAAGACCCCAAAGCGAGGCAGGCAGCCCTGCTTCAGGGAGAACGGTCTCTTCTCTAAAGAAAGCTAAGCAAATCAAAGCTCCCATCTTTTAAATTAAAATCTAACCTTGGGGACTTTCCTGGTGGCCCAGTGTTGAAGAAGACATCTTCCAGTGCAGGGGACATGGGTTCGATCCCTGGTCAGGGAACTAAGATCCCACACGCCGCGGGGCAACTAAGCCCCCACGGCGCGACTCGCAAGGCCAGTGCGCAGCAGCCACTGGGCCCGCACTCCAGGACAAGAGAGGCCCTTGCTCCACAACAGGAAAGAAGCCCCTGCACGCGCAGCTAGAGAAAGCGCACGCTCGGCCGAAACAAGCACAAAACTCGCCCCTCTCCTAAAAAAGAGAGCGCCTCCAACACTCTGCTTTGCTTTCGGACAAAGCCCAAGCTCTCCAGAGCCGTGTAGAGGAGGCTCTTCCAGACCGGCCCCTGCAGACCTCTCGGGCCTCAGCTCTTGCCAGTCTGCCCTGCCAAGGATCCCCCTCCAGCCAGAGGAGATCCTCGCAGCTCTGCCAACGCTGCACGTTCTCCTCTCACCGCCTCCTGGCCCGAGTGCACTGGCCCCACTCCAGCTGTCCTCCCAGACTTGCCAGTGCTTAACTCAACTGGGCCGTGGAATCTTACTTTGGGCGTCACCTTCCCTACAAGACTGTCTCTGATCCCAGCCCCAGGACCCCGTCTATACTTCTTCCAAAGAAAGTGCTGCCTCCTTGCCTCCTCACTGGACTGTGCCTGGGACCTGGAACACAGCAAGGATTCCACGCTCACTGACACTTTACCAAGACTCACACACCACATGATATCGCCGAAGGGCTAATGTTCAGATGACTGGCTCAATGAGAGTAGAAAGTAAACCTAAATTCTTAGTCCAGAAGACCACTATCCTTGAACTTAAGATACACTTTCTTCCAACTAGCTACGTGACTTCAGAAGGCAACTTCTGAGAGGCAACGAAATGAGAAAGGTTGCCAAAGCTTGATGTTAACTACCAGTCCAATCCCATTTACGCACCATCGCCCTTCCCCCAGGACTGGGCTAGCTCACTGCCAATAATATGGAGCAGACTGCGTCTTCTTTGTGTCTAAACAAGCGAGCATAAAGCTTCAGTCAAACAATCAGAAATCTGAACCTGCGTCCATCAACTAGCTTTTAGAAATGTTTTGATTTTTAAACTTTTTCCCTTCTCCCTTTTCTTTCTCTAACTCCTATCCCATGCTTGCACAGTAATAATTAATCAGTACCAGATGTTTCAAGAATGTAATGTCTTAAAAATGTAACCTCTGATATCACTGATGCACAAGTCTAAGTTACTTTCAAAACAAGATGACCTCTGCAGGTTCCGCATCCGGACCACCAGGTCACAGACCACTGGGTATGAGGCACAGACGGCCTGGCTCCTGGAACGATGGTTAAGAAATATCACCACAGAATGATTAACCACCAGCTTCCCCTCTCTTTCCCCTCTAGAAACTCCTCACTAGGGAATTCCCTGGCAGTCCAGGGGCTGGGACTCTGCCCTCTCACCATGGAGGGCTGGGGTTCAATCCCTGCTTGGGGAACCAAGACCCCACAGGCCATGAGGCACTGCCAAAACAAACCAAAAAATCCTCCTATCTAAAAAAACCAAGCTGGTGTGGATCTGAGGCTTGTCTCCGACTTCCGTGCAGCCAAGTCCTAATTCTGCTGCGAACACCTTGCTTTGCTACAGCCCGGGAACGTGAGCTCTTTTCATACTGAGCAAACTGTTAGCCTGATTTGGGGGGAAATATGAAGATTACAAAATGCGCTATTTGTCCTCAAAATGTGCTTGAGATAAGGACACAACTTAAAGAGTCTGAATCAACATTAACTCAATTCTACATTTTCATTTCTCCCAAAGGCAGTGTATTTTTAAAGTATCACTTCCCTGATGGAATATAAGTCATATTTTTTAACTTGTCTTTTCTCTTTTCTGAGGCTGTAACTTGTTGGGAGAGTAGGTAAAGGGGCAGTTTTATACCAGGTAAGAGTTCACGATACTAACTAAAAGCAAAATGCAGTCTATTTACAGAACATTTGAGAGGTTTCTCAGTCAGTCTCCCCCCAAAGGACACAACAGAACTTGATACTGAATGTCTTGAAAATAAACCGGAAACAATGACCTCAGATGTCCTGACAAATAAGAAAGAAATTCTAGCAGGATGGCAAAATTCTCTGCGGTGTCGGAGAACAGGAATCACCAAAAACCTCTACTTTCAAGGATTAGAACTCTAGATTACATAAAGTTCAAATGCTCACGTTTAGAATGAGTCAAACCCCATTTGCTAGCCTCGCCATCCCAGTTTTTTTATTTTGGCAAGGGGAGGTGTGTGTGTGTGTAATTTAACTCTCATTACCGTATCGCAGTTGAGAGACAGGGTAACCTGAAGCTGAGACTTACATACCCAGCTGGCTGCATCTGAGAGACACTGTATAGTCAGTTTTCCTATGATACAGACATCAGGTCTCATCCCCTCCTTCAAAAGTACACTTTTACAAGACTCTTAATGAAATTCGCAAAGGGAATCAGATTCAAGGGAGCCTTCAAGTATAAACCGAAAGCAAACATATTAAAAATAAAAGTCAACGCCCAACTCCCAAACTGTCCATAGATCTCCAAGTGGGAGGCAGCAGAATGCGAGAGAAAGAGTCCAGATTTGGAGTCAGACAGGTCACATCCCAGCTTCCAGATTACCATCTGCGCGACCTTGAACCAGACAGGTTTCCCTACATCTCAGTTTCCTTACTTATTATCCTACAGAGGGTAATACCTCCGCAGGTGCTCCAATTAAATGAAAGCTATATAAAGGAACCTGCACCGTGGCAGCACTGCTCGCGACGCCCGTGTGACAAGGCTGGGCTCCGTTTCTCTACCTGGCACTTATGAAGGGTTTAGCACAAAGAACCCTGGATGAGCACCAGAAAGATCCAAGCTAGATCTAACATCTCTGGGGTCTGTTCAGCTATAGAACTGAGAGCGGGCTAGCTTATCTCCAAGCACTCTACAGCTTCTCAAAGACTAAGGCAATCCTCAATTTCTGGACCCTACATTCATTTTCTTCTTTAAAACATGAGAAACTCATGTACCTTTGAAACAGGTGAGGAAAAAACAAAGAAAGGACACGATTCTCAAGAAACATATCATTTGAGTCACATTCAAATTGTAGGCCAAGCTCTTTCGCAGGGAGCAGCAGGAGGGGTTCTGAATGATTCACTCACATTCGTAGGCAGTAAACGCCTCTACCGGGAGATTGTGAATTCTCTGGCACAAACTCGCTGCTGAGCACGCTGTCTAGCGCAGACACTCCAAACTGCGTGTTGAACGAACAAACACCCGGCCGGCTGACACCTGCTGCTCCTCACAAAAACCTTTTCATTGCTCTCCTTACTCAAGTCAAAATTCAAGAAAGATGGTCTAAGAATTGTACTCAATACCTTCTGAACGAGTTGATTCTTCAAATCCTCAATTATGCTGAGAAACACCCTGAGAGATGCTGAACCACCACTGGGAAAAACGTCAAGGCCAAAGGTCCAGCATTAAGGGAATGCTACGGGAGAGGTCCGTTCTCGGCCTCCTCAAGCGCTGACAAGCGCCTTCAAAGCTTGGGGGGAGGGGGAACGCAGCTCCTGTCGTTCTACCCCGACTTCCCTCCTAGCTCAGTCGGTAAAGAATCTGCCTGCCACACAGGAGACCCGGGTTCGATCCCTGGGTCGGGAAGATCCCTGGAGAGGAAATGGCAACCCACTCCAGTGTTCTTGCCTGGAGAATCCGATGGACAGAGGAGCCTGGGGTCGCAAGAGTCGGACAACTGAGCCACACTCGGCTCTCCACGCCCTACTCCCGATACACAGAGCTCCAGGGGGATGAACAGATACGAACACGCGAGCCCCAAAAGACCACACCTTCAGCAGGGTCACCACGGACTCACACACTCTGAAAACGCCAAATTAAACACGAACCAAGTCGAACTGGCTGCTCCAGCTTGGGATAAACTATCTTCGCACAGCTTGTGGAGGCAAACAAAAGCCCCCAAAGCGAAGAGCCGAACGGTCCATCCCCGCTGCGCGCCGGGGCAGCGGCTGCCCGACGCAGCGCGCCCCTGCCCCCGGCGGCCACTCTTCGAGGTCCTCCCGGGGCTCGCGCCCGCGGGAGAGGGGCTGCCGCCGGGGCTTTCGGCGGTTCTGCCGGGGCCCTCCCAGTAAAACTGAAAGAGGAAAACAGCCCGGACTCGCCCACCGAGGCGGACGGCAGGAAGCAGCGGGCACTCCGGCGGGGCCGACGGTCCAGAAGTGACTCCGTTTCCTCCCGCTCTTCTCCGGGCCCCGCCTGCCGCCCCGCAGCGCGCACTCCTCCCCACACGGTGCGTCGCTCCCCATCAGAGCACAGGAACTTTCAAATGGAGCTCTGGGCGGGGGCGGGGGTGGGCGTCCGACGGGGAGAGGAGGACCGTCGGAGCCCGGGGCGGGCCGGCGGGCGCCCGGCACGGAGGCCCCGGGCGGCGGGGGGGGGGGGGGGGGGGGCGCCCCGGCGGCGCGCACGGCGGCCCGGGGGCAGCGGGGGAAGGAGGCGCCCCGGGCCGAGGCGGAGAGAGAAATGGAACGCGGCCCCTTTAAGAGGCCTTCGCGGCGCTCGGGGGCCAGGGGCCTCTCCTTCATCCCTGGCCCGGCGTGTGGGGCACTTCCTCGGGGAGAACCATCCCCGGACCCGCTCCCCGGAGGCTTCCCTCACGCCAGGTCCCGCCCGGCCCAGCCCCGGGGCGGCGGCTCCTCCTTACCCCGCTGTCGGCCGCCTCCTCCCAGCTTTCAGCGACCTCCTCATCTTCCATCTTACTCGCCGCTTTCCCTCCTCCCCCGCCCCTCCGTGCGCCTGCGCCCTGAAGCGCGTCTCCGTCGCGGGCGCCTGCACGCAGGGCTTGGCTCAATGAACCCCGCCCCCTGCCAAGGCCGGAAGAGGCTCCGGTCCAAGGCCCACGAGCCTCGGGGAAGCCATCTTGAAAGAGGGCAGAGAGATCAGAAGGTGGCCATTTTTCTTAAGGGCGACGTGTACTGAATGGGAGTCCCTGTGAAGTCATAGTCTTGGGTACGGGAAGTGTGTTCCTTGGAACCATCTTTTCTAAGGGCAAACAATTGACTTTTTTTAAGTTACAGTTTTCATAACCTGCAGATTGCTTTTTCAAAATTCTCAAAACACTTTTACACCTCAAAGAATGAAGCAGGAAGTAAAACATTGACCAGTTTAAACTGGTTTTGACTCTTTAAATAGGCTATTTATTAATCAAACCTTGGAGAAGGCAATGGCACCCCACTCCAGCACTCTTGTCTGGAGAATCCCATGGACGGAGGAGCCTGGTAGGCCACAGTCCGTGGGACCGCAAAGAGTCGGACACGGCTGAGCGACTCCACTTAGCCAGACCGTGAGGGCTCACAGAGACAGCACTGCGCATGCGCAGGCCGGGAAGCCGCGTTTCCAGGATGCGCACGCAGCCAAGACTTCGGGCTAGGGAACCGCAGCGCAGGCGGTTGCGCTCGGATCCCTTGGCCACGTGAAGCAAGAAGTCCTTCAGCAAGAAAACTCCGGCTTCCGTCTGCCGTGGCACCTCGTTAACCATATATGGACTGCTTTGAAAACTAGCCAATCGGCTTGTGCCAAGTTTGAATTTTCCCTAACTCCTTCAATTTTGCCCCAAACCGCGGCGCGGGGAGGCAGGTTTCAGGCCAGTTTCCTGTCTCCTTGCTGGTCGACCTCGCAGCAAAGCTCTTTCTTTTCTCGAAAGACGACCGTGGGGTCGTCTGGCTGAGGCCCTGTCGCCCCGGGCCGGGTGTAGGTCCTCGGCACAGACCCTGGGTGGACACCCAGACGCGATTTGTCTGGGGACTGCTGTCGGGTTCCTGCTTCCAGCCGCAGAGGCGCTCCAGGCTCCTCCGCGCTCCTTTCATTTTGGGGGAAAGAAACAGCTCCTGGATCTTTTGGGTGAGTAACCTCGCGAAAACGCGCTTGTGTATAAGCTGTCCGTTGGCCGCATCACGGTTACGGGGTAGAGTCCCACTCTAAGGGAAACTGTATAAAAGGTTACAGCGCCTGCGGAGGGCGGAGATTCAGTTCCTCGCCTTGGAACTAAGATCCCAGGAGCCGGCCGAAAAGATGAAAACGCTTACAGCCGCTGAGGTACTCAAAAGTTCGGATTAGAGTCCCAGGCCCTTAACTTTCTTTGTCAGTGTCTGATTGTTTCATTTGTTAGAAATTGGCTAGTAGGGTTAAATTGGATGGTCACAGAAAAACTTTATTGAATCTGTATTCTGCCATTTTGCTGTGGTCATCCTGAAGGAAAAAACCCTTCTAAAATGGGGAATGGTAACAGCGTACCTGACAACACTCCCTTGAAAAGTGTTCTTCAACGTTGGTCGAGGGTTAGCTCTAAGCCGATGAAAAAGAAGCAAATGCTTTACTTGTGTAACACTGTCTGGCCCACATATCAGCTGGAGTCAGGGGAAAAGTGGCCCCAGAATGGGTCTTTGAATTATACTACTATTTTACAATTAGACTTGTTTTGTAAGAGACAGAAAAAATGGGAAGAAATCCAGTATGTACAATCATTTATGACTTTATATCAGAGGAGAAACTGGTATAAGGAAATTAATGAGAACACGATCACGATGGGTCAGAGGGAAGACTGTCAGGAAAGGTCTCTTTTACCGGAGTCAAGGTCAGATGGTGATCTGGTCCCTTCATCGCCACCTGTTGCAGTAGCCCGATGGCCTGCCGCTGCCTCGGCGCCTCCTCCAGTAGCCTGTCCCTCAGCGCCTCGTCGCCCAGCGCCTCGTCCCCCAGCGCCTCCTCCAGTAGCCTGTCCCCCAGCGCCTCGTCCCCCAGCGCCGCCTCCAGTAGCCCGACGGTCTGCCCCTGCCTCAGCGCCTTGTCCCTCAGCACCTGCTTCAGTAGCCCCTCCCTCGGTACCCCCTCCCTCGCCAGCTCTTGTGTTAGCCCTCTCGTCCACACCTCTAGTGGCTCCCTCGACTTGTGAAGCGGGCCTTCCTGCAGGCAGTGCCAAGGGGCCTACCAGTCTTCCTCAGGCTGCTGGCCCGGCTCTGTGCTCACTGTTAGCAGATGGGCACGAAGGCACGGTCTCCCTTCTCTGTCCCCATCAGGGTACTCAGTTTGGCCCAGGGAACACTCTACCTCAGGCAAAGCGATTTCTGTTCAGGCAGGTCCCAGCTGGCTTAGATGACCAAGGCCAATCCAGAGCACATGGAGTGATCCATTATGGTTTATCAGGAATAGATTTATTTAATTATAAAGCTAAAATGCCATCTTATCAGGATGATCCCAGGAAGATGGAGCGTCTCTTTAAAGGCATTTTTGCTGTTTATCATCCTAACTGGGCTGCAATACAGGTCCTCTTGAGTAGTCTCCTCAGTCCAGAGGAGCGCAGCATGGTATTAGAGAAGGCCCGTGAGGAGGCTGAAAGGCTCCGTGAGATACACCCAGAGAGTCCAATCAGAACTTCAGCAGAGCAGGCTCTTCCTGGAGCTGAACCAGGATGGGATCCCAGTGATCCAGGAGATCAAGCAAGGCTGGATCATTATAAAGATTGTTTAATGATTGGACTGCAAAAGGGGGCCAACAACTTCAAGAGGGTCCAGAATGTACGGCAAGGGCAGGAGGAGGGCCCATACCCCTTTCTTGAAAGGCTTCATGAGGCTTTCCGAAAATATACTGATATTGATCCAGAACACCCAAATAACATGGGACTGGTCAATTTAACCTTTATCAGTCAGAGTGCCCCAGATATAAGAAGAAGACTACAGCAGCTAGAAGAGGGACCATGGTTGCCGACGGCTCAGTTGCTTGCGATTGCTCTTGAAGTGTTCAGAGACCGACTCACGGTTCGAGAAAAGCAGGAGCAATGCATCTTGAGGAAGGCTGCTCTGCTCAGCCGTAACCAGTCAAGGCCCAGCAGGACATCTGCAAGAAAGAACAGACGGCCACTGGTAAGACCCCGGGGACCTCCAAAACCCAACCGAAAAGGTCATCCATTTGTTGGGCCACAACAATGTGCCTTTTGTAAACAGGAAGGACATTGGAAACGGGAGTGTCCCAAAAACAGATGGGGCCCCCTCTTCCCCAAGACAACATCCATCAGTGGTGTATCTGGGGAAGTTGCTCAGAAACCTTTTCTACAGAGGCTCCAATGTCACATAGAGAAAACATCTATAAAGTACAGCTTTATGTATGAGCCTGAATGTCATAGTCCCTCATTAGGACAAGAGGTACTAAAAAATTTAAATGACCAAGTGGGTTTCTCAGCAGAAAAAGTAGACGCCAGAGTACTCCCAGGTCAAGATTTCACCCTCCAAGCTGCACCATTACAATTGGGAAACAAGACTCCATCAGATGTCCCTGAAGAAATTTTACAAAAGATAAGAGCAGATGTTTGGGCTGATGGGACACCAGGAAGAGCCAAGACAGCTGACCCAGTAGTAGTAAAACTCCGTCCAGGTGCCCAGGTTCCAAAGTTAAAGCAGCCTCCTTTGAAAAGGGATGTAAAGGAAGGCATAAAGCCTCTGATAAACACCTTTCTTAAATACCAATTAATTCAACCATGTCAATCCCCATATAATACTCCTATCTTGCCAGTACTAAAACCTGGGACTGGAGAGTATCTTTTTGTGCAGAATTTGCGAGCTATCAACCAAATTGTAGAGGATATACCTTCAGTGATGCCAAATCCTTATACTTTGTTTACAGATTTATCTGGAGACTTTTGCTGGTTTACAGTTCTGAACTTAAAAGATGCCTTTTATTGCATACCCCTCAGTCCTGAATCCCAGAAACTGTTTGCATTCGAGTGGGATGACCCAGAGACGAACGTAAAGCAGCAGTATTGCTGGACGGTCCTTCCACTAGGGTTTAAAAATGCCACCACCATCTTTGTGGAGGCCTTTTTGAAGGACTTGAAGGATCTCCAGTTAAATGAAGGAATCTTACTCCAGTATGTGGGTAATATACTAATTGCTAGTAAAACTAAGGAAGCTTCAGACCAAAATACAGTCCTCACTTTAAACTTTTTGGCAGACCGGGGATATAAAGTCTCCAAAGAAAAGGCACAAATTTCTCAACCAACTGTAAAGTATCTAGGAGTCGAGTTGTCAAAAGGACAGAGAAATCTGTTGCCAGATCGAAGGGAGGCAATAGCTGGGGTGAACGTGCCCACCACCAGAAAGCAACTGAAAAGATTCTTGGGAAAGGCTGGGTTTTGTCGTATTTGGATTCCTAACTTTGGACTCACGGTCAAACCTCTCTACGAGGCTCTCAAAAGAAGTGTCAGTGAGCCATTGAACTGGACTGCTGAATGCCTTGAGTCATTCCATACCATCAAGCAGAAAATTTCAACAGCCCCAGCCCTTGGTCTCCCGGACAGTAGAAAGCCATTTGACCTTTTTGTGCATGAAAGACAGGGTGTGAGTCTTGGAGTGCTAACTCAAAATTTAGATACTGCCAGAAGGCCAGTAGCTTACTTTTCCAAACAATTGGATATTGTAAGTCAAGGATGGCCGGTTTGCTTCCGGGCTGTGGCTGCGACCTGTGACCTTTTACAGGAAGCTGAAAAGTTCACCAAGGGCGGTCCTACCAGTGTGCACACCCCGCACCGTGTGCAGCCTTTACTTGAACGAAAGGGCGGATGTGTGCTTACTGCAAAGAGGCTAGGAAAATACCGAGCCATCCTGTGTAACAGCCCGAATGTGACATTAAAGGAGGTGTCTGCTTTAAACCCAGCCACTCTGCTCCCTGGGGCAACAGAAGGACCTGCTCACGACTGTATGCAAGTAATTGAAGAACAGTGTCCTCGACCTGACCTGACCGATCAGTTTTCAGAAATGGATCTAGAGAGAGATGATGAATGGGGATTTTATGTTGACTTTTGAGACTTGGATGATGATGAGTAACAAACGAAGAGGCTGGATATATAATGAACAGGAACTAGTGCTTGGACTGCAGCCTTTAAAGGGAAGAATTACACTCAACTACATCAAGGAACCCCTTATAGGAAGGACACGACCTATCATTGTCTACAAAAGTTTATTGTTAGTCCATAAATGCAAAGGACCATTCAAAAGATAATACAAAACCGCCTGATTTGCACCAGAAACCACCCTAAAACTGGGCCACCTCCAACAGAACCAGGAGGTGATTGGCAAATAGACTTTACTGTTGCGCCAAGAGCCATGGGACATTATAGGTATTTGCTGGTATTTGTGGACACCCTCACAGAATGGGTTGAAGATTTTCCACACCAGAGAGAGAGCTTCCTAGGTAAAAAGGCCTTACTGAAAGAAACTAGCCCTCGTTTTGGGTTGCCTCTTTCAATTCAAAGTGACAGCAGAGGAGATTTCATAGCTGGGGTAACTCAAGGGGTCTCCGGGGCCCTTGGGCTACAATAGAAGTTACATGCTTGATGGAGCCCTCAAAGTATGTCAGGAAGCCAACTTCACTTGAGATGAGGTCTTAACAGTTGCCCTTTTGAGGAGGGTAAGAATGGCCCCTAGAAGCAAAGGCCACTTGAGTGCCTATGGACTGTTACATGGGAGACCCTGCCTTAAGGCTGAGTATTATTGCAGTCTTGAAAGTGATCACATTGTAAAATGATTAGATAGTATAAAATGTGTAAAATTCCTTGGTGCTATCTTATTCTGTAGTTGATTAATGTTTCCCACAGACATTTCCTTTGCAACGCAGAAGCCCAGGGAATTGGGTCCTCCTGAAACTTGGAAACAGTGCTTCGCTGAAGATCAGCTGCGGCCCAGGTGGATAGACCCTGTGAAGTTCTTCTGTTTACACATTCTGCAGTAGAGCTAAAAAGAGTGAAACCCTGGGTATACCACTCCTGAGTAAAAACAGTACCCATTTCTAACCAGCAGCTCCCTGTCCCCTTTACAGTTCTCAAACAGGGCACACTCTTTATGGACAGGAGAAAGTAAGCATACCAGCCGCCTTAATACTGGTGGGGCCTGGAAACCCCTTACTGATTTCTTGACCCCTGATTACACTTGTGAACCCTTAACTGACCTTAAGTTACTTTTCATCTAGAAACAGGACAGCTAAGACTCCACCTGGCTGGGAAGAGATGAGGACATCTTCAAATTAGACAGCTTCTGTCCAGAAGTCTGGTCCAGGCATATATAAATAAATATTCAATCACTAAAAATGTTTGAAATAACATGGTTTCAGTTAAGTTCAGTTGCTCAGTCGTATCTGACTTTGCGACTCCATGAACCGCAGCACGCCAGGCCTCCCTGTCCATCACCAACTCCCGGAGTTTACCCAAACCCATATCCATTGAGTTGGTGATGCCATCCAACCATCTCATCCTCTGTTGTCCCCTTCTCCTGCTTTCAATCTTTCCCAGCATCAGGGTCTTTTCAAATGAGTCAGCTCTTCACATCAGGTGGACAAAGGATTGGAGTTTCAGCTTCAGCATCAGTCCTTCTAGTGAACACTCAGGACTGCTCTCCTTTAGGATGGACTGGTTGGATCTCCTTGCAGTCCAGGGGACTCTGAAGAGTCTTCTCCAACACCACAGTTCAAAAGCATCAATTCTTGGGCACTCAGCTTTCTTTATGGTCCAACTCTCACATCCATACATGACCACTGGAAAAACCATAACCTTTACTAGACACACCTTTGTTGGCAAAGTAACGTCTCTGCTTTTTAATATGTTGTCTAGGTTGGTCATAACTTTTCTTCCAAGGAGTAAGCATCTTTTAATTTCTTGGCTGCAATCACCATCTGCAGTGATTTTGGAGCCCCAGAAATAGTCTGCCATTGTTTCCACTGTCTCCCCATCTATTTCCCATGAAGTGATGGGACCAGATGCCATGATCTTCGTTTTCTGAATGTTGAGCTTTAAGCCAACTTTTTCACTCTATTTCACTTTCATCAAGAGGCTTTTTAGTTCCTCTTCACTTTCTGCCATAAGGGTGGTGTCATCTGCATATCTGAGGTTATTGATATTTTTCCTGGCAATCTTGATTCCAGCTTGTGCTTCCTCCAGCCCAGCGTTTTTCATGATGTACTCTGCATAGAAGTTAAATAAGCAAGGTGACAATATACAGCCTTGACGTGCTCCTTTTCCTATTTGGAACCAGTCTGTTGTTCCATGTCCAGTTCTAACTGTTGCTTCCTGACCTGCATACAGGGGAGCAGGTTTCTCAAGAAACCAGGTCAGGTGGTCTGGTATTCCCATCTCTTTCAGAATTTTCCACAGTTTACTGTGATCCACACAGTCAAAGGCTTTGGCATAGTCAATAAAGCAGAAATAGATGTTTTTCTGGAGCTCTCTTGCCTTTTCAATGATCCAGCAGATATTGGCGATTTGATCTCTGGTTCCTCTGCCTTTTCTAAAACCAGCTTGAACATCTGGAAGTTCATAGGTCACGTATTGCTGAAGCCTGGCTTGGAGAATTTTGAGCATTACTTTACTAGCATGTGAGATGAGTGCAATTGTGCAGTAGTTTGAGCATTCTTTGGCATTGCCTTTCTTTGGGATTGGAATGAAAACTGACCTTTTCCAGTCCTGTGGTCACTGCTGAGTTTTCCAAATTTGCTGACATATTCAGTGCAGCACTTTGACAGCATCATCTTTCAGGATTTGAAATAGCTCCACTGGAATTCCATCACCTCCACTAGCTTTGTTCCTAGTGATGCTTCCTAAGGCCCACTTGACTTCACATTCCAGGATGTCTGGCTCTTGGTGAGTGCGAGTGATCACACCATCATGATTATCTGGGTCGTGAAGATCTTTTTTGTCTAGTTCTGTGTATTCTTGCCACCTCTTCTTAATATTTTCTGCTTCTGTTAGGTCCATACCATTTCTGTTTTTTATTGTGCCCATCTTTGCATGAAATGTTCCCTTGTAATTTTCTTGAAGAGATCTCTAGTCTTTCCCATTCTGTTGTTTTCCTCTATTTCTTTGCACTGATCGCTGAGGAAGGCTTTCTTATCTCTCCTTGCTGTTTGGAACTCTGCATTCAAATGGGTATATCTTTCTTTTTCTCCTTTGGTTTTCACTTCTCTTCTTTTCACAGCTATTTGTAAGGCCTCCTCAGATAGCCATTTTGCTTTCTTGCATTTCTGTTTCTTGGTTTCATGGACTCCTAAAGAATAAGGTATGTTTTTGGAGGACTGTTAAAATTAGGAGTCATAGTTCTGTGTATCATAGGGTTAATCTTTTTACTCACCAATTTTTTTACTTATTATCTATCTCGTATATTTAAAAAGACCTCCCCCACTCTCATGATGATTGCCTGAGACTTTAGAATTCAAAGCAGGACTTGTGAATGTTTACAATCAAGTGCAAAAACAATTTCATTCCTGTTATAATAATCTGCTATAATAATGTTATAATAATGCTGCTACTCAGCAAGAAGCAGCTATGTAAGAAAACTAGGGTCTTTTTGAGTGAATAAACTTCAAAAAAATGTAAATGAGATATGAGCTTTTAGATAAACTCTATTAAGAATAATTATGCTTTAGGAATGTCTGTCTGAAATAGTCTGTCCAAATTGGGGTAACTTGAATTGGGTTGTGCTAAACTAAGTGATGGAAGTTCACTGACTAGCTAGCTCATTTCCAAATAGAGTAAGATTTTGAAACATTTATTACTGAACATTAGTTTCCTCTTACAAAGAAGCTAAAGAAATTTGGGACTGTTAATGACTAAAAATAAGCTGGCGCAAAAACTTGAATTTGGCTTTTCTCTCTGTTAAAAGGACACACTTTCTTCAGATGTTGAACTGCATTTGACAATAGATTTAAGTTTATTTGCCTTTTACATGGTCTGTTCTGTATTCGCCTCTGAAATCCCATGTTGTTACTTTGACTGAGTGAATAGCTATTGTTTCACAGTGACCTGTAGTCCCATCTGACTGAGTGCTCGAAACCTTTCTGATATTTGTTGACAAAACTTCCTAAATCATTCTAGGAAGCACTTTTGGCTTCTAGCTAACTTTGGGAAGCTTCAGAGGGCCCCTGAAACATCCCAAAGGGAGATATTACATTAATTGGGTTCAACTTCCGTGTTGAATTACATGGGAAGTATTGTCAGGTGAACAGTAAGTCTCGGGTCTATTGTATGGTGAATGTTACTAATACAGATATCCTAGAAACAATTCATATGTAAATTCTGATATATTCAGGTAAAATGTTGCCATAACTCTAATTACTATCTTAAAGTGTTGTCACAGCACTAACTGAGTTTCTTGTGAAAATGCTTCCTCTTCAAGAAGATTTATAGAAAGGACTTTTGGATAAATACAAGTTTCTGAACTGGGTAAGAAATTAAAGGATTCTAGCGGGAAACCTGATGACTGTACAAAGGTTAACAAAAGGCCTGAATGAATTGGCAAATATGCTTGTCACTTTTATGGTTTCTGAAAAATTACTTGTTTGAATCTGTTTTCCAGATCTTAGGAAACCTTCGCTTCAAACTAATTATGACTTAACAGAAATTTGGTAAAATGATATTTAATAAACAAATTGAAACATTTACCTTTTTTCTCTATCTGAGCCCTTCAGAAATTGGAAACTCGTAGGGTTCCAGTAACTTTATCAGATAGATTAGGAAGGTTATCTCACTAATAGGTACAGAAATCTCAGTTTTGGAGACCTTGAGAAAGGGAGGAATTCACTTAGATCTGTTAGGCAAAATGTGTGATAAGCCTTTGGGATGACTTTTCTACCCCTGAAAGGTTTTATTTTAAAGTTAAGTTTGAGACTCCATAAAAGTTTCAGCAAAGCAAAAAAAAAACACAAAAGTTTATGATCAATTATGGTTATATAAATAATCAGGTCAAGTTTATTGAGAATAGACCTACTTTGTAAACAAGTCTTAATTTGGTTATATTTGGTAAAAATGAGGGTGATTTTAGGGAGAAAAGGATGTTTCAATGAGTGTTAAATCCCAGTCTGTATCTACTAAGACTCATTTCCTGAATAGATCTCTGCTGTTAGGATATATTAATGTAAAATTTAATTGAATTATTAAAGGATACTCTCAGTTTGTTTCTGAAGCTTAGCTCAATAATCTGTCTTTGGATAAAGATCAGATGCCTTGCGACCTGCAACCAAGACTGGAAAAAGACATAATTTAAGGAACTGTCTCCAACCTGGCTGGAAGGACCTTTTATCAGCTACTCTTAACTGGCTCATGCACAGTGAAATTGAAGGAAAACTGACTCTTGGACTAACTCCCACTTCCAAAGGCCCCTCCACTGGACTGGTCTATAAAGAGGACTGGCTGACCTCAAACTCACCTTAAAACGATGCTCAGACAGAGGAAACTGCACGAGGATGAGAAGACGATGACGTCAGAAGTAGACAGCTTGCCCAAGATGCCCGACCTGATTCTAGGGTCATTTACAACGCTTTCTTGATTCCTTGGACCTTTGCACATCAATCGAACGTTTTCTATCATAGACACGATTCTATGCTAATTTAAAGCTCAATCCAGTTGTTGGGTTGTGGCCTAGTACTTCTGGGTTACCTTGGTGGATTTCTCCTCTCCAGGGCTCTGATTGGATAGACCCTAGAAAGTTTATTTTAAAAGAGAGTTCAGTCCTGTTCTCTCTATTCATGATATTACTAGGTGGGATCCTCTCACTTGGTCAGTTAATAATACCTGCTCTGACCCTGGCTCATAGATTTAAGTGTTTTCTTAGGGTCATTTAAACTCAGTAACAAGCTAAGTCTCAATCAAAAAAAATGTGACCTCTTGACTACTAAAAGGAAAATTCCCACAATTATGGGATGGGTCTATATATGCTTAACACCAGGCTATGGTTAAGTTTAAAAGCTCTTTATGTTGGGAACAATTAAATCATACTAAGAATGATCAACCTAGTATTATTATAAAACTAGGCTGAGTACTTTGTGAACTATGCCTATTATTACCGTTACAGAGAATGATTGATATGAAACTCAATGGATTTGCGGTAGTAACTTATAGCCTTGGCACCTACCAGGATGGATAGGAAGGTGTAGCCTGGGATTACCATGAACTCAAGGTCATACACATAATAAATTAGAGGTAAAAGATTTACAACATACCGTAGAAATTGAGACAGGATATGAGGAGACAAATGCCTGGCTGGAATGGATGAATATTCTGTGCGCCCTTGAAATAAGAGCAACTGTTATGCTTGCGCAACAGGTAGGCCGGAGTCTCAGTGGTGCCATTGCCGCTCGGATGGACCTCAGATGCTATGGGCATAGAACGCATGATACTCCTCTTTCAGGACAGTATGGCCCGGGGTAGTAAATCCTGCAGGACCTTGTCACTAACGTTCGTGACTGTGAAGGGTCCGAGGCATAACCCCCAAAGACTGTCAAACCCCCGTTCCGTAATGCAAACTATACCTCGTGCCTCTCTAGGTGGGGGGAACAGTTAGCATTCTTGGGGAATGTGTCTGGGTGCAGTCAAGGCCGGTCCTTTGAGGGGATGAACAACCATTCTGCATGAACTATGGCCTGGGAAGACATTTGGTGTTGTGGAGGACCATTGCTTGAGACTCTACCGGCCAGTTGGAGTGGAATTTGCACTCTCGTTCAATTGGCTATCCTTTCCACCCTGGCATTTCGACACTCGGATCCATCTCTTAAGCAGACTAACCATAGAGCCAGAAGGAACACCCTTGCCCCAGGTGGGTCATCTGATCCCTGTGTATTTATTCTGCTGGGGTCCATAGAGGTATTCCTAATGACTCCGAGGCTAGAAACCAAATAGCAGCGAGGTTTGAGTCAGTATCATTCTGGTGGTCCACCACTAACAAAAATGTTGATTGGATAAACTATATTTGCTACAACCAACAGAGGTTTGTTAACTATACCAGAGATGCTCTAATGGGAATAGCAAAACAGATGCTACCAGCAAAGTGGCATGGGGAAAACTGACTGGCCTTCGACATGCTTCTGGGCTTCCTGTGTGGCTCAGCTGGTAAAGAATCTGTCTGCAGTGCAGGAGACCTGGGATTGATCCTTGGGTTGGGAAGATGCCCTGGAGAAGGGAAAGGCTACCCACTCTGGTATACTGGCGTGGAGAATTCCACGGACTGTATAGTCCATGGGGTCGCAAAGAGTCGGACACGGCTGAATGAGTTTCACTTTCACTTTCAGACATGATTCTGGCAGAAAAGGGAGGAGTATGTGTTATGGTATGGTGTTAATGTCGTACTTTCACACCCAACAACACGGCCCCTGATGGCACAATAACAAGGGCCTTGCAAGGTCTGACCACCTTGGGTAATGAGTCGGCCGAAAACTCAGGGATAGATGACCCATTGTCCAGTTTGATGGGACAGTGGTTTGGGAGATGGAGAGGCATCAGGATGTCTATCTTGACTACCCTTATTATCACACTTGAAATTCCCCGCTAGGGTGTTGCCTCATGCCTTGTGTCAGGAGCCTAATCCAAAGATGAATAGAAACAGCTCTCACCAAGCAGTCCGCTGCAGCCTGTCAGAGCAACCTTCTATTCCTGGAGGAGTCTGAACGTGAAAGTCATTCCATGCTGAGTTCGAAGAAAAGAATCATCGACCATCGTAAAAAGGGGGTGGGACTTGTAAGAAACACATGGTCTTTTCTACCAAAGAAGAGAGACTGAAGAAATGGATTCATATTGATTTTTTTTAGAATAGCTAAATAGGAAGGCATCTCTATCTGTGTGTTTATGTATGTATCTGGCTTGTGAATAAGAGTCCTGGGAGGGTGACTCGTCGGTCTTCTGTTTTCTTGCCTTCTGGTTTCTCTTCCTCCTAAGAACAACTTGGCAGGCCGATTTTGTGGGCTCTACCCTGGACACGGGCAAAGAACTAAAGGGCTGGAGAAAATATTTAATATAAACCCTCCACTCAGAAGCTTACAAGTATGACGCATGACCCCCAGCGACCAATAAAATCTTAGGCGCCGTTCGGGGAAGATTGTGACCCTGTGGTCCTCAGCCTGTGAGGGACCAGGGGAGGGAACCTGCGTTTTAGGGATGAAAACCGGGAGCGCTTCCCACTCGCTGCGCCCGCTCCCGCAACTTTGTCTGCGGAAGTAGAGACCGCCTTGCGGGCCGCTTCCGTCTGCGTTATTCCTGTGACTCTGAGAGCATTTCCTACAGCTAGAGCGGACGTTGCTCTGTTTCCCTTAAGACTGAGGAATGTACCAAGAAAAGGGGGGAAATGGCACATAAAGCACTGACCTGTTTACCCTGGTTTGCGTCCTTCAATAGGCTGTTGATTAACCAAGCCTTGAGTTATTTTACAGACAGCGCTGCACATGTGGAAGACGGGAACCCATGTCTCCAGGATGACGCCGGGACCTAGAACCTTCAGTTTACAGAACTCATGAAACAGACTGTTGCCACTGCATCCTTTTACCAGCAAGTTCTTCAACAAAATCCAGCTTCCGGTGGTCCAAGTAGCTTGCTTCCAATTGGCTTTCTGACCTTCAAGACTAGCCAATAAGACTGTGCCAAGTTTGAAATTCCCCTAACCCCTTACATTTCACTCTGAACACTGGATGGGGAGACAGATCTGAGCCCTGCCTCCTGTTGACTGACCTCACAATAAAAGTCATTCTTTTTTTAAAAGCTGGTGCCATAGTGTTGGCTTCTGTGTGTTGAAGACAGTGAGCCCTTGCTTGGTAACAAAAGGATGAAAAATATCCACTGATGCATACAAATTTTAGTATTTCTGTCTGATACAGTGAAAATGATTACAGTATTTCCTCCTCATAAAGCAGTATTCCAAGCATCTATTAACACTATATCCTCCACTGTGAGGTGAAAACATTAGTTGTTTTATCAACATGAGTTGATAGAATTGCACCTGAGCTAGATGGCCAGAATATTGATGTTCTCCTGAGTCTTTAATGACGGACATATACATTAACAACACCTTAGAAACTCACTTTATGTGTCTTCCTAAAGTGTTCTCTGTTTGTTTTGTTTTTGGACACTTGCAACTTTAACGTGCTGTGTGATCTTTGGAAGGTACTTAGGGTTTCTGTGCCTCAATTTCCCCCAGTTAAGAAAGGATAATAATAACAACTCCTTCAAAGGTAAACTAAGGATTAAATGTTACTGTGCTGAAAACCTTAGGAAAATGCTTAAACTACAGTACGAGTTTTAAGGATTGGCTGGTATCAGTATGGTGGTGTCTGGCCAGCCTTAAGTCAGTGGTGCTCACTTGTGTCCAACTCTTTGTGATCCACGGACTGTAGCCCACGAGGCTCTCTGTCCATGGGATTCTCCAGGCAAGAATACTGGAGTGGCGTGCCATTTCCTTCTCCAGGGGATCTTCCTGACCCAGGGATTGAACCCGGGTCTCCTGCGTTGCAGGCAGACTCTTTACCCATTGAGCTGCTGGGGAAGCCCCTGCCTGCCTTAAGAAGATTTATAATTCTCACTTCTCTAATCCTTTTTTTTTTTTGCCAAAACATGAAAGTAGAAGAGGCAGACAACTTGTGTTTTATTCTCTCTGACGTGTTCCGGTAGGCCTCTCAGTGTTGAAAACATATCATTTGGTAGTGTTGCTTTTGGCTGCTACGATCAAGTTATCTTAGAATGCCTTCTCAGAGTAGGTTTCTTCTCATATTTTTAGCATGCCATTTAATCTTTCTAAAGTGAGTTTCCTGTTGAGAAATGTTGCATTTGTATGCCTAATGATTATTATAAATTACAGTCACGAGTTAACTGTTGCTAGTCTTTATTTAGAAGTTACAGTAACATGCTTACTAGCTTTCTGGGTTCATGACTTCCTGTGTCTGGAATTTCAGTCATCTCTTGGTCTGTCCTCAGTCCATTGTTTTTACCAAGATGCCTCTGGTGTAAGTCACCTGCAGTTGGTGACCCCAAAAGTTCATCTCCAACCCTGAACTGACCTAATGTTTCCAATTCATATAGCTAGGTTTCTTACTGGCACTTCACATATACATTCCACTAGCAGTTCAAACGACTTCCCTGGTGGCTCAGACAGTAAAGTGTCTGCCTACAATGCAGGAGACCTGGGTTCGATCCCTGGGTTGGATCGATCCTCTGGAGAAGGAAATGGCAACCGACTCCAGTACCCTTGCCTGGAAAATCCCATGGACGGAGGAGTATGGTAGACTACAGTCCATGGGGCCGCAAAGAGTTGGGCACGACTGAGCGACTTCACTTCCACTTTTCAGCAGTTCAAATACTCTGCTCTAAAATACTACTAATACCGTTAAAGTCTTGACCAACTTGAAAGATCAAAGATTTTGTTTTGTTCACTCTCTGGAACTATACTTTAAATACATCCTCCTGTGAACTCAATTCTTAAAAAAAAGATTAATTCACTTATGGCTGCGGTGGGTCTTCATTGCTGCATGGGCTTTCAGTTCAGTTCAGTCGCTCAGTCATGTCCGACTCTGCGACCCCATGAATCGCAGCACGCCAGGCCTCCCTGTCCATCACCAACTCCCGGAGTTCATTCAAACTCAGGTGCATCGAGTCGGTGATGCCATCCAGCCATCTCGTCCTCTGTCGTCCCCTTCTCCTGCCCCGAATCCCTCCCGGCATCAGGCCTTAGGGCCACTAGATTGTTCGATGTGTGGACTTCCCCTTGCAGGGGCTCTTGTTGCGGAGTGTAGGCTATAGGTGTGTGGGCTCAGTAGTTTCAGCTCATGGGCTCTACAGCACAGATTTCAGTCAAGTTGTGGTGCACAGGCTTAGCTGCCCTGCAGCGTGTGGAATCTTTGCTGGCCAGGGATTGACCCATGTACCCTGCACTGGCGGGTGGATTCTTAACCACTTAGCCACCAGGGCAGCCCTGAGCTCATTCTTTTAAGTAAATTGTTCTAACCGCCTCGGCAGCAACATGGTTGATGAGACCATCAGTCAGGCATCACCTAAGCCTCACTTTTTGAGATGTGATTAGTTTTTCCTGCTGCTAAGTCACTTCAGTCGTGTCCAACTCTGCGGCCCCACAGACGGCAGCCCACCAGGCTCCCCCGTCCCTGGGATTCTCCAGGCAAGAACGCTGGAGTGGGTTGCCATTTCCTTCTCCAGTGTGTGAAAGTGAAAAGCGAAAGTGAAGTTGCTCAGTCGTATCCGACTCTTCGTGACCCCATGGACTGCAGCCCACCAGGCTCCTCCATCCACGGGATTTTCCAGGCAAGAGTACTGGAGTGGGGTGCCATTGCCTTCTCGATAGTTTTTCCTAGTTGCAGTCAGTTAAGGCTTTGTAAGTTACTTCATATTACCAGCAGAGGGCGATAGTTTCTTACACTTGTGTTACGTTTGGCAAGGAGCTTTAACAAAGGAGTTTGATGAGCATTCCTGACTGAATCTTCCAGGAGACCAGAAAGATAGATATCTTGGAGATCATTTGAGGATGCCGCAAAGGAAACAGCTTTTGTTCCACCAAATAGGTAATCAAGAGCCCAGCCCTAATTAATCATGTAGGCCTGTGATCTTGGGCAAGTCCCTTCCTCATCTCTAAAATGAAGGGACGGAATCAAGCGAAGTCTAAAATTGAGGACGTGGGGGACTTCCTTGGTGGTCCATTGGTTAAAACTCCGTGCTTCCGATGCAGGGGGTATTGGTTCAGTCCTTGGTGGGGGAACCAAGATCCCACATGCTCTGTGGCATGGCCAAAAATGAATAAATTGAGGAAGTGGTGGCAGTTTCTTCCTCCAGGGGGAAAGCCCCCAAAGTTGGTGCAGTGGCATAAACAAGCACAGGCAGAGACCCTAGAGGACAAGCTTCTCTTTCTTAAGAGATATGTTCGTTATACCATGGTCGGGGCTTAGTGATTTGCACTCAGAACTTAGGTACGTTTGAGCTACGACATGGAACAGTCTGGCATGTGATAGAAATATGAGAGTAAAGCCCATAGTGAGAACATTTTCCATCTGATTTCCAAGCTGAGGGCATGTAGGCAGTTAAGAAATAAATGGCCACTTCTTGTTGAGTCGCTCAGTCCTGTCCGACTCTTTGGGACTCCGTGGACTGTAGCATGCCAGGCTTCCCTGTCCTTCACTATCTCCAGTTTGCTCGAAACTCATGTTCATTGAGTCAATGATGCCACCCAACCAACGCATCCTCTGTTGCTTCCTTCTCTTGCCTTCAATCTTTCCCAGCTTCAGCTTCAGCATCAGTCCTTCCAGTGAATATTCAGGGTTGATTTCCTTTAGGATGGACTGCTTTGATCTCCTTGCTGTCCAAGGGACTCTCAAGAGTCCTCTCCCAACACCACAGTTCAAAAGCATCAAGTTTTCAGTGCTCAGCTTTCTTTATAGTCCAACTCTCACATCCATACATGACTACTGGAAAAACTATAGCTTTGACTAGATGGGCCTTTGTTGGCAAGGGGATGTCTCTGCTTTTTAATTACGCTGTCTAGGTTTGTCATATCTTTTCTTCCAAGGAGCAAACATCTTTTAATTTCATGGCTTGTAGTCACCATCTGCAGGGACTTTGGGGCCCAAGAAAATAAACTGTTAACTGTTTCCATTGTTTCCCCAACTATTTGCCATGAAGTAATGGGATTCAATGCCATGATCTTAGTTTTTTGAACGTTGAGTTTTAAGCCACCTTTTTCACTCTGCTCTTTCATTTTCCTCAAGAGACTCTTTAGTTCCTCTCTGTTTTCTGCTATTAGAGTGGTGTCATCTGCATAGCTGAGGTTATTTCTTCCAGCAATCTTGATTCTGGTTTGAGCTTCATCTAGCCCGGCATGTCTCATGATGTACTCTGTATATAAGTTAAATAAACAGGGTGACAAGATAGAGCCTTGACATATTCCTTTTCCAATTTCCCTACAGTTCTGACTGTTGCTTCTTGACCTGCATACAGGTTTCTCAGGAGGCAGGTAAGGTGGTCTGGTAGTCCCATCTCTTTCAGAATTTTCCAGTTTGTTGTACTCCATACACAACAAAGGCTTTAGCATAGTCAGTGGAGCAGAAGTTGATGTTTTTTGGAATTCCCTTGATTTTTCTATGAACCCCGTGCTGCGCTTTGTCTCTCAGTCGTATCTGTTTGTGACCCCATGCAGCCCGCCAGGCTCCTCTGTCCCTGGGGATTCTCCAGGCAAGAATACTGGAGTGGGTTGCCATGCCCTCCTCTAGGGGATAGTCCCAACCCAGGGATTGAACTCAGGTCTCCCACATTGCAGGTAAATTATTTTTAGTTTCTGAGCCACCAGGGAAGACCAAGAATACTGGAGTGGGTAGCCTATCCCTTCACCAGGGGATCTTCCCAACTCAGGGATTGAACTGGAGTCTCCTGCATTGCAGGTGGATTCTTTACCAGCTGAGCTGCCAGGAAAGCCCATGAACCCCCTACCAGTATTTAAAATGTGCATGTCTGTTAACCCAGCAATTCCTTTTTTAAAAAATATTTTCTTTATGTGGACCATTTTATAAATTCTACTGCATATGTTACAATATTATTTCTGTTTTATGTTTTGGTCTTTTGGTCAGGAGGCATGTAGGCGCCTACTTACCAGGGACGGAACCCACACCCTCTGCGTTGGAAGGTGAAATTGTAACCAGTCCTTGCCCAGGGAAGTCCTCCAGCAACTGCACTGCTAGGAAATTTCCCTACAGATGCATTTACTCATATGCAAATAAATATATAAGGATATTCATTGCTGTTTGTTTATAATCACAGGAGACTGGAAACAAATTCCTATCACTAGAGGATTTGTTTTAAAAATACATGGACCAGCCATGCAAAGGAATAGAATGAACTAGGAACAAAACGTAGGCGGTTCTAAATAAACTGACTTCAAAAGGTCTCAGAACCACAGCTATTAGAAAAACAAGGTACAGAGCAGTGTATATAGTTTGCTTTTGCAGGTTTTTAAACTTATATGTGTATTTGTGTATGCATCTCTAGAAAGGTATAAGGAACTCGTAACGGTGGTCACCTTGGTGGAGAGGCAAAGTCTACCAGGAAGCTGGGAGACGGCAGGATGGACCTCATTTTCATTATATGTCCGTTTGTACCCTTTGAAATCTGTTTTATGTCGTATATTATTTATTCTAAGTAAGTAAATACATAGGATATTCATTTCAGTAATTGTTGTGATGGCCTCTGGATGACACTGGAGGGATGGGGTCACGGCCCCTCCTCTCATCCTGGCTTTCTTTTGTCCCCTCATCTCCAGTCACGTCCCAGTCTGTCTTCACCATGCAGAGAGACTGTTCTATCTAAAACACGATTTCATCATCTATCCTCCCTGCCCCCAAACCTCCATGACCTAGGAGGTAATATCCAGTTTTTCTCCTGATATTCCAGGCCATAGATTAACTGACCTTAACCTTATGTTCCTTTTGTTTGTCAGAAGCTACACTGTACAGAGTTCAGTAGCAAAGTCTTTGAAGAGAGACCACCTGGGTTCAAACCCACTGTGACTTTAGGTTAAGCCCCTTAATCCCAGCGTGCTTCAGGTTCATCATCTGCAAAATAAGCTCAACAAAGGCACGCACTTAGCAGTGTTTAGAAGTTGTACAACACAGAAGAGTTAGTCGCTTGTCCAACTCTTTGCAACCCATGGACTGCAGTTCACCAGGCTCTTCTGTCCATGGGATTCTCCAGGCAAGAATACTGAAGCAGGTTGCCATTTCCTTCTCCAGGACATCTTCCCAACCCAGGGACAGCACCCAGGTCTCCTGCATTTCAGGCAGACTCTGCCTACTGTCTGAGCCGCCAGGAAGCTGAAGTAGCAGCGTTTGGTGCATAAGGAAAGCAGACACTGTGCATCGACTGTCATCGCTCTAAGAATACGACTGCTTTGGGGCTTATCATCAATGGTAATTTTTATTGGCCTTTTTACACAGTATTTTCTGTCTCTCCCAGTAAACTGTGGGGCCTCCATGAGGTCAAGGACTTTGTTGTTTTATTTAAAAGTATATTACTAGACTTTTTAAAAAGTATATTACTATGGCTTGGCACATTGTTCTTGTTTAGTCACAAAGCCATGCCCAACTTTTTTGTGACCTGTGGACTGTAGCCTGCCAGGCTCCTCTGGCAGTGAAATTTTCCAGGCGAGAACAGTGGAGTGGGCTGCTGTGGGTACTCACTAATATTTGACTGGATGCCTTGCTTTCAGATTCCCAGTTCATTTATTCGTTCAACACTTAGTGAATCTCTAATGTGTGCCAGTCTCTATTTGGTGATAAAGCAGTGTGCAAAAAGTCCCTGCTATCTTTGAGCTAGGAGATTCACGGTGGAGTGGTTCTGTATTTGAACCTGTTCTATCATGATCTAGGAGTTCCAAACCCAACTGGCCATCAGAATCCCTGGGGAGCTTTAGAAGAAGTCTGAGGCAGTGTCTAGACTGGGCCCTGGAACCTACAGTTTTTTACACAAGATTTTTATCATCGTTAAAAGTCTGAATTTTAATAAGATTCTTGGACGCATGGCCCACATCTGTTGGCTCATTCAACTTTAGTACCTGTCTCATCCCCAGTAGCTTTTCCAGAATCACCACCTCACTATACAACTCCAAGTGTTTTCCCAACTCAAACTTGAACTTCTTCAGCATTTTATTATTTATTCATTTATATTAAAAAGTTTAAGTGAAATATAGTTGATTCACAATGTTGTGTTAGTTTCAGGTGTACCGCAAAGGTATTCAATTATGTGACCCGGGGAATCAAACCCTGATGTCCTGCACTGGCAGGCGGATGCTTTACCATTGAGCCACCATGGATGCCCCAGCTGTGTGTGTGTGTGTGTGTTTTCTAACAGATGGCATGGAGTGGGTAACTAGACTGATAAACTGTCTGGGTCTTTTCCAGTGCTGTCTGAAGTCAGCTTCTTGGCTACTTCTGTCTAGTCATCTGTCTGCATCTCTCGGGTCACAATGTCCATCATCTTTTGGGTTTGGTGGGCCTGTTGGTGCTGAGCATAAGAGTGCTTCTGAATCTGATTGTTTTTCTTTTTTTTAGTAAAGGCAAGAGAAAACAGACAAGCAAATAACCATCAGTAATCTTGACATCAACATGAGCTTCATTCACAGTCTGCCATCTTTGGCCATGGAGCATGTTTTGTCAGAGGTATCATTGCCACGGAAACTAGGCAGTTTTTGCTCTGAACATCCTCAGTAATTAGCTTGAAGTTTTAAAATGCCACTTCATCATTCTGCACATCAGCAAAGCTCACTTCAAAAACAACCACCCCAGAGGCCATCAGATGGGATTTTGGTTCCCAGAGATTTTATGACTAGTGTTTTTCCAATATTTCTTATATTGAACATAGCTGATGCTTTCACATTATACCAATCTTTCTTAGAAAACAGACCAACCACTTCCTTCTTGGTTCCCTTTTTGCTGCCTTTCATGAGGTGCTTGTTGTTGCTGACCTCCAGAGAGCCAAAAGGTAGAACCTGCATTTTTAAAAGGAAGCACTTACAAGCTGGCCCAGTGTTTCTAACACTGAGCTCCACCGAGTATTTGGGGGGTGGGGAATTGTTCACACGTTCCATGACAGTTTTTAAGCTTGAGATTTAAAAAGTTTACTATTTGACGCGGGGGGTCTTCCCTGCTGCAAGCGCTTTTCTCCCGCGGTGGGCGGGGCTCCTCTGGGTGCCGCGCGTGGGCTTCTCGTCGCAGCCTCCTGTCTTGTAAGCACTCAGGCTTCAGCAGCTGTGGCACGTGGGCTCGGTATTTGTGGCTCTCCAGCCCTAGAGCACAAGCTCAGTAGTTGGGGGACACAGGCTTAGTCGTCTCGAGGCATGTACAATCTTTCTGGACTAGGGACCAAACCTGTGTCTCCTGCATTGGCAGACATTCTTTACCACTGAGCCAGCCAGGAAGCCAAGCTTGGGATTTTTAATGATATGATTTTAATATTCATTTTTAAATATAACTACCGTTTCTCTTTTGCAGCGACATTTCCTAACTGAAAGGCTTTTTTCCCCCCTAAGATTTATTTACTTATTGGCTGTGGAGGGTCTTCGGTTGTTTTGAGCAGGCTTTCTCTACTTGCGGTGGGCAGGGGCTACTCTTCTTTGGTGTACGGGCTGCTGTTGTGGAGCACCTGCTCCAGGACCCACTGGTTCAGTAACTGCCATGCAGAGGCTTAGTTGCCCCCCGCTCCCCCCCCCCCCCCCCCCCCCCCCCGGCCAAAGTGGGATCTTCCAGCATGAGCGATTGAAATGGTGTCCCCTTCATTGCAAGGCAGATTTCTAATGACAGGACCACCAGAAAACTCCCTCCATGAGTGTTTAACCAGGGGTCTTTGCATTATTCAAGTGTGTAGCACAGATCTAGTGCTTTTCAGAGTGAGCTTGACCCAGATCTGTTCAATGGCGTCTTGCCTTCCCAACTTGAGAGCAAACTTGGTTCTGACCCAGCCCCATGTCCTATGAGATGTCCCAGTGTCCACTTTATCCCAGGGTGGTGGGCTGGCAGTTCAAGGTGGCTTCATTGTTAGGTGACTGGGGTGAAGACTAAAGTCCTTGGGCTCTGTATCTCTGGCATTTCCTTAGACCACATGCTGTACAGATACTTCAGGAAGGTTCGCATCTACACGCCAGATTGCTCCCTTGGAAGGGCCACTCTGCTGGAATCCATCCCATCGCAATAATGATGGAAAGCACAAAGCTTGCGAGCCAGTTACGCCTAAATTCAAATCCTACCTCCGCACCCCAACTACCCTGCAATGTGGCTTTGGGAAAATGATACATCCTGTGCGTTAGTTTCCTCACCTGAAAAATGGAGTCAGTAACAAGTCACACAGTGGTTGTTACACAGTTATGGGAGGCTTCGCTTGCATAACCAAGGCACTGAGCTTCTCTCCATCAGTTGGCATCAAGAGCACTTGAGCTCATCGGATCCTGAGAAGTACAGGTGAACGAACTGACACCTATTACAGGCTCAAGCCGTTGGTAAACCTGCTCGGTTGTCCCAAGCAGTGCGGGTGAGAGGTTCTGAGGCCGTGTGTCGGCACCGGAGGAAGGGCGGGCGCAGAAGCGCGGCGCTTCCTCCCTCGCTCCAGCCCGGCTGCCCGGGCGGCGTTCCGACCTTGGAGAGCCTCCCGGGGCCTGCAGGGGGCGCGGGGCTGGGGCGGCGGCGGCGGGCTGAGGCGGCGGCGGGCTGAGGCGGCGGCGGCGGCGGCGCGCACCTTCCCATCTGGCACCGCCCACAGGCCGCGCCGCGCTGACAAGTGCGCGCGCGCGCCCTCCGCGCCGGCCCGCGGCGCATGCGCGCTCCGCGCTGTCTTCTCAGCCAGAGCGGCGGCGGCGGCGGCGCGCACCTTCCCATCTGGCACCGCCCACAGGCCGCGCCGCGCTGACAAGTGCGCGCGCGCGCCCTCCGCGCCGGCCCGCGGCGCATGCGCGCTCCGCGCTGTCTTCTCAGCCAGAGCGGCGGCGGCGGCGGCGGCGGCGGCGGCGGCGTTTGAGTGGAGGAAGATGGCGGCTCCGGGCGGCTCGGTGTCCCGCCAGCTGTGAGGAGTCCCGAGCGCGGCGGGCGCGGCCTGGGGCGCAGCGCCTCTGCTCGCGTCCTGTCCCGGGTTCCCTCGCCGCCTTCGCCAGCGGAGCGTACCCGAGAACGTGGCGCGGGCTAGGCCAGGTGAGGCCTCTTCCTCTCCCGGGGCCGCGGCTGGGAGCCGGCGCCTTCTGCCCTTTATGTGCTGCGTCCGGCCCAGGCCGTGGACCCCGCGCGGGGGTCGGTGCTGGCTGGCCTGCGGGCCTCGCCGTGGTCTTCCTCGGCCTCCCCGGGGGAGGCAGGGAGGAGAGCCCTTTGCCAGGCAGCCTCTGGGATAGGCGAACCCGGCCTCTGCCCTCTAGCAGGGCGGTTTTCGTCCCCCTTCCGGGGCCACGAAGGGTGTGTGACCTGGGTAAGGATGGCGTTGGGGTGTCAGATCACCTTCCACCCCGCCCCCAAATCTTGACCGCCTTTCGGGAGGCGCCGGAGTCCGGTGCTCTCCAGAATTAGGGCTGCGGCGAGGACCAGCATCTCTGAAGCTGCAGCTGCAAAAGGAAGATTTTGGGATTGGCTTTAAAAAATGAAACACAAGCAACCTTTCCTACCCTTTTAGCTGTTTGAGTGTTCCCCCAGCGAAGTAGGAACTGCGGATCTCCTTGATTAAGACAGCAGCCCACGTTGTGACAGTGGAAGGCTTCTGGCGAGAATTGTTTGTGCAAAGGGAACCGTGGAGGGTGGGAACCAATTTGCAAACGAAGAAAAAACAGTTGTAAGATCTTGATAGTCTCCGCAGAGTAACTTCGGTGCTAATGAAGCCCTCGTTCCTTTGAAACCTTTGGATTGTTAAGATTTCGATACCCAATTGCTTTTGTCTACTGATCTCTGAATTTTGTTAGGAGAATAAAAGCTTTATTTCTTAATTGCCATAGTCTTTGGACTTTTCTGTGGTGGGATTCCAGTTGCTGAGAACACATTACCCGTTCTCAGTTGCTGGCAGGGACATTGTACTATAGTTAGCCTTTTTGAGAACAGCTTTTGTCGCTGTTGTTCAGATGCTAATCTGGAGGCTTGGGTTCTGTTTCTCTAGTAGAGAAGCCAGTTTGAAGCCTCGCGGTCTCTTCCTTGCGGAATGATGGCTTCAGTTGCAGCTGTGCTGTGGGAAATTGTTGAGGCCATAGCCTTGGCTTGGACACACCAGATACCTTTTGTGACTTATATTTGTTCAACTGGTGCTTAAGAAGGATGACATCATGGGTTTAAAGGGACAAGAAAATCTGAGAGGAAATAGCGTCGTTTAGAGTTGAGCATTTAAGATTTAGTCTGTAGCTTTTACTGGGAATAGTGATGCTCGGTTTCAGATCCCTCATTTTGAGCATATGTGTGTATATAAACTGGTTTCCTTTCTGTTGTATGATGTCATTTTATATCCTATGACTGTTAGCTTTTGACAAGCCTGGTATAAGTATTACTGTTATCTATATTGATCCACGGGTTTTCAGTCTGTTTCAGAAGCTTTTAATTGTTAGAGGAACAACTGTTTAGTGTTAGCTAACTTGGGGGCCTTTTTTTTTCTCTCTCTCTCTCTTAAAGCCTCTTCCATAGGGATTTGTAGATTTTCTCAATGCCTTTGCTAAGGACATAAACCTAAACCAGCAACTTCTCTGTTTAGAAAGTTGGAGAGCCACTCTGCGTATCAATTTGCTAATAAAGAGTCATGAGATTAATGCAGAGAACATCCTGGTGGTTTGACATCACACTCCTTGGCAGGCTGTGTTGCGTTGTTGTGCTAAATCATCATCAAGTATTGAAGCAACCTGGTGACATCCATGACGTCATTCACTCTCCAGCGTTTAGCCTTTTGCAGTTTCTTCTCAGAGTCACTGAACAGCAGGATCAGGAAAAATCGCTGAGGATGCTTCTCAAATGTCTGATTTCTGGAAGAGCCTTCTCTAAAAGCGCTTCAAATAGTTACAACCCTCCTGTGAGACTCAGAGCTGTGTGACTGCTGCACATCGTGAAAATGCTAGCAGAACCTCTAGGTTTTACAAGAATACTGAAGTCCCAAGAAGTTACTCCAAAGATGAACAAAAACACATGATTGTTTTTGTGATTTCAGATTTGTTTTAGTCAGTCTGTATAAAACCAGAAGCCATTTGTTTAAATTACGCCCTTCCCGCTTCACAAGATTGTTATGTGAAATAACAGTGTTTGTGAAAATGCTTTGTAAAATAGACGATGAATGTAAAATTGATTATTCAGTGATCAGTTTTGTGAAGATGCCTATTGAGGGCCTTCTCAGTGCTGGACAATCTCGGAAGTAGGTCCTGATGATTCTAAGACAAGACAGCTTTAGGTCTGAAGTTGCTCGCAATATGGTCTGGGAGCCAGTCTAAGAAATTAGTTAAATACATTGCAGTGTAAAAAATGCACTGACTCCAACCAAGGGAGTGAGAAAGTCTTCTTAGAGCCAGGGTGGGTTTCCCCAGCCTTTCCTATTATTCTGCAGAAAAATATCCCGTTTGTGAGCAACTGCTTTTTATAAAAACTTAGAAAAAAATTCTGTCATGAGTTCTTTTCCTCTTTTATTCATTCACTGTTAGGACACTTCCCACACAGTGTGCCCCAGTTATGGCTTCTGCGTTCTCAAACATCCAGCAGTCTTGGGAGAGCCTTTGTGAGAGTGAGTCACATGCACAAGAAGTAGACACGGACATTGCAGCTGCGATTGAACTATCTCAGCTTACTAAGTGGTGGCAACTCCAGAGTGCGGGCGCTTTCGTTTCTGTTTTGTAGACGGGCACAAGCAGCGCTGTATGATCTTAATTTGATCACGCTTAATCAGTGTTGACTTGTCTGTCCCTTAGAACGTTGACTATTTGTGATTATTAATACTGTCTCTTTTCCCAATAATAAATAAAGCAAGAACGTCCTTCTTTTGAGGTGAAGCTGACAGCTTAAGCCAGAACTACACTAAACTGTTTTGTAAAATCTAGTTATGTAGATTGAGGCTGCTCAGCATCTCTGATCTTGAACTTCTGTCCAATACAGGTTTCTCATCTTCATGCTGTGGCGCTTTATAATCGGCGCAGCATGCTGGTACCCACATTGCAGAAGTTTCACAGGAGTCTGACTTGAGCGGCACCTGTGAGTGGCGCAGTATTGGACACGCGCCGTCTGCATCTTAACTGAGAACGGGTGCTTTAAGGCAGTGGCTGGCAGAAGAGAGGGTGGTGCGCCCATGTTTCTAGCTTACGTGTAGAGAGGTAGAACCTACGGACAGAGGCCACCTTAAAACTGCCCAGTGTTAAGCTCGTGACACTGTGCCTTATTTTACAGTAGTTTCTTGTGACATTCTTCCAAATGTCTTGTGAAATTATGACTTAGTGGTACTCTCGTAAAGCTTAATTCTGTGTTTCCTTACTCATGTATGTATCAGAAGGCAAATTTGCTTTCAGTTCTGATTCTTCCTGTATTAAGTTTCTACTTTTTAATTTCTAAAGTTTTCTCCTAGGCATTTAATTTTTTCCCAATGCTTCTGTTCTGTTTTGCTTCAAAAGTGGAAGTATCTAATACTTTAATGCTTGTTTATATTCATAAATCTGAGAAGTGTACAGATACTATATAAAACAATAGTTATTTGTAAAATTTTACTACTCTGGACAGTATCTTGGCTTAGACAGTAACGTGTTTTCTCTTATCTCCTAGTAATACTGAATACATAGATTTCAGGTAGTTCGTACAATTTCTTTAAAGGCAAACAAGTTTTAGTTTTCGTGACAAATATTCTCTTAGA
This sequence comes from Budorcas taxicolor, assembly GCF_023091745.1. NCBI lineage: Eukaryota > Metazoa > Chordata > Mammalia > Artiodactyla > Bovidae > Budorcas > Budorcas taxicolor. The sequence continues at coordinate 180,146,820 of NC_068911.1, forward strand.
ATATTTAATATTTAGGATAATTTTATGTCAGCTGTTTTAAGGAATTCCCTAGTATGGCATACTCTCCCAAATCTGTTTCCTTTATTATTCTCATCTTAAATGTTTGCTTCATGTTACTATATAGAGAACAAGAAATTTTTTTTTTCCAGAATGAACCTCTTGGTGCATTGTTTGGAGAAAGGTTGGTGTTAATTATAAGTTGATCAGTACAGTTTTACGAAGTGTCTGCTCTCCCATCTGCTGGCTAGATCAAGGGGAAATGGGAGTTGACCCTTCTATTTCAGTGTTTATTTTGAAGCTTTTCACTAGTGTTCTTGCTTTGTCTTGCCAAAAAGCACCAGTGTCTTGTCTTCCCTTGGGTGAGCCAGCAGTGTTGTTTGCGGTCTGCTCTAAGGACTGCTTTCTTACCTTTCGCTTTGAGACATCTTTCCAAATAGGCCCTTTGCTCTAGTCAAAATCAAGCGCACTGCTCTCTTCCTTACTTTCCTGTGGGTCCTTCACATTTTGATTTGTCAGTCTTCCTTACCTCTCCCCACCTTTTTTCTTCCCCAGTAAATGTAGTTCTCTTCCAAGCGTGTTTCATAAATCATAATGGAATTTTGGAATATAATTCCCTGTAGAGATACATAATAGTATGTGGGTTAGAATTTCACATTTTATTTAACTTGAAAGTAACTTAATGGTAATGAATCTTGGATGTTGCATTAGGTGAAATAAGCCACAAAAGAACAAATACTGTATGATTACACTTGTATGAGTTCCCCAGAATAGTCTTAATTCATAGCGAGAGAAAGTAGAATGACAGTTGCTGGGGCAGAGGAGAAGAGGGAAAGGAGAATTACTATTTAATTTTAGTTTGGGATCAAAGTTCTGGAGGTAGAACAGCGTACTTGATGCCGCTGAACTACATATTTGAAGATTAAAATGAGAGTTTTTATGTGATGTATAAGCACACAGAGGACGCTTCCTGGTGTGCCTGTGCCCTGTGGGCTGGACTGATAGCTGCTTATTTCAGTACAGTGATCAGGACCATAGACTTTGGCCCCGGGGAGACCCAGGCTCGCGTCCTGCCGAGTTCTGCCACTTTCCTTGGGTATGGACCTTAGGTTCTTTAACCCTCAGTTTTTTCATCTATAAAATGAGGGTGATGCCCATGTTTGGGGACAATCAAGTTTCAGAGTGCAAATGACCTTCCAACGTATTGCCTAGCACATAGTAAACACTCAGGTCTTAGACATTATTACTGCATTGTCTTATGAGACGTTGAAACTGGAACGAGGGAGCTTGGCTGCTGGCCTGCTGCTGGCGCCGTCCCAGGGCCATGCCTGTGCCGTGTGCGGGCGCCCCCGTAGCGGGAGTGCACGGTCTCCCGCTTCCCCTGGGCTCCTCTTTCTGTCTTCGGAGAACTGGGCTCATTCATGTCTTCATTTGACACCACTCCCCGGATGTTCTCCAGTCCATCTAGTTGTGGTCTTTCTTTTATGCCTCTTAATTTTCCAGGGACTTTATACAGCATATTCTCTAATTCAACTGCCCATGTGTTCACAACCAAGTCCGTTATTTCACCTCGCACCTCTCTGAAGATGAAAAAACCTTTACTAACCGGGTTCCCATCTCAATATTCCCATTTCTCTAGATAGAATAATTTTATTCTAATCTGGTAAAACTGGGACTCATTTGTTAATACTACTAAAAAAATCTGTGTGTGTGTCCTGTGCAGATCTGTGTTACCCTCCTCAGTACTCCTCAGGCTCCCCTGCTTCTCGTTACATTTGCTGGCGTGAGTCTGGGCCAGGCTTCCATGAGCTGAAGGCAGGCCGAGGCACTGAGAGAGTGGCCGAATGACCTAGTCTTGGTGCCGGGGCTGCGCTATTTATTAGTTGTGTGATCTCGGGCTCCCTCATCTTTAGGAAGGGAGTTACAATTCCTGCCTCACAAAATATTCAACGTCTACCACTTGATAAATACCCCATGAGAAGTCGTTGCTGTTGATTGAGGTTTCTTCTTGGCAGTTTCTGGAAATGATTAAGATTGAAGTGACAGCATCATGGCAGACCAGTCTTAAAGACCTACTCTCTGAATGTTTCCCCTCTGATTGGCATCCTGGTGACTCATCACTGCCTAGTTCTCTTATCTGTGAGATGAGCAGATGATACTTCCTCCGATCTCAGTGACGCTTTATTGTGACTGTGCTGCGAAGTATGGTTATCATCTTGATTTTACACACTTTCATCAGCCTTTTTGGAGAAGGAAATGGCAACCCACTCCAGTATTCTTCCCTGGAGAATCCCATGGACAAAGGAGCCTGGTGGGCTCCTGTCCATGGGGTTGCAAAGAGTCGGACACTGGGACTGAGTGACTGACACACACATGCTTATCTGTGAAGCTCTCCGTTTGGCCTTCTTTGTACCTTTCCAGCCTTATTTTCCACAGCACCTGTCATGCAGTCTGTTAAAGCCAGACTTGTCTCACCGCCTCTCATGTAAATCATGTTCATTTTTATAACTGAAAGATTCATTTTCCTAAGTAGAAACCGTTTTTTTTCCCATGTAACTACTCTGTCCAGCTCTATAGAGTAACTCCTGTATGCTCCACCTGTTTGTCCTCGCACGAATAGGTTCCAAAAGGAAATGGCTGTGCTGAGTCCTGCCAGGTCTCCTAAAGGGTCCGTATGCAGTACAGTCCGCGTGGAAGGTTCTTAGTGTCACAGGCACATTCAGTCCTTCCGTGTCGCGCATACTCACTCAGTGTGCGCGTCTGATTCTTGTGGCTGATGTTCTTCACGGTCTTTCTGAAGCATCGCGTAATCCCAGGTGTCTGTTGGGTCTTTCTTGCCTTTTTGTTTACTGGTCCATCCATTCAACAAACATTTATTGAATGCTGCTATGTGCTAGGCATGGTTCAAGATATCAGGGGCACAGTGGATGGAACAGGCAAGGGCTCTGACTCCCAGGACCTTGTGTTTGAGAATGAAGAAAGGAGGCAATGAATGGGCAAAGCGTCACAGAAGCACTCCAAAGAAACGGAAGAGGGCTAGCTGGGAGGGAAAGCTAATTGAAGTTGGTTTAGAGAAGGCCTCGGCGAGAAGGTGCTGTTCCGGCTGAGAGATGTGAGGCGGGACGCTTACCGGTAAGTTTGGGGCGTACGGAACAGCTAGTGTAGGAGTCTGGGGCAGGAACCAGGGTCCAGGCAGCGTTGCCGGAGTGCGTGTGGCTGTTACTTAGTTTTTGCTTCCTAACCTAAAAGCGCCCTCCCCCGTTTTCTTTCCCTCAGTGGCATTAGCTGTTTTTTTTTTTCTTGCTGCATGTGGCGTGTGGAACTTCCCTGACCAGGGATCGAACCCATGCTCCCTGCGTGGGAAGTGAGTCTCAACCACTGGACTGCCAAGGAAGCCCAGACGCTGGCCTTTGAAGAGGCCAGTCTGGTTCCTCGCTAGACTCTCCCACAGTCGCGATTTGTCCTGCTGTTTACTTGTGTCACCGAGGCCCTTCCTCTGTCCCCTTTTAAGACGAGTCTACAGGCTTGACAGTGTTCCTGTTTGCAATCCTGTGTGATACTGTGTATTCATATTGTATCACACTTGATGCCAGCTTTTGCCGTTTTGATACTGAATTTGATCACTTGCTTAACCTGAGAGTCCTCGATCTTTCCTTTGTAAAGGTTTCCCTTTACGTGGATCAGGTAATCTGTTGGGTAGCAATTTAACACAGTTACTCTATTCTCTTTCACCTATTGGTTTTAATGTCCATCAGTGATCCTTGCCTGAGTCAGTTTCATTGGAGGTTGTGAAAGGGTGATTGTTTTCACAATTATCAGCTGGCAGGATACCATCAACCAGGAATTGTAAGTGTCGCTCCTAGTTAGGCCGAGTGTTTTGGTTGATTCTTTGCTTTTCGTCATAAGTTTTGTTGGTGAAGAATTGGGGCTCCCCAGGTGGCTCATTGGTGAAGAGTCCGCAGGGCAAACAAGGAGATGCGGTTTCGATCCCTGAGTTGGGGACATCCCCTGCAGAGGGACATGGCACCCCACTCCAGTATTCTTGCCTGGAGAATTGTATGAACAGAGGAGCCTGGTGGGCTACAGTCTGTGGGGTCGCAAAAAGTCAGATGAGACTTAGCAACTGAGCACACACAGCACTGGGCACCTCAGTGGTAGCAGATGCGCTTTTCTGCCAGTTTCTGTATCACTGTGGGCCCAGAATTCGTGTTTATTCATCATTTCACGCTCGTGGCCGTGAGCTCTGTGCTGCTGGCCTGTGGCCGGGGTAAGCGTTGCGTCCTTTCGATGTGCCATCAGCTTTGGGTGGTTTTCTGCCACAAGATACCCCAGGTGCGCCTTGCGCTGTCTCTGTTCTTGACCCCAAATCAGTCATTTTTCCAGGAAGACCTGGCTTCCTTTACAGAGAATGCCATTAGAAACCAGGTTCTGAGTGCTAGGAATGCTCACTGCCACTGGGTCTTCATTATTTCCAGATTCTTTCACTGCACAGAGACAGAAAATATGGTTTTTAGATATCAAAACTTCGTGTTGACATTCCAGTTTGATTTGAACGTATTACAGGGCTCTTCAGGTTTTTATTTGTCCCCCTTAAACTGACAGTCTTACTTTCTAGAATTGTTCATGTTTGTCTGCTTTATCCTACTGTGCACGTAACTTTTAAAAGTATAGTGTTCATATTGTTACTGACCAAATTACTAAGGTAAATTTACATTTTGTGATTCTTCCTATCTTTAGAATATTCTGTCCAGATCCAGTCAAGAAAATGAAAAACACACTAGATATTTCAAATAGAGGATATTTAATATAGGTGGCAAGACTCAGCAAAATAGAGTAGGGCAGGGTAAGTTAGAGGTTAAGAACTCGGGTGACACTGTTGCCTCAGGTGTTGGGAGCAAGAGGGAGAGATGGTAGTGGCAGCAGTTGTGAAGACTGTCGAGGGGAGGGGCGCCCGCCACCTCAAGCACTGCTGCTACTCTCAGACCTGAGACCAAGAGGGGGAATCGCCAAGGTACGCCACACGGCCGGTGCTTGGATCATGTCTGCCTCGGTCAGTTCAGTTCAGTCGCTCAGTCGTGTCTGACTCTCTGCGACCCCACGGACTGCAACACACCAGGCCTCCCTGTCCATCACCGACTCCCGGAGTCCACTCAAACTCACGTCCATTGAGTCAGTGATGCCATCCAGCCATCTCATCCTCTGTCGTCCCCTTCTCCTGCCCCCAATCCCTCCCAGCATCAGAGTCTTTTCCAATGAGTCAACTCTTCGCATGAGGTGGCCAAAGTACTGGAGCTTCAGCTTCAGCATCAGTCCTTCCAGTGAGTATTCAGGACTGGTCTTCTTTAGGATGGACTGGTTGGATCTCCTTGCAGTCCAAGGGACTCTCAAGAGTCTTCTCCAACACCACAGTTCAAAAGCATCAGTTCTTCGGTGCTCAGCTTTCTTTATAGTCCAACTCTCACATCCATACATGACCACAGGAAAAACCATAGCCTTGACTAGATGGAGCTTTGTTGACAAAGTAATGTCCCTGCTTTCTAATATGCTGTCCAGGTTGGTCATAGCTTTTCTTCCAAGGAGCAGGCGTCTTTTAGTTTCACGGCTGCGTCACCATCTGCAGGGATTGGAGCCCGAGAAGAGAGTCTGCCATGGTTTGCATTGTCTCCCCATCTATTTGCCAGGAAGTGATGGGACCAGATGCCATGATCTTCACTGTTTGAATGTTGAGCTTTAAGCCAGCTTTTTCACTCTTCTCTTTCACTTTCATCAAGAGGCCCTTTCGTTCTTCTTCACTTTCTGCCATAAGGGCGGTGTCATCTGCCTATCTGAGGTTATCGATATTTCTCCCGGCAATCTTGATTCCAGCTTGTGCTTCTTCCTGCCCAGCGTTTCTCATGATGTACTCTGCATAGAAGTTAAATAAGCAGGGTGGCAGTATACAGCCTTGACGCACTCCTTTCCCAGTCGAACCAGTCCGTTGTTCCATGTCCTGTTCTGTTGCTTCCTGGCCTGCACACAGGTTTCTCAGGAAGCGGGTGGGGTGGTCTGGTGTTCCCGTCTCCTTCAGAATTTTCCACAGTCTGCTGTGATCCACACAGTCATGGCTTTAGCATAGTCCATGGAGCAGAAGTAGATGTTCTTCTGGAACTCTCTTGCTTTTTCTGTGATCTCATGGATGTTGGCAATTTGATCTCTGGTTCCTCTGCCTTTTCTAAATCCAGCTTGAACATCTGGAAGTTCTTGGTTCACGTATTGTTGAAGCCTGGCTTGGGGAATTTTGAGCATTACTTTGCTAGCATGTGAGATGAGTGCAATTGTGCGGTAGTCTGAGCATTCTTTGGCATTGCCTTTCTTTGGGATTGGAATGAAAACTGGCCTTTTCCAGTCCTGTGGCCACTACTGAGTTTTCCAACTTTGCTGGCATATTGAGTGTAGCACTTTGCCAGCCTCATCTTTCAGGATTTGAAATAACTCAACTAGAATTCCATCACCTCCACTAGCTTTGTTCATAGTGATGCTTTCTAAGGCCCACTTGACCTTGCATTCCAGGATGTCTGGCTCTAGGTGAGTGATCACACCATCGTGCTTATCTGGGTCGTGAAGATCTTTTTTGTACAGTTCTTCTGTGTATTCTTACCACCTCTTCTTAATATCTTCTGCTGGGTCTCTACCATTTCTGTCCTTTATTGTGCCAATCTGCATGAAATGTTCCCTTGTATCTCTGATTTTCTTGAAGAGATCTCTAGGCTTTCCCATTCTACTATTTTCCTCTATTTCTTTGCTTTGATCACTGAGGAAGGCTTTCTTATCTCTCCTTGCTATTCTTTGAAACTCTGCATTCAGATGGATATATTTTTCCTTTTCTCCTTTGTTTTTAGCTTATCTTCTTTTTTCAGCTATTGGTAAGGCCTCCTCAGACAGCCATTTTGCCTTTTTGCATTTCTTCTTGGGGATGGTTTTGGTCACCGCCTGCTGCACAATGTCACGAACCTCATTCCATAGTTCTTCAGGCGCTCTGTCTACCTTGAATCCATTTCTCACTTCCACTGTATAATTGTAAGGGATTTGATGTAGGTCATACCTGAATGGTCTAGTGGTTTTCCCCACTTTCTTCAATTTAAGTATGAATTTGGCAATAAGGAGTTGATGATCTGGGCCACAGTCAGCTCCCAGTCTTGTTTTTGCTGACTGTATAGAGCTTCTCCATCATTGGCTGCAAAGAATATAATCAGTCTGATTTCGGTGTTGACGATCTGGTGCTGTCCATGTGTAGAGTCTTCTCTTGTGTTGCTGGAAGAGGGTGTTTGCCATGACCAGTGCGTTCTCTTGGCAGAACTCTGTTAGCCTTTGCCCTGCTTCATTCTGTACTCCAAGGCCAAATTTGCCCGTTACTCCAGGTATCTCTTGAGTACTTACTTTTGCATCCCTTCCTAATTTTTGTTAATTTCCAGTTTATTCTTTCAGTATTTCTTTTTGCGAAAATAAATATCTACGTGTAGTCTTTTTCTATCCTTTCTCACATAGAAGGTTGCCGTATTATGTGCACTGTTCAGTTCTTTTCGCTTAACATATCTTGGAGATCACGCTTGGAACAGAGGTAATGCCTAATTATTTCCACAGCTTCTTTTTGCGAATGTGCCAGATTTGTTCAACTAGTTACTTAAAAATATATATATTTATTTGTTTTGGTTGTGCTGGATCTTAGTTGTGGCTTCCAGAATCTTTAGTTGCTGCCTGCAGAATGGTTCGTTGCGGTGTGCAACCTCTTAGTTGGGGGATGTGGAATCTAGTTCCCTAGCCAGGGATCGAACCCAGGCCCCCTAAACTGGGAGTGCAGAGTCTTAACCATTGGACCACCAGGGAGTTCCCAACTAGTCACTTTTTGATGGTCATCAGTAAGTAATGGTTTACTGCTGATCTTTTAAAAATAAAATTTGGTGGGAATTCACTGGTGGTCCAGTGGTTAGAACTCAGCGCTTTCACTGCTGAGGGCCTAAATTCAGTCCCTGGTCGAGGTAAAGATCCCACTGGCCATGTGGCATGGGAAAAAAAAAAAGACCACCTCACTACTTAAAATTGATGTTGGTATGTGCATATGTGTGTTAGAAGGAGCTTTCAGCCAATACAGGTTCTGTTTTGCCACTATATATATGACCTGGTTTCGGACTTCAAGTTTCCTCATACGTAAAATAAAGGTTAAGTTACTCCATAATCTGTAAGGTTGCCTGCTATAGTTACATTTTTCTGAAAGTTTTATTAGCCGTATTTTTAAACCGGTTACTCAGTCAAGTGTATAAGGCATAGGAGAAGTATGAATGAGAGCAGCGGGTTAAGTTTTAGAAGTACTGCTGAGGGTTTTCTGGACTTGAATCTGCTCGGGTGCTTCTTAAATTAAGATTCCTGGACCCATCCCTGTCTTCTGAAACCGTCTCTAGGACATGTGCCTGCTAGGTGATTTTTTTTTTTATGGTCAAGCAAGCTTGTGAAGCGAGGGTTTCTGCACGTGCAGATGCTGTTGTCCTTTAGTTTCCTGAGGACAGGGAGTAGTCGGGACACTATTTGCCCTTCAGGAATTCCTTTGCTCTGACCACCACCAGAAAAAATATAAGTGGAAATGAAAATTTCCTTCTCTCACAGCATCTTGTCAAAATGCATTATGTTCTCTGCAGAATATTTTTGTGTCAGTGAGGAAGCCGGCTCTGTATGCAAACTGAGAGACTTGGTAGGAATACCGTGCGATTGTATAGTGCTTTGAATTCTGCTTCCTGAAACACTTTTCACCATGCTTCTCCTTTACTCACATTTAGTAAATTCTTTCCTAGAGACTTCAGAACATACTGGGTTCCAATTCCGGTTCCTTTATTTTTCTTTTTGAACAGAGCTGGCTAATTGGGGGCAGATTAATTTATCTGGGCCTCATTATCCTCATCTATAAAACATAACTGATAATATGCCCCTTACAGAATTGAGGTAGGGTTAAATGAGATAGCTTCCCTAATAGCTCAGTTGGTAAAGAATCTGCCTGCAGTGCAGGAGACCCTGGCGCGATCCCTGGGTTGGGAAGATCCCCTGGAAAAGGGAAGGGCTACCCACTCCAGGATTCTGGCCTGCAGAATTCCATGGACTGTGTAGTCCATGGGGTCACAAAGAGCTGGACACGACTGAGCGACTTTGACTTTAAATGAGACATGATGCTTGGCACATACTCCCAGTACCTTCTGATTCCCTTTCCTCTTAGCCGATCTTCACATCAGCTACATTGTAATGATTTCGTGAGTGTTGGTACTCAGTGTCCATGGACTGACAACACTGGCGTCACCAGCGTTAGAGTGCAGAATGCCAGGTCCCACTCCAGGCCTGCTGAGTCTCTACCTGTAGCTTGAGATTCATGTTAAAATTTGAAAGGCATTGGAACCGTAAGAGATTTCCAGAGAGGTTTCCTCTTTCTTTCTGTCTGAGTTCCCACTGACTCCGTTCTTCGTATCTTTGGCAGTTTGGTTTTGCTGTGCACTATTAAGTGAGACTAGTTTAGATCAGTATGTGAGCACACGCTCAGAATAAATCTCTACCTGCAAAATTAGTCACATTATTATTGTTCAATAGTTTTGTTTTATAGTGTGAGAAATTCAGTAGACTGCATAAAATAAGTGCAGTTTAAAGAGTAATTATAAGCAGACGTGTGTAACCACCATCCAGGTCAAGTGATAGAATATTGTCGGTGCTTCAGGGTTCTTCAGGGCGCCCTTCTTGATTACAGCCATTTCCTCTCTTAGAAGTGAGTGCTGTTTTGTCTTGTGATAATTTCCCTGCTTTTCCTGATAGCTCTACCACCTGCGTGTGCATCTCTAAACAGTAGTTTACTTTTGCCTGTTTGTCAGCTTTGCACAAATGGAACCCTGCTCCGTGTATTCTTTTGTTACATTTGCTCCGTGTTAGAGATGTATCCATTTATTGTGTAGATTCTCTTTTTAAAGTAATAAAGCCCTCCAACATTCTAGCAAGTTTTGAATAATTTTATCTGTAGTGTAGTCTTGATTTTTTTAAAAAGAAAATGAAACCATTAATTTAAAAAGACATAGGTCTCTTAATGTTCAGCAAGATACGGAAGCAACCTGTGTCCATCAACGGATGAATGGATAAAGAAAATGTAGTTTCCGTACATACACGCACAATGGAATATTACTCAGACATAAAAAAGAAGGACATTTTGCCATTTGCAACAACATCAATGGAATTGGAGAGTTTTATGCTTAGTAAAATAAGTTAGAGAAAGACAGACACTGTATGATATCATATGTGGAATCTGAAAAATATAACAATCTAGTGAATTTAATAAAAAAGAAACAGACTCATAGAGAAGCAGCTAGTGGTTACCTGTGGGGGGAGGGACAAGATTGAGGTAGGAAAGTAAGAAGTACGGATATACAATATACAGGCTATGTACAATGTTGTATACAATATACAGATATACAATATACCTTGTGTAAAATAAATCAGTTGCAAGGATATATTTCCATTTTGTGACTCACAGAAGAGTTGGACCCGACTTAGTGACTAAACAACAAGGCTCTGCTCTAAAACACAGATAGCACAGCAGTACTTTATAATAACCATAGACGGGGTGCCGCAGTGTGGGTCCCTGTGCTGCTCACCTGACACTTAGATACAATGGGAGACGCCCGGGGGCGCTTCATGCAGAGAGGGGCCCTAAGGACAGAAACGGTAGGGACCTGACTAACAGGAAGACACACAGAAGAGCTGGACAAAGAAGGGCTGCATGATCTGGATAACCACGGGGGTGTAGTCACTCACCAAGAGCCAGACCTCCTGGGGTGTGAAGTCACGTGGGCCTTGGGAAGCATCACTGTGAACAAAGCTAGTGGAGGAGACAGAATTCCAGCTGAGCTGTTTAAAAATCCTAAAAGATGATGCTGTTAAAGTGCTGTGCACTCAGTATGTCAGCAAATGTTGAACACTCAGCGGTGGCCACAGGATTGGAAAAGGTCAGTTTTCGTTCCAGTCTCAAAGAGGGGTGGTGTTGCCGAATGTTCAGGCGACTGCTCAGTTGCACTCATTTCACATGCTAGCAAGGTTATGCTCAAAATCCTTCAAGCCAGGCTTCAGCAGTACATGAACTGGTAACTTCGAGATGTACACGTTGGGTTTCAAGGAGGCAGAGGAACCAGAGGTCAAATTGCCAACTTTGGTTGGATCATGGAGGAAAAAGCAAGAGAAGAACATCTGCTTCATTGACTACGCCAAAGCCTTTGACTGTGTGGATCACAGCAAACTGTGGAAAATTCTTAGACAGATGGGAATACCAGACCACTTTCCCTGTCTTCTGAGAAACTTGTATGCAGGTCAAGTAGCAACAGTTAGAACCAGACAGGGAACAACAGACTGACTCAAAATTGGGAAACAAGTACGTCAAGGCTGTATATTGTCATCCTGCTTATTTCACGTATGCAGAGTACATTGAGAGAAAGGCTGGCCTGGATGGGTCACGAGCTGGAATCAAGATTGCAGGGAGAAACATCAACAACCTCAGATATGAAGATGATACCACTCTAATGGAAGAGCCTCTTGATGTGGGTGAAAGAGGAGAGTGAAAAAACTGGTTTAAAACTCAATGTTCAAAAAACTAGGATCATGACACCCAGTCCTATCACTTCATGGCAAATAGAAGGGGGAAAAGTGGAAGCAGTGACAGATTTTATTTTCTTGGGCTCCAAAATTGCTGCGGGCAGTGACTGCAGCCATGAAATTAAAAGACACTTGCTCCTTGGAAGAAAAGCTATGACCAACCTAGGCAGCAGATTAAAAAGCAAAAACATCACTTTGCCAAGAGAGGTCTGTATACTGAAAGCTGTGATTTTTCCAGTGGTCATGTATGGATGTCAGAGTTGGACTGTAAAGAAAGCTGAGCGCTAAAGAATTGATGCTTTTGAACTGTGTGTTGGAGAAGACTCTTGAGAGTCCCTTGGACTGCAAGGAGATCCAGCCAGTCCATCCTAAAGGAAATCAGTCCTGAATATTCATTGGAAGGACTGATAGTGAAGCTGAAGCTCCAATACTTTGGCCACCTGATGCGAAGGGCCAACTCACTGGAAGAGACCCTGATGCTGGGAGGGATTGAAGCCGAAAGGAGGAGGGGACAGCAGAGGATGAGGTGGTGAGGTGGCATCACCGACTCAGTGATCATGAATTGGAGGGAACTCCAGGAGTTAGTGGAGGGCAGAGGAGCCTGGCATGCTACAATTCACGGGGTCGCCAAGAGTCAGACGTGACTTAATGCCTGAACTACAACAGCTGTATGCTGGAGTTAGTATTGCTAGCACATGTGAGCCCACCTTTTAACAGGTGCTGCTTGAGAATATGTTTGTTCTGTGATTTGTGTACTTCCTATGAATGGACATTTTATTTTTAACATTTGCTGTTGAAACAGTGCTGCACAGAACATCTTTTTTGCAGCTGTGCCGGGGTTCACTTCAGACATATTTCTGGAATTAGAATGTCTGGGTCATCTGGCATATGCTTTTAAAATGTTGACAGATGATACTCTAAAAAAGATTTTAGCAAGTATGGTTAGTTTTCCTTGACAGTCTTCAACTTGATTGGAAACTTTAAATTATTTTTATCTTAGAATGTATCTTTATTCCTCTGTCATTGATGCATTCTATTCATTTACCCTTTGTTTCCTACTTGCTAGTTACTGAGGGCAGTATATGCATGAATTAGACATAGTTGCTGAGAAAGATGTGTACCTGATTATTCTATATGGTAGAAAGTGAGCAAGAAATATAAAGAGAATTTTAAAAAAGAGATTCCTTCTAATTGCAGAGATTAGGGAATGTTTTCCGAAGTAGGTGGTGCTTGAGCTACCCTCACAGGATGGGTAGGTTTGCGTGTAGAAAATTATATCCCAAACAAAGACCAGCAGGGACAAAGGCCTTTAGAGGCAGGAAGGAAGAGGCCCTGTTGCGGTTCCGCGTGGCTGAGTGATGGAGGACTAGGCTCACTGGAGACGGGCGCACAGAGAGGGCGGGTGGGCGCAGCTCGTGGCGACGCCAGTCGTCGGGGGTCTTTGCTGTACACTGGCTCCGGCTGCCGCGGGCGGTCTAGGGCAGTCAGTGGGGCCCCAGGTGCCCCGGCTTGGCAGTGCCGACGCAGAGGCTCAGTTGCTCCGCGGCATCCCGTCTGCTGCGTTAACGGGCGCATTCTTCACCTTTGCACCACCAGGGAAGTCCTCTGGTGACTTTAAAATGATAACGTAGCTATGGAAGACGGTGCTTCAAAAAGTAAAGAGTTACCACGTGATCTGCCGCTCCACCTCTAGGTGTCTATGCAAAAGAATTAAGAGCAAGAATTCAGGCATTTATCAGTGTTCAGAGCAGCATATTCACAGCAGCCAAACGGTGACAACAGCACACGTCCATCAACAGGTGAATGGATTAAACAAGATTTGGTGTATACGTACGACAGAGAGTTATTCAGCCTTCAGAAGGAATGAAATTCTGAGCTTCCCTGTTGGCTCAGTGAATAGGAATCCATTCGCCAGTGCAGGGGACACAGGTTTGATCCGTGGTCTGCGAAGGTTCCATGTGCCATAGAGCAGCTAACCCGTGCGCCACAACCGCTGAAAGCCTGGAACCTGCGCTCTGCAGCAGGAGGGCCTCCTTAATGAGCAGCCCGCGCAGCGCAGCTGGAGAAGGCAGGAGCACGGCCACGGAGACCCGCGCAGCCAGGAAGGAAAGGCTTCATAAAAAAGACGCTCTGGCCTCACGCAGCGCGGATGGAGCTAGAAAACGCTGCGCTAACTAGCAAAATAAGCCGGCGCAGAAGGACGAGTGTTACGGTTTCACTTCTGTGAGATGCCTAGAGGGCAGTTCATAGCGAGAGTAGAACAGCAGGAGCACAGTGGAGTCGGGAGTTAGTATGCACTGGGTGTGGAGTTCACCTAGGGTGATGAGAAGTTCTGGGCGTGGACAGTGGTGGTGATGGCGCAGAGTGATGCACGTAATGCCGTGAAATGTGTGCTGTAAAACGATCGGCATGTTTTATGTGTATTTTACTACAGTAAAAACGCACACAGAAAATGCCATGCTAAATGTAAACATTAAAGGATTGGCGCTGAGGAATCAATGAGGGTTTTTGATCTACATTTCGTTGTGAAGATTAATCCTGAAGTGAAATGAAAGTAGATGGGAGAAGGGAGGAGCAAGCAGCGGGAGAATCAGCTAATTCTCTTCATTGCGGTCGTTTAGTTAAGACAGGGTTTTGCCTTTAGGGCAACAGCAAGGTAATTGGAAGGAAGGGGTAATATGAGGGAAATCTGTCAATTAGATGTCAGAGGACAGAGGAAAGGAAAAATAAAAGGTGACTCCTAGGTTTGAGTCAGGTAAATGGAAGGGAATGGAGATAAGTGGATGCCTAGGAAAAGGAGCTTGGTGCCAGTTGTCTAGAGGGCAGTTGGGAATAGAATGTGGAGAGGAAGTTCAGGAAGATTAGGCCTAGCGCTGGAGGGGTTAATTTGCCTATCCCTCTGTCCACCTCCCCGCCCACCCACACATCTTCTCGAACAAATACTTTTTGGCATCTGCCTGTGCCAGGTGTAGAAGGTGAACACATTTAGTCTAACCTCAGGGATCTCACAGTCCAGCGAGTCACCCTTAGCAGTCATATGTGAGACCATGTCAGTCCCTAAGGAGAAGATGTAGCAAGGGCAAGGAAGGCAAAAACGGGATTTTCTGGGTTACCTCAAAATTTAGAGTATGAGAGGAGAAAGGAACTTCAAATTGAGGGCTGAAAGAGGTAGCAGAGACCAGTGCAGTTCGGTTCAGGCACCCAGTCGTGGCCGACTCTCTGCGACCCCGGGGACTGCAGCACACCAGGCCTCCCTGTCCATCACCAACTCCCGGAGCCTGCTCAAACTCATGTCCATCGGTGATGCCATCCAGCCATCTCATCCTCTGTCGTCCCCTTCTCCTCCTGCCTTCTGCCTTTCCCAGCATCAGGGTCTTTTCCAATGAGTCAGTTCTTTACATCAGGTGGCCAAAGTATTGGAGCTTCAGCTTCAGCATCAGTCCTTCCAGTGAATATTCAGGACTGATTTCCTTTAGGATGGACTGGCTGGAACTCCTTGCAGTCCAAGGGACTCTCAAGAGTCTTCTCCAACACACAGTTCAAAAGCATTAATTGTTTGGCGCTCAGCTTTCTTTATAGTCCAACTCTCACATCCGTGCGTGACCACTGGGAAAACCATGCTGCTGCTGCTGCTGCTGCTAAGTCGCTTCAGTCGTGTCCGATTCTGTGCGACCCCATAGACGGCAGCCCACCAGGCTCCCCCGTCCCTGAGATTCTCCAGGCAAGAACACTGCAGTGGGTTGCCATTTCCTTCTCCAGTGCATGAAAGTGAAAAGGGAAAGTGAAGTCGCTCAGTCGTGTCCGACTCTTAGCGACCCCATGGACTGCAGCCTACCAGGCTCCTCCGTCCATGGGATTTTCCGGGCAAGAGCACTGGAGTGGGGTGCCATTGCCTTCTCCGGGAAAACCATAGCTTTCACTATACAGCTGCTTTCCTCAGTAGAGACCAAGGGGAGCACACAGCCATCAGGAGGTAGATTGGATCGGAGCGTGAGCGGGACTGTGGTTGCTCGACGTGTCTGGCTCTCTGCCGCCGCATGGGCATGGCTTGATATGCTCCTCAGTTCACGGGGTTCTCCAGGCAAGACTGCTGCAGCACGTTGCTGTTTCCTTCTCCAGGGCATCTTCCCAACCCAGGGATCAAACTTGAGTCTCCTGCATTGCAGGCAGACTGTTTACTCTGAGCCACGAGGGAAGCCCAATTTGAAGAATCAAAATAGTGCTAAGATGAAGTTGGAAAATTTCAGAAATTTCTCTGAAATGAATTTGAAGTTTTGCTATTTTACTTTTTGTCCACAGCAGTGATGACACTGTAATCTTGTTTCCTTTTTCTTTGCGATTTTTCACATTTTTTGATCTATAACGGATTGAGATAGTTACATTAGTGTGCCAGTGAGCTGTGCTTCCAACTTTGGATTTCTGCTGTTGCCAACAAAAGTTCCTCCTTGGAACTTTAGTCCTTAGTTTTTAACCTTTAAAATATTATCTTCCTTTAATCTAAATTGGCCTAGCTCATAATATACATCTTAATTGTGGTAAAATATACAGAACGTGAAATTAACCATTTTAGCCATTTTTACAGGTATAGCGGTTATTAAGTGTATTCACATTTTTAGTGTGATAATCGCCTTCCCTTATTCTTACTGCTTTTACAGTCTTATTTATTTTCGGCTGTGCTGGGTCTTCCTTGCCGCGTGCAGACTTGCTCTCGCTGTGGCGCTCAGGCGTCTCGTGGCGGCGGCTTCTGGTTGGGGTGCTCGCTCCCGGCTCTGGGGCGTCGACAGTTGCGCGTGCGGGCTCGCCAGCTCGGGCTCGCGGGCTCTGGAGCTCAGGCGCAGGGGCTGTGGCACACGGGCTTAGTTGCTCTGAGGTGCATGGACTCTTCCCAGACCAGGCGTCAAACCCGTGTGCCCTGCACTGACAGGTGGGTTCTTATCCACTGCACCACCAGGGAAATTGCTTAGTGCTTTTAAAATCAAACCTTTTGCCCAACAATTTTTCAGCTTTCCCACATAGAAAATTGATTCTCTTTACTTAATTTCACTGTAATGTTTAACCTTTTAAATTTGAAGTACCTAGTAGATTGATTCAGGAATGATATGTGGTATTTATACACACACTGGAATCCTACTTAGTCCTAAAAAAAAAGGAATGGAATGTTGCCACTTGTAACAACATGGATGGACTTGGAGGGTATTATGCTTAGGGAAATAAGTAAATGAAAGACAAATACTCAGTGATATCACTTATATGTGGAATCTAAAAACTAAAGTAAACTAATGAATATAACAAAAAACCAAGCTCATGGGTATTGAGAACAAGCGGTGCTTGCCAGGGGGTGGGAGTGGGAGGGGCCGTGGCAGAGGGAGGGGTTAAGCAGTGCAGACTGCTGGGTATAAAATTAAAACGAAAGATACGCTAAGGGGGTATATTGTGCAGCACATGGAATATTGCCAGCATTTTATAGTTGTGAATGGAGTGTAACCTTCAAATTGGATTGTACATCTGAAACTTACATATTATACATCTATATACCTCAATAAAATTTTTTCAAGTACTTTTTTCCTTGTTGATTTTTTAAAAAGAAATATAATGTTTTATATTTTATACAACATTGTACAGAAAAATAGTTTTGGGGGCAGTAATTATTTAGCTTTATCAAGTTTCCTTTCTCCATGTTTGCTTCAGAAATTTCTTTTAAAAGAAAATATAAGACACAGATAATAGCGGAAACCCTGTGTGTTCCCCTTCCAATCCCAATTGTCTTTATCTCTTTCTAAAATAACCATAGAAAAGGCAAGAGAGTTCCAGAAAATCATCTATTTCTGCTTTATTGACTATGCCAAAGTCTTTGACCGTGTGGATCACAATAAACTGGAAAATTCTGAAAGAGATGGGAATACCAGACCACCTAACCTGCCTCTTGAGAAATCTGTATGCAGGTCAGGAAGCAACAGTTAGAACTGGACATGGAACAACAGACTGGTTCCAAATAGGAAAAGGAGTACGTCAAGGCTGTATATTGTCACCCTGCTTATTTAACTAATATGCGGAGTACATCATGAGAAATGCTGGGCTGGAAGAAGCACAGGCTGGAATCAAGATTGCCGGGAGAAATATCAATCACCTCAGATATGCAGATGACACCACCCTTATGGCAGAGAGTGAAGAGGAGCTAAAAAGCCTCTTGATGAAAGTGAAAGAGGAGAGTGAAACAGTTGGCTTAAAGCTCAATGTTCAGAAAACTAAGATCATGGCATCTGGTCCCATCACTTCATGGGAAATAGGTGGGGAAACAGTGGAAACTGTCAGAGTTCATTTTTTTTGGCTCCGAAATCACTGCAGATGGTGACTGCAGCCATGAAATTAAAAGACACTTACTCCTTGGAAGGAAAGTTATGACCAACCTAGATAGCATATTGAAAAGCAGAGACATTACTTTGCTGACAAAGGTCCGTCTAGTCAAGGGTATGGTTTTTCCAGTGGTCATGTATGGATGTGAGAGTTGGCCTGTGAAGAAAGGTGAGTGCCGAAGAATTGATGCTTTTGAACTGTGGTGTTGGAGAAGACTCTTGAGAGTCCCTTGGACTGCAAGGAGATCCAACCAGTCCATCCTAAAGGAGATCAGTCCTGGGTGTTCATTGGAAAAACTGATGTTGAAGCTGAAACTCCAGTACTTTAGCCACCTCATGTGAAGAGTTGACTCATTGGAAAAGACCCTGATGCTGGGAGGGATTGGGGGCAGGAGGAGAAGGGGATGACCGAGGATGAGATGGCTGTATGGCATCACCGACTCATTGGACATGAGTTTGGGTAAACTCCGTGAGTGGGTGATGGACAGGGAGGCCTGGCGTGCTGCGATTCTTGGGGTCACAAAGAGCTGGATGCGACTGAACTGAACTGAACTGAAAATAACCATAATGAATTGAGTGTTTATCATTCCTATGCAGGGCTGAATACATTACTATATATTCATGTATAGTGAGTTTATTTTATGCAGGTATTAATATAAATGACAGTTTTAATTTCAAATTTTCAAATTTATTAATTTTTGGCCATGCAGTGTGGGTATGCAGGATTTTAATTCCCTGAGCAGGGATCGAACCTGCACCCCCTGCAGTGAAATTGTAGAATCCCAACCACTGGACCTCCAGGGGAGCCCAGTTTTAACTTCAAGATGAGCAATCTTGCACAAAATCTATGCTGTTTGATTAAGTATTATAATTTTTGTGAGTGTGAAAAATGAATTGGTGAAGCATGTCTTTCTTTACTAATGTATATAACTTATTTTTATTAATGATTTCCGTCACATTTGAGGTGTAAAGTTAATGTAACTTGCATTAACCTGACAGTATGTGTTTTATGAAATGTACGTTTAGTGAATATTGGCCACCTGATGAGAAGAGCATACTCACTGGGAAAGACCTGGACGCTGGGACAGACCTGGACGCTGGGAAAGACCTGGACGCTGGGAAAGGCCTGGACGCTGGGAAAGGCCTGGGCGCGGGGAAAGGCCTGGGCGCGGGGAAAGGCCTGGGCGCGGGGAAAGGCCTGGGCGCGGGGAAAGGCCGAAGGCCAAGGAGAAGGAGCAGCAGAAGGTGCAGCGGTCAGACGGCACCCGTGACGCCCGTGGCCGTGAATTCGAGCAAGTTCCGGGAGGCGCTGGAGGATGCAGGAGCCTGGCATGCTGTAGTCCGTGAGGTCACAGAGCCGGACGCAACTCAGTGGCTGAACAGCAGCAACGGATATTTAATGACTATATGTATTTCAGTATATTACCTTACTAGTTTAATGAAAAAGTGCATTCATTACTACTTCAGCTAATTTTTGGATAACCACTGCTGCCAGATCAATAGAGGGGTCTCGGCAGTGTGCAGACTGCTGCTGTCTACTCTGATTGGGGAGGTTCTGAAAATGCACGGAAGCAGGATAGATAGAAGAGTCTTGCTGATCCCACGTCTGCGCATAAACGACCACACCTCAGTCATCGCAAACTGGATATCAGTGCCACTGCAAGTGAGTGTCACTAACATTCTTTCGTACCATCTAAATCTTCAGTGTTCTTTCTCTTCCATCCACACCCCCTCCCCTGTATATATGTGTGTGAGTTTTGCGTTTCTTTCTAAACTAGATTCTAATAGGTAGCAAACATCTGCACAATTTGGTGCAGTTGTGTTATTCAAATTCTGAAAATTAATTTTTCCTTCAGTTCTTTTCCGTTTTCAGATAACTTCTTGTTCTGGCCATAACAGTATGTAAATAGAAAGAGATAAAGAAGGTAATTAATTATAGTGATCTGCTGTTTTAGTTAAGGCTTTTCTTTATAAAATTAAAATGAACAGCTAGAAATACAACCCTGGGCTTCCCTTAAGTAGTGCTACATTTTATAAAAACTGATATAAACAACTTCTGGCTAAGCTGATCTTAAAGTTCAAGAGAAAAATAAATTGTATAGGTTAGTTTATCAGTAAATATAGTTTCTATACTAATTCTTTGTAGAAGATCATTATTAGAAAATTAAAATGTGAAAGATAATATATTTTTAAATTTATATACAAAGTATTCTGTTCCGCTCAGAAGGCAGAACTAGTGATATTATTTGTACAGTTTGGTCCAGTTCAGTTGCTCGGTCGTCTCCGACTCTTTTTGACCCCATGACTGCAGCACTCCAGCCTCCCTGTCCATCACCAACTCCCGGAGTTCACTCAAACTCATGCCCATTGAGTCAGTGAGGCCATCCAACCATCTCATCCTCTGTCGCCCCCTTCTCCTCCCGCCTGCAATCTTTCCCAGCATCAGGGTCTTTTTCTAGTGAGTCAGTTCCTCGCATCAGGTGGCCAAAGTATTGAAGCTTCAGCTTCAGCATCAGTCCTTCCCATGAACACCCAGGACTGATCTCCTTTAGGATGGACTGGTTTGCAGTCCAAGGGACTCTCAAGAGTCTTCAACACCACGGTTCAAAAGCATCAGTTCTTCGGCATGCAGCTTTCTTTATGGTCCAATTCTCACATCCATACATGACCACTGGAAAAACCATATCTTTGACTAGATGGACCTTTGTTGACAAAGTAATGTCTCTGCTTTTTAACATGCTGTCTAGGTTGGTCATAGCTTTTCTTCCCAGGAGCAAGTGTCTTTTAATTTCATGGCTGCAGTCACCATCTGCAGTGATTTCGGAGCCCAAAAAATAAAGTCTGACACTGTTTCCACTGTTTCCCCATCTATTTTCCATGAAGTGATGGGACCAGATGCCATGATCTTCGTTTTCTGAATGTTGAGCTTTAAGTCAACGTTTTTACCCTCCTCTTCCACATTCATCAAGAGGCTCTTTAGTTCTTTGCTTTCTGCCAAAAGGGTGGGGTCATTGTATCTGAGGTTACTGATATTTCTCCCAGCAGTCTTGACTCCAGCTTGTGCTTCATCCAGACCAGCGTTTCTCATGACATACTCTGCATAGAAGTTAAATACGCAGGGTGACAATATACAGCCTTGACGTACTCCTTTCCTGGAGTACATCAGCAACAACCAGTCTGCTGTTCCATGTCCAGTTCTAATTGTTGCTTCTTGACCTGCATATCGATTTCTCAGGAGGCAGGTGGGGTGGTCTGGTATTCCCATCTCTTTCAGAATTTTCCACAGTTTGTTGTGATCCACACAGTCAAAGGCTTTGGCATAGTCAGTAAAGCAGTAGGGGTTTTTCTTGAACTCTGTTGTGTTTTTGATGATCCAGTAGAGGTTGGTAATTTGATCTCTGGTCCCTCTGCCTTTTCTAAATGCAAGCTTGAGCATATGGACTTTCATGCTTTACATATGGCTGGAGCCTGGCTTGGGGAATTTTGAGCATTGCTTTGCTAGCGTGTGAGATGAGGGCAATTGTGCGGTAGTTTGAACATTCTTTAGCGTTACCTTTTCCAGTCCTGTGGGCACTGCTGAGTTTTCCAGATTTGCTGTGATTGGAGCTGATCAAACTAATCAAACTGATCACATGGACCACAGCCTTGTCTAACTCAATGAAACTAAGGCATGATGTGTGGGGCCACCCAAGACAGATGGGTCATGGTGGAGATTTCTGACAAAATGTGGTCCACTGGAGAAGGGAATGGCAAACCAGTACTCTTGCCTTGAGAACCCCATGAACAGTATGAAAAGGCAAAAAGATATGACACTGAAAACTCCTCAGGCCAGTAGGTGCCCAGTATGTTCCTGGAGATCAGTGGAGAAATAACTCCAGAAAGAATGAAGGGATGGAGACAAAGTGAAAACAGCACCCAGCTGTGGTTGTGACTGGTGATAGAAGCAAGGTCCGATGCTGTAAAGAGCAATACGCATACGAACCTGGAATGTCAGGTCCGTGGATCAAAGCAAATTGGAAGTGGTCAAACGAGATGGCGAGAGTGAATGTCGACATTCTAGGAATCAGCGAACTAAAATGGACTGGAATGGGTGAATTTAACTCAGATGACCATTATATCCACTAATGCTGGCAGGAATCCCTTAGAAGAAATGGAGTAGCCGTCATAGTCAACAAGAGTCTGAAATGCAGTAGTTGGATGCAGTCTCAAAAATGACAGAATGATCTCTCTTCATCTCCAAGGCAAACCATTCACTATCACAGTAATCCAAGTTTAGGCCGCAACCAGTAGTGATGAAGAAGCTGAAGTTGAATGGTTCTGTGAACACCTACAAGACCTTCCAGAACTAACACCCAAAAAAGATGTCCTTTTCATTTATTTCCTTGGGATTAGAATGTAAAGGTAGGAAATCAACAGATACCTGGAGTAACAGGCAGATTTGGCCTTGGAATGCAGAATGAAGCAGGGCAAAGACTAATAGAGTTTTGCCAAGAAAATGCACTGGTCATAGCAAACACCCTCTTCCAAGAACACAAGAGAAGACTCTACACATGGACATCACTAGATGGTCAACACCGAAATCAGATTGATTATATTCTTCGCAGCCAAAGGTGTAACAGCCCTATACAGTCAGCAAAAACAATGAGTGAAGAGCTGACTCATTGGAAAAGACTGATGCTGGGAGGGGTTGGGGGCAGGAGGAGAAGGGGACGACAGAGGATGAGATGGCTGGGTGGATCTGACAGTGGCTCAGATCATGAACTCCCTATTGCCAAATTCAGGCTTCAATTGAAGAAAGCCAGGAAAACCACTAGACCATTCAGGTATGACCTAAATCAAATCCCTTACAGTTATACAGTGGAAGTGACAAATAGATTCAAGGGATTAGATCTGATAGACAGTGCCTGAGGAACTATGGACGGAGGTTCGTGGTACTGTACAGGAGGCAGTGATCAAGACCATCCCCAAGAAAAAGAAATGCAAAAAAGCAAAATGGTTGTCTGAGGAGGCTTACAAACAGCTGAGTAAAGAAGAGAAGCTAAAGGCAAAGGAGAAAAGGAGAGATATACCCATTTGAATGCAGAGTTCCAAAGAATAGCAAGGAAAGAAAAGAAAGCCTTCCTCAGTGATCAATGCAAAGAAATAGAAGAAAACAGTAGAATGGGAAAGACTAGAGATCTCGTCAAGAAAATTAGAGATACCAAGGGAACATATCATGCAAAGATGGGCTCGATAAAGGACAGAAATGGTATGGACCTAACAGAAGCAGAAGATATTAAGAAGTGGCAAGAATACACAGAAGAACTATGCAGAAAAGATCTTCACGACCCAGATAATCATGATGGTGTGATCACTCACCTAGAGCCAGACATCTGGAATGCAAAGTCAAGTGGGCCTTAGGAAGCCTCATTACAAACAAAGCTAGTGGAGGTGATGGAATTCCAGTTGAGCTATTTCAGATCCTAAAGAAGGTACGTTTTCAGTTCAGTTCAGTTCAGTCGCTCAGTCGTGTCCGACTCTTTGCGACCCCATGAATTGCAGCACACCAGGCCTCCCTGTCCATCACCAAATCCCGGAGTTCACTCAGACTCAAATCCATCGAGTTGGTGATGCCATCCAGCCATCTCATCCTCTGTAATCCCCTTTTCCTCCTGCGCCCAATCCCTCCCTCTTTTCCAATGAGTCAACTCTTCACATGAGGTGGCTAAAGTACTGGAGTTTCAGCTTTAGCATCAGTCCTTCCGAAGAAACCCCAGGACTGATCTCCTTTAGGATGGACTGGTTGGATCTCCTTGCAGTCCAAGGGACTCTCAAGAGTCTTCTCCAACACCACAGTTCAAAAGCATCAATTCTTTGGCACTCAGCTTTCTTCACAGGCCAACTCTCACATCCATACATGACCACTGGAAAAACCATACCCTTGACTAGACGGACCTTTGTCGGCAAAGCAATGTCTCTGCTTTTCAATATGCTATCTAGGTTGGTCATCACTTTTCTTCCAAGGAGTGAGCGTCTTTTAATTTCATGGCTGCAGTCACGATCTGCTGTGATTTTGGAGCCCCAAAAAATGAACTCTGACAGTTTCCACTGTTTCCCCATCTATTTCCCATGAAGTGATGGGACCAGATGCCATGATCTTTGTTTTCTGAATGTTGAGCTTTAAGCCAACTGTTTCACTCTCCTCTTTCACTTTCATCAAGAGGCTCTTTAGTTCCTCTTCAGTTTCTGCCATAAGAGTGGTGTCATCTGCATGTCTGAGGTTATTGATATTTCTCCCGGCCATCTTGATTCCAGCTTGTGTTTCTTCCAGTCCAGCGTTTCTCATGGTGTACTCTGCATATTAGTTAAATAAGCAGGGTGACAATATACAGCCTTGACGTACTCGTTTTCCTATTTGGAACCAGTCTGTTGTTCCATGTCCAGTTCTAACTGTTGCTTCCTGACCTGCATATAGGTTTGTCAAGAGGCAGGTCAGGTGGTCTGGTATTCCCATCTCTTGAAGAATTTTCCACAGTTTATTGTGATCCGCACAGTCAAAGGCTTTGGCATAGTCAATAAAGCAGAAATAGATGTTTTTCTGGAACTCTCTTGCTTTTTCGATGATCCAGCGGATATTGGCAATTTAATCTCTGGTTCCTCTGCCTTTTGTAAAACCGGCTTGAACGTCTGGAATTTTACGGTTCACGTATTGCTGAAGCCTGGGTTGGAGAATTTTGAGCATTACTTTTCTAGTGTGTGGTTTTATATGATGAAAAATAGTTTCAGGAAATTCTAATTATAACAGTATGAGATTTGTAATTATGGGATGATTACTTGACATTAGAAAGATGCATATACCTATATATCATTATTTCTCTGTGGATGCATCGTGTTTATAAGACATCTCCAGTGTTCTCTGGCTAAAGGATTTTCCTCACTGGAAGCCCAAATCAAGTGAAACCGACCCCATAAGACTGTTCTATCTCCCTTTGGACCTCTAGTATGTGGTGCTGCTTTTTATGGAAATTTCTTTCCTAGGCTTGTATTGTAAAGTAGTTGTAAAATGCCTATTTTTATTTTAGTAATTTTTGCCTCATTGTGTGACAGAATTTACGGTTTGAAATAAAACTAAATATGTTTACCTTTTTGTGCTTGTTGAAAGCATTGATTCATTTCATTTATTGTTTCAGAGTGTACAACTGCTTTTCTCAAAGGTAGCTTCATTAAGCATGTCTTCTGGTATAAAATTTGTGTATATAGTAAAGCAAGTTTATTTTCACTACTAACTTGTTTAAAATGTTCTACTTTATCCATTATCTTTGGCGAATAGAATGTAAAGCAAAATACAAGGAATATTTGAGTATTTACTATATGCCTTATATTTTTCCAAGAGTTTACATATACTAAAGCATTTAATTTTCACAAAGGCTTATGAGATAGGTATTATTGGTACCCACAATTTAGAGATGAGAAAAGTAACTAAGGCCTTTTAAAGAACCTTGAAAATACCAGTTTTTTTTTCTCTTGGTCACACCTCGAAGCATGGAAAACGTCCCTGACTAGAGATGGAACTTGTGCCGTCTGCAGCGGAAGCACAGAGTCCTAGCCACTGGGCCGCTAGGAAAGCCCAAGGAACCTCTGAAGTGTGGTTTAAATGTAATTTCTTCAGGCAGTTGTGATTCTAGTCTAATTTTACTCATATTTATACAAAAGTATTGCTGTACAGCTTAACAACTGGAACGGTCCCGCTGAGGGTTCTTTAGTAGAATCAGTTTTGCCACGGTTTTCAGCAGCCGCACATCATTCTGTTACAACCTCGTAGTACCCTGGGTTTTCTTCAGATTTTTGGTCCCACTGTGTGGCTTGTCGGGTCTTAGTTCCCTGCCCAGGGATAAACCCGTGCCCCCTGCAGTGGAAGTGCAGAGCCCAAACCCTTAGACTGCCAGCGAATTCCCAGGAGCATCTTTGGTTTTGTCTCCGGGATCAGCAGACTTGGGGTTGAACTCAGTTCTGCCTCCTTTTTATTCGTTTATTTCTGTTGGTGTATAATTGCTTTACAGTGTTGGGTTCGTTTCTGCTCTATAATAAAGTGAGTCAGCTATATGTATACATATAACCAGCTTGAAGCAAAGGGCCAGCTCATTGGAAAAGAGCCTGATGCTGGGAAAGATTGAAGGTGGGAGCAGAAGGGGGCGACAGAGGATGAGATGGGTGGCTGGCAACACCGACTCGATGGACATGGGTTTGAGCAAGCTCGCGGAGATGGTGAAGGACAGGGAGGCCTGGCGTGCTGCCTCCACGGGGTTGCGAAGAGTCAGACACGACTGAGCGCCTGAACAATGAGCACATCTATCCCCTCCCTGCTGGGCCTCCCTCCCTCTCCCCGCAGCCAGGCTCTGCCCCTCTCGGCCCTCACGGAGCGCAGGCGGAGCCCCTGTGCCGCCCGCTTCACCCCGGGTCCGCGTGTTCTGCGGTTGCCCCGCCCGCCGCCGCCTGCTCTCTGCAAGCCCATCCTCTGCGCCCGCGGCTCTGTGCCTGCCCTGCCGCCGGGCTCATCTGTCCTCCTGCTGCTACCCCTGTAATTAGTGCTTGGTGGTTCAGTAAGCTCTTTTTGCTTTCTTC
Organism: Budorcas taxicolor; assembly: GCF_023091745.1. Lineage (NCBI taxonomy): Eukaryota > Metazoa > Chordata > Mammalia > Artiodactyla > Bovidae > Budorcas > Budorcas taxicolor. Next base: position 180,173,414 of record NC_068911.1, read on the forward strand.
ATTTTTTAACTATATAATGGAAATTTTCAAATATGTGCATAAATACAGAAGATGATACGGGGAATCTCCGTGTACTTATCGCTTAGCTTCAGAAATTACTAACGTTTTAACTGTCTTATCTGTCTCCCCACTTTTGGACAGAGGAGTGGTGGAGTATTTTAAAGCAAAGTCAAGGTATCCTGCTGTGTCACTAATGTCCGTATGCTGTCTTAACTAAGTTTTGTATTTTGAAGGTATTTCGTTCTTGAGTTTTGCAGTTCTTATCCAGGAAGTACACATTTAGGATTGCTGTTTCCTCTTGATGAGTTGACTCCTTAATTGTTATGAATTGTCCAATTTTTTTTTTTCCTAGTAATGTTCCATGTTTTGAAGTCTGTAGTGTTGTGTTCGGAGAAGGCAACAGCATCCCACTCCAGTGCTCTTGCCTGGAAAATCCCATGGACGGAGGAGCCTGGTGGGCTGCAGTCCATGGGGTTTCGAAGAGTCAGACACGACTGAACGACTTCAGTTTCCCTTCCCACTTCCATGCACTGGAGAAGGAAATGGCACCCCACTCCAGTGTTCTTGCCTGGAGAATCTCAGGGACGGGGGAGCCTGGTTGGCTGCCGTCTACGGGGTCGCACAGAGTCGGACACGACTGATGCGACTTAGCAGCAGCAGCAGCAGTGTTGTGTTAACAGACATTGCAGCTTTCTAATGCTTCAGTTTCCCTTATGTCTTTCCCATCCTTTGACATTTAGCCTCTCTGCACCTTTATGTTTAAAGTGTATTTTCTCTCTACTGTTGGCTTATTAGCTGTACTTTTGGGTGTGTTTGTGGTTCTAGGGTTTACAATATAGATGCCAACTGCGTCATAGTCTACAGTACGCATTCTCAGTTTATCAGCTGTCTGTTAGTCAAGGTATGAGGCTATACCTCTTCACAGGTAAGAGCCAGTACTCTTCTTGCTCCCCATTCTTTGTGCCATTGTTGTCTTGCATTTTATTTGTACGTGTTGTAAACCTGACAATATATTATGCACTCTAAACAGGTAACCTTCAGGGAGATTTCTAAAGTGAGGAAGCAGAAGTCTCATGCTCACCCGTGTGTCTGTTGTCCCCTGTGCCCTCATCTGTTAGCGTCTGTGCACTCAGGTTTCTAATGGGTGTCTCACTCCCTCTAGCACTTCTCGTCCTGCAGGCGTGCTAGCGTTACACTGTTCCCACCTTGCCTGTTGGGACGTGTCTCTATTTCACATCCAAGGTATTGCCATGCGTATAGAATCCCACCTTGGTTGTCTCTCTCTCAGCCCTTTGAAGATGCCACTCCGTTGACCCCCCGGCTCTTGTAGTTGCTGGCGGTCACTCCCAGCCACTGGTTTTCAGCACTTTGATTATGATGTGCTTTTTGGTCTGGTTCTATCATTGTGTGTGTGTTTTATTCTACCTGGTTTGTTTAGATTCTTGGAACCCTGGGTTTATAGTTTTCATCAGATTTGGAAAAATTCTCACCATTTAAAAGGAATCTCCACCTGGCTCAGTCTCCGTTTTCCACCAGGACTCCAATCACAAGCGTGTTAGGCGGTCTGATATTGTTGCAAATGTCAGTGAGGCTGTGTTAGATGTTTTCTCTGTTTCATTTTGGATCGCTTGTGTTGCTCATGTCTTAAGTTTCACCTATCCTTTGCTATAAAGTTTCACCTATCCTTTCCTTCCGCCTTCTCCGATCTGCTGTTAATTATCTGCCCTGACATTTTCTCGTTATATATTTTCATTTCTGAGTTTTTTGTTTTCACTCTAAATATCTCCTCTCTATTACGGTCACGCTTCCCTTTAGTTGCGCGAGCATAACAGCGTATTCTCTCTCTCTCTCTCTCTGGCTGTGCGGGGCCCCGCCTCTAGCCGCGGCGCGGAGGCTTCTCCCGCGGAGCGCGGGCTCCGGGCGCGCCGGCGTCAGTGCGGGCAGCGTGCAGTCTCACGGGTTGTCGCTCTCGAGCTCAGTCGCTCCCTCGCACGTGGGCTCCTCCCAGGCCAGGGGTCAAACCCGTGTGCCCCGAATTGGCAGGGGGATTCTTATCCACTGCGCCACCAAGGAAGTCAGTTCCTTGTTAAAAAGTATTCATCAGTTTTAACTTTGGCTGCGCTGGGTCTTCTTTGCTGCGTGCTGGCTTTCTCTAGTTGCGGTGAATGGGGTGTAAGCTTCTCACTGCGGCGGCTTCTCTTGTTGCAGGACACAGGCTCTGAGGCCCATGGGCTTCAGTAGTTGTGGCTCGTGGGCTTAGTTGATCCCACAGCTCGTGGGATCTTCCTGAACTGGGGATGGAACCGGTGTCCCTTGCATTGCATGACAGATTCCTAACCAGTGGGACACCAGGGAAGCCCTAGATTTGTTTTTTTTTAATGTGGACCATTTTTAAAGCCTTTATTGAATTTGTTACAATACTGCTTGTCTGTTTTTTCGCGGGGTTGAGGGTGTCTGCGAGGCATGTGGGCTGTTAGCTTCCCAGTTAGGGACAGAGCCTGCACCTCCGGCGTTGGAAGGCGGTCCTAAGCTCTGGACTGCCAGGGAAGTCCCTATACTGCTTATCGCTGTTTTAAGGTCCTTGTCGTCGTCTTCCATGAGCCATTTCAGGGTTTTTCCAATCGACTGGATTTTCTCTTAGTGTGGGTCTTTTTGGTGGGTGGGGGAGTTCTCTTGGCACATCTAGTCATTTTTGGTTGGGTGTTGGATAAGTGTTTGGCTTTGCTGTCTTTCTTTAAAGAGTGTTTTGGCAGGCAGTTAAGTTGCCGGCTGATCAGTTTCATCTTTTTGAGGCCTGTTTTTAGGTCTTGTGAAGGAAAGTTATGACCAACCTAGATAGCATATTAAAAAAGAAGAGACATTACTTTGCCAACACAGGTCCGTCTAGTCAAGGCTATGGGTTTTCCTATGGTCATGTATGGATGTGAGAGTTGGACTGTGAAGAAGGCTGAGCGCGGAAGAATTGATGCTTTTGAACTGTGGTGTTGGAGAAGACTCTTGAGGGTCCCTTGGACTGCAAGGAGATCCAACCAGTCCATTCCGAAGGAGATCAGCCCTGGGATTTCTTTGGAAGGAATGATGCTAAAGCTGAAGCTCCAGTACTTTGGCCACCTCATGCGAAGAATTGACTCATTGGAAAAGACTCTGATGCTGGGAGGAATTGGGGGCAGGAGGAGAAGGGGACGACCGAGGATGAGCTGGCTGGATGGCATCACGGACTCGATGGATTTGAGTCTGAGTGAACTCCGGGAGTTGGTGATGGACAGGGAGGCCTGGTGTGCTGCGGTTCATGGGGTCACAAAGAGTTGGACACGACTGAGCGACTGAACTGAACTGAAAGTGGATATAGTCCTCAATTCAGGGACAGTTTAGCCCTGTCCCTGGGGTGAACTCTCTAGGGTCTCCACTGTGTATTCCAGATGGTCACCAAGGACTGTGCAGTCTGACTTGGTGGAACTTGAGTGTCTTCTGCTTCTGAGCTGTGGGAACTGGTCAGATTACAACTTCCTTGTAATTCTTTTGCTGATTTTGTGGAGTTTCACCATGTATGTGAAAGATTTAGGAGGACACGAGACATTTCTGGAGTTCTTTTTTTGTGTGACTTCTTTCCTTTCTGGAATTCTGCCCCACGTGGTCCAGCCTCTTCAGCATCCTTGAGCTCTGCTGTCTGTCTCAACTCAGAAACCGCTGGCTCTTTCCGCTTCCCCTCACTTTTACTGAGGTCCAAAAATTGCCTTCAGGCAGAAGGCCTCAGCAGTTAGTCTTTTTAGTGTGATTTAGAGCCATGATTCAATTAAAATTTTAGAACAAGCATGCTTCACAGTCAGTTCTGCGTACTTCCCATTGTATTACTCATGAGGTGTGATTTCGGGTGGGCTCACAGATTGAGCTCTAGGTTCAGATGGTATTTATTGCCTATCTCTCTCATTAGAATGTTTTCCATCAGTCTTTTATATAATAGCTTATATAATAATCACCCTTTATTGATTATAAATTATTAGAGTTTACAAAATGGTGACTTTCTGTCATTCCTTCTTCATCTAGGTAGAATTTCTCCCAAAGTTCTTTCTTGTATTAACTATTTGGTTATGGTTAGTATAGGAAAGACAGGAAAAGAACTTGGTTCTTTCCCTTTGTTAAGCTTTAGTAATCATGAGTTAATCCATTAGCAGCCTCTCCTGATGACCAGTGAGTTTTCTTTGCTGTCATTTTAACTGACAAATGTTAATATATTTGATACATTTAAATCCATAATAGTTTCCTTAGGGTTTGTGTTTTTATGCTCAGGTTGTTTCTCTTCGGGGTGTGGGGTGCCTTCAGGTTGGGCCCTGTGCCTTCTGATATGACTGCTTCTGTCCTCAATAGCCGCTTTGCTCTGGGGCTGAAGAAGATATCCCAGGCTCTTCTTGTGTGTTTCCTACCCTGCTTGGCGAAACAGCCATTCTTGAAGGAGACCTACTTCATTCTAGTGGAGATATACTATATAGAGACCACAGTCCAGGTGGCCGGGTGCTCATTGCTCCTGAGACACCATTGTTTGTGTTCTGAATCTTGTTCAATGAACCAGGCTAGGAAATACTTTCTTTTAAGAGAGGAAAAAATGAGTTCCTACTGATACTTTTGATTTATGTTTATAATTGTAGGAGTTTTATTTTATCTCTTTAATTTTATACTTGTATCTGTTTTTGTTTTTTGTTTTGGTTTTAGCTTTTAATGGAGTAAACATTATTTATTTGCTTTACACTGTACCTGTAGAATTTAAAAAAAAAGGATGATGGCAATATTTATACTATAAGTAAGACTACTGAATGCAGCTTTTTTATGGAGTTTTTTGTGCTTAAAATATAACACACAAATGATGTGTAGTAAGAAATACTGCTTTTTAAAGCTGCTTGAACTGATTTCCATCTCTGTGGTGTTATGCCACCTGTTTGCTGTACAGTTAGATATGACAGTGTTTTTCAAATATTTTTTCCTTGATAATTTCTCAAGATCACTGTTTCCCACCCTGAAACTCTCTGTAATATATTTACTTTCTTCCGGAGAAGTTTAATGTTAATGCATGCCTGTTTGTCTATTTAGCTCATCTTTATGTACTCTCCATTTAACATACCTCCTTTTTGAAGTATTGATTATGGTTTGCAGTTTAAAAGAAGTAACAGAAGTATATAACTCCTAACAAACTCGGTATTATCTTTCTTTTGTATGATACTTTTATTGTGTGGCTGGGAACTCTGTTAGTGTATGTCAGTTTGATTTTAACATGAGTAAACTGATCTGAAGTCGTAATGTGAAGCAATTAAATTACAGGTATTAAGTTTTATAGTATGTTCTTATGGATTTCTTTGAAGGAATATTTAGAAACTAATACAGCATTGGAAATCAACTATATTTGAATAAAATTTTTTTAAAAAGAATATTTCAAAGTCAGCTGTTGTTCCTAGTGGCTCACTGGTAAAGAATCCCCCTACCAATGCAGGAGACATAGGTTAGATACATGGTCCAGAAAGATCCCACATCCCTCAGAGCAGCTAAGCCCGTGCGCCACAGCTATTGAGCCGTGCTCTCGAGCCTGAAGCCTGCAAGGCCTCGAGCCCCTGCTCCCCGAGAAGAGCAGCCCCTGCAGGGAGGAGCCCGCCACCTGGAGCCGAGGCGCCTGCTCGCCACGCCTGGGGAGGAGCTCGTGCGGCAGTGGAGACCAGCACAGCCGGAAACGCGTGTGGATGAGTAGGCAAGGTTCTGCCTAAAAAGTCGTCTGTTCAGAACAGGTCATTCAGTTGACCTTTGGCTCCAAGTACAGAATCTCACCGTCGCATATTTCTTTCTCCCTGGAATGTAATATTACAGTCTTTTTTTGAATACATTTGTATTTTGTACAGTCTTTGCTTATTTTTATAAAAGTGGTACAAAGTACCATGTTTTGACATTTCTTGTTTTTTTTTTTTTTAAACCAGATAATTGATAGAGTATGCAGAATCAGTTTCCCTGAGATTATAGCAAATTTAAAGAAAGTCAGAGATAGGAATTAATTTCCTTCACTCCATCCTTTTAAATGTGGACTCTGAAATCAGGGTGTTAAAGAATTTTAGCCGTCACACTCTCCATCTGGATACGGCATGACACGACACATACAGGAAGGCGGTTGGCGTTGGCAGCTGTCACTCACTCCCGGGCGCTCCGCCTCAAGGCGTGTCTCCCACCTAAGCCGGCCCTGGCTGGCACGCGCTGTCCTGGTCGGCTCTCGTGCCCTTGCCTCCGTCTGGGCTCTTCTGGAAGTCCTGGAAATAAGACGTGAGATGCGAGTTTTAATTAGAAATAAGACGTGAGGTGCGAGTTTTAATTAGAAATAAGACGTGAGATGCGAGTTTTAACTTATAAATAAGACGTGAGATGCGAGTTTTAATTAGAAATAAGACGTGAGATGCGAGTTTTAATTAGAAATAAGACGTGAGATGCGAGTTTTAATTTATGAATAAGACGTGAGATGCGAGTTTTAATTTATAAATAAGACGTGAGATGCGAGTTTTAATTAGAAATACGTGAGATGCGAGTTTTAATTTAGAAATAAGACGAGATACGAGTTTTAATTTATAAATAAGACGTGAGATGCGAGTTTTAATTAGAAATAAGATGTGAGATACGAGTTTTAATTTAGAAATAAGTCGTGAGATACGAGTTTTAATTAGAAATAAGTCGTGAGATACGAGTTTTAATTAGGCGAGTTATTAATGAGGAGAGTTGTGACTTGTGAAGTGGTGGAAAGCAGTAGCTCTCTGTGCTATTTATCTAATGTTGGCTTAGGTCTTGGTGGCCACCTAACTCAACAAATATTTATAGAACTCTCAGATAATCAAGATACTGTGCAAAATGAATAGAAGGCCAGACGCGTACTTGATTTTTTTTTAAATGAAGCCGCAGTTGCCGCTGTTTATTTTTGTGGTTTTCACTTGTTCTTGGCTGCGCTGGGGCTCTCTTGCTGCCCACAAGCTCCCCTCAGTTGGGGCGGGTGGGGCTGCGCCTCTGCGATGGCGTCTCTGGTTGCGGAGCACGGACCCAGCGCCCTGGCTCGGGAGGTGCAGGGCACAGGCTCAGCTGCCCTGAGGCCTGTGGGGTCTTGTGGACCAGGGATCGGACCATGCCCCCTGCGTTGGCAGGCAGATTCTCAACCACTGGACCACCTGGGAAGCCCCTGATAAGCTTTTAAAGCCCATTTTATGATTTTAAAATAAAATTAACAGCTGTATACACGGTAGGTGGGAGTGTAAATTGGAACACTCACTTTAAAAGACAGTTTGGCATCATCTAGTAAATATGTATAACCCACACCCAGCAACTTCACACCCGAATATGTACTCTAGAGAACTGGTTTTCACCCTGGGCTTGTAGCCCATTAGAATGAAGACAGGTCAGTGGCATTTGACCAACAGTCTTCTTAAATGATAAATGCTATAGAAAATACCAGTGTGCTTTACTGCGACGGTATTATTCTGTGAAACCTTTTCCTCGTTATGTATCTGTATATATGTGGGTGGGCTGTGAGGTAAAATATATGTTCTTATTGTGGTTGCTGTCAAGAAAATTTGAAAGCCACTATTCTAGAGAAGCTACAAGTGCTTGTTATTTCATAAGAAGTAACTGATTTCATTCAACAAAGATGAACTGTGACTGATTCCCACAACAAGATTTTACACTGCAGTGAACTGCAGCTTGTCCAACACCTAAGCAGTGTATTTCCCATGCGCCATCCTTACGGGGTGGAGCTGTAAAGAAAAGCGAGGGATTGATAAACACAGCAGCATGGTGACTACTTCCGGTTGAAGTGAGAGTGTCAGTCGCTCAGCCGCGTCTGACTCTTCGCGACCCTGTGGGCCGCAGCCTGCTGGGCCCCTCTGTCCATGGGCTTCTCCAGGCAGGAGCGCTGACGTGGGTTGCGGTCTCCTTCTCCAGGGGCCCTTCCTGGCCCGGGCATCAGGACCCTGTCTCCCGCACTGCAGGCGGATTCTTCACCATCTGAGCCGCCAGGGAAGTGGCGCTCCTGGATGCGTCAGGGCGAAGGTTGAGAGGAGGCAAAGCTAAAGAGGAGAGTGAGAAGCTGGCTCAAAACTCAGCCTTCAGAAAACTAAGATCACGGTGTCCAGTCCCATCACCTGTGGCAAATAGACGGGGAAACAGTGGAGACAGTGACAGACTTTTTTCCTGGGCTCCAGAATCACTGCGGATGGTGACTGCAGCCATGAAATTAAAAGACGCTTGCTTCTTGGAAGAAAAGCTACGCCAAACCTAGACAGCATATTAAAAAGCAAAGACATTGCCAACAAAGGTCTGTATACTCAAAGCTATGGTTTTTCTAGTCATCATGTATGGATGTGGGAGTTGGACCATAAAGAAGACTCAGTGTCAAAGAACTGATGCTTGTGAACATTGGAGAAGACTCTTGAGAGTCCCTTGGACTGCACGGAGATCCGACCAGTCCATCCTAAAGGAGATCAGCCCTGAATATTCCCTGGAAGGACTGATGGTGAGAAGCTGAAACTCCAGTACTTTGGCCACCTGATGTGAAGAGCTGACTCATTAGCAAAGACCCTGATGCTGGGAGGGATTGGGGGCAGAGGAGAAGGGGACGACAGAGGGTGAGATGGTTGGATGGCATCACCGACTCGATGGACATGAGTTTGCGTGAGCGCCGGGAGATGGGGAAGGAAAGAGAAGCCTGGCGTGCTGCAGTCCGTGGCGTCGCAGAGTCGGACACGACTGAGCAACTGAGCCACAGCGACACAAGGCTGAGCAGGGCCTCAGAGGCTCCTAAAGGCCCTGGTGGTGGTCTGTTTTCTGACTTAGATGTGGCTACACAGTGATTAACTTTTAAAAAAACTGTGCATCTGTGTTCTGTGCAGTTTTTTTATTGTAAATTTATGTAACAAAGCTTAACATTTAATAATCTTTACCTATAGTCAAGTGACATTGAGCACACCTGCGTTGTTGGGTTATTCATCCCAGCATGTTTTGTCCTCCTCTGAAACTCCATGCGCGTTGAGCAGTAGCTCCCTGTCTCCCCGGCCTCTGTCTCTCTGGCCTCTGTCTGTCTCTCCGGCCTCTGTCTGTCTGCCCAGCCTGTCTGTCTGTCTCTCCGGCCGCTGTCTGTCTCCCCGGCCGCTGTCTGTCTCCCCGGCCGCTGTCTGTCTCCCCGGCCCCTGTCTGTCTGCCCGGCCCCTGTCTGTCTCCCCGGCCCCTGTCTGTCTCCCCGGCCCCTGTCTGTCTCCCCGGCCCCTGTCTGTCTCCCCGGCCCCTGTCTGTCTCCCCGGCCTCTGTCTCCCCTGGCGGCTGCCGCTCTCTCTAGCTGTATGACCTGAGTGCTCTGGGTGCCGCGTGGAGTCAGAGTTGTGTGTCTGGCTTGCTTCACTTAGCATGGTGTCTTCCGGCGTCTCCTTGTGGCGTGTGTCAGCATCCCTTCCTGTTTCAGGTAACTTGTATTCCTTTGTTGTGTGTCTGCTGCGTTTTATTTGTCCATGACCCACTGATAGGCATTTGTGTTGTTTCCACCTTTTTGCTGTTGTGAACGGTGCTGCTCTGAACATGAGTATACAGATATCGTTCAGTTCTTCTGTTAAACAGTTATTCCTTCTGGAAATTTCCTGCTGGTCCAGGGGTTAGGACTCAGCGCTTCCACTGCAGGGGCCAGGTCAGGGGACTAAGATCTTGTAAGCTGTATGGCACAGCCAAAAGTGATAATAAAACTTTAAAAATGTGTTTCTTCCAATGAAATAGCTCTGTAGTGGATGAGTGAACTAGAAAGATGTTAGCCCTTCTTAAAACTGAAGCTATGAAGTGGTGATTGCTCTAGCCATCCTAACCCCGGGGGAGAGTTTTGCTTGCTTTATTATTTTGTAGACTTTCCTCTGGATCCTGAAGAGTTTTCCAACTTAAATCATTTTGGAATGAGGTTTGGACTTGCTCCTTTTTATTCTTTTCTTTCTTTTTCTTTTTTTTTAAATGTACCATAAAATAGCATCTTATGTTTTAAGGTTTGGCTTCTGTGGAAAGTTTGAAATTATAAGTTTCACTGCAACACCCCTAAATAACAGTAATAAGAATTGATATGTTTCATTGTAGTTTAAAGAAGAAAAGTGCTACAGTTAAGTCTTGCTAAAAATATAGACCTTAAGAATTTAGTAGGGGAAATACTTGAGTAAAAAGTGTTATAACTTTACCAGCCAGTGAAACAAAAGATCAGCTAAGCTATTTCTAAAAGAAATTAGGTTACATTCGTCTTTCATGCATTCTTGCCAGTAGCCATCATTGTCTCTTTTTCTAGCATTAGGAAATGGTTTCCCAGCATACTGGGAGTTTTAATATAAATTAGCCTTTTAATAAATTCAGACTATATAACTTGTTTAAATTGTGGACTTTTTTCACAAACGAAATTAGTAGTAAACTGGAATGTTAAGATCGTGGCGAGTAGTGAGACTGCAGTTCCGAGAGTAGGGGTCCAGGCTCACGCTGCCCTGAGGGTCTCTGCGTGCGTGCGTGTGTTTGTGAGGCCTCTCCTCTCTGACTGCGCTGGGGCTGCGTTGCCGCGCGCAGGCTTTCTCTGGCTGCGGCCGGCGGAAGGCTGCTCTCTGGCCACGTGCGAGGGCGTCTCTCTCACTTCTGAGAGGTCCTGTGGCTCACGGGCCCTGCAGCGCGTGTGCACTGCATGGGCTCAGCTGTGGTGTGTGAGCTTAGTTGCCCTGTGGCATCTGGACTCTTCCCAGAGGGGGGATCAAACCTGTGTCCCCTGCATCGGCGGGTGGGTTTTTAACCACTGTACCACCAGGGAAATCCAGGTTTCCTTTCTTGAAAGTAAAAGCTGTCATTGAGAGATTATGATTCTCCAGCTTGAGTGTTTAAACACCTTTCTATGAAGCTGATGATTAGGGGGTAGGACGTGTGTGTGTAGTTTTTTTGTTTTTGCTTTTTGCAGGATTTTTTTTTTTTTTTTTTTTTGCCTTATTCGGGAAAATAAAAATTTGTTGGCCCTATATGAGTCCAAAAACACTTGCTGATCTGTGCAATTCAGAGGTCGGAGAGCTGCTGCGATGGAACCTTTCCCCAAAAGGCTAAGAGAGTCTCCGCACGCAGCGGGCCTCCCTTACTTCTCCCTTGTCAGAGTGAGGGTATGTAACGGCAGAAAAATCAGAACATTTTAAATATAGGAATGATTTTTAGGAGCTGTACATTTTATCTTTTAATTTTTTTTTGTTTAAATTTCTTTGGCAGCACCAAGCAGCTTATAAGATTTTAGTTCCCCAGCCAGGGATGGAACCCACGCCTTCTGCAGGGAGAGTGCAGAGTCTTCACCACTGGGCCACTGGGGAAGTCCTTATGCCCCATTTTTACTCTCTAGTTGCTTTCAGCTGTCTGAAGTCTCTGATTTTATTAGTTTTACTTAAGTTTTTGATAGGAAGTTTCTGTTTTTTATCACAATATCTAGAAGTGAACATTTAGGTTTTGTTGTTGACTCTGAAATGAATTCCTGAGACTTGTCTGCTTATTCATTCGGCAGTCTTTTGCTGAGTGTGTATATGGATACAAGAAATGAATTGTTTCCCGTTGTGCCCTAGGGAGGAGGAGGTGGCGGCAGGCAGTGGTGCAGTAAGCGCTAGTGTGAAGGCAGGTCTTCAGTGCTGCGGAAGGCGGAAGGAGAGGTGCCTGCGTGAGCTTCGCTGCAGCCTGGTGTGGTCCGCTCTGGGCTGATGCAGCTCACTGCTGTTGCAGTGTGGCTATCTGCCTCTTCCCCATCGTCTTTCATAAATGATTATTTTCGAGAGAAAAATAATTTCTAAGCCTAGAAGACCACACCTTTTAATGCACCTACTCTCTCACCTCTGATTCATACTGAACTTCCGATGAAAGCCTTTTGTCTCACATCAGTGTTGTAATTAAATTATACAATTAGAATTGTTCTGTCCTTTGTATGTTATTACTTAAAATCTAAAAATTCAAGCTCTCACAAAATACAAATTTGGGTATTAAAGTTCTGTTACACTTATTCAGTTTATACCACATGAAACATTTTGCTGAACCTAGAATATATGGAATTTTCAGAACCTAGAATATCTTCATTGATTGAAACCAGTACATTCTCCTCAGCCTTCCATACGCAGTGAAATCTGCTGGCTGCATATGAATACGGGGCGTGGGCCTGAGAACTGGCGCATTTCTGCTCTCTGATAGTCATGAACCGCTTTCATTTAACATCAGCCATTGCAAAGAGTGATAAGAAAGTATCCTGATGGGTACTTGGGGGAAACACTTCATTTTTCTATTTCATTAAAAGGACTCTTAGATAACACAGAGAGATGAGTTAACCATTAGAAAAGAACCTCACTGTAGCTGATATCTGTTATTAAACTTGGAATGCTTTTTAGAAACAGCTCTCTGAATTTCCTTGTCAAAATAGCTTACAGTTTGCTAATAGCAACTGTAGTTATGCCAAATTTCTCTATTTCTAGACTTTTTTGGTCAAAATACCGACTGTCAGGAGTTAAGGAGTCTGCAGATTATGAACTTCTGTTAATGTACGTAAGATATTAAGTAGTTTGTACTTGTGATAAAATGCCCATCACATAAAAAATGGCTTTTGCGCTTTTGTCCTGAAAGTAATTCTGTAAGTGACAAAGAATGTTGGTACAGGAGACAGTAACTCGAAACTCTTTCATCTTCCCACCTTCCCCCATTTCACCCTCTGGGATGACGAACTGTAAGCCTATTCTTCAAGCCCAAAGGCTTCCTTCTGTGTAACTTCCTTCTCAAACTAGTTGGAAGCCATCTCTTCCTTCCCTGAGCTGCTAGAACTTCTTGTTTGGTGCCACAGTCTGGCTTGTGTTGGTGTTCTCCATGTGTCTCTGGCTCTTACTGGGTTAATCTCTCTGAGAGGAATTGGCGGCATATCTTCTTTTTGTGACTCCCATGGGATCTAGTCAAGGCTATGGTTTTTCCAATGGTCATGTATGGATGTGAGAGTTGGACTATAAAGAAAGCTGAGCACTGAAGAATGGATGCTTTTGAACTGTGGTGTTGGAGAGGACACTTGAGAGTCCCTTGGACTGCAAGGAGATCCAACCAGTCCATCCTAAAGGAAATCAGTCCTGGGTGTTCATTGGAAGGACTGATGTTGAAGCTGAGACTCCAATACTTTGGCCACCTGATGCGAAGAGCTGACTCATTTGAAAAGATCCTGATGCTGGGAAAGATCGAGGGCAGGAGGAGAAGGGGACGATAGAGGATGAGAAGGTTGGATGGCATCACCAACTCAATGGACTTGAGTTTGAGTAAGCTCCGGGAGTTGGTGATGGACAGGGAGGCCTGGCGTGCTGCAGTCTGTGGGGTTGCAAAGAGCCGGACATGACTGAGCGACTGAACTGAATGTTCCATTGGTATCTTCTGAGTGCGTGAAGTAAGGTGCATTTTATCTTTTGCCAGTTTTTCGTTTGTGACTTTTGCATTTGATCTAGTACAGTGATGAAAATAATGGTGGAAAATAGGGAGACATTATCATCTTAGACTGGATCGTATTGTGGTCTGTAAATCTCCATCCAGCAGTATTTTATATTTGCAAGAACAGTATTTAACCCTTAGCTCACCTTAGTGTGACAGTGGTGGGTAGCTTCGCAGGTTTCCTGATGCTGTCCGTTGGGGTTGCTTCTTCGTCCTCGCAGCTTCGTCCTCATGCTGACCGATGGCTGTGGGTGTTTTCCGTTCAGTCCGGAATGCCTCAGTGCTTAAAGCCTCGGTGCTTGATTTTACCATCATCATCAAGTTTCTTCCTTCATTGCATTGGTTTCACCTTTTGAAATGGTAAAGAATAAACTTGATTACATTTTAAATGTTCAGCTTTCTTTTAGGTAAGTGAAGTATATTCTGATTTTCTTAAGAAAAGAAAGTGTGTTAACTCCAAGAGGATTGTCACATGTCTAGTTCTGTAGAAGCCAAAAGTACAATTGGTCACATACTGTTCTGGGCAGTGATTGTTACATGGATAACAAAGTAATCTCATTCGCATCTTGAATTTCTTTGAATCGATTTTAACTCTTCACAAGTTAATCTGTTTCCTCCAATAAGTTCAGATTAGTTTGTTGCCATCTGCTGTCTTTATAGAATCTTTATGAAGTAGGTGGAAAACATTCATTTTTTAGAGGTAGAGAGATTTTTCCTGTCTTAACTCTGTGTGACTTACCTTGGGTCACACAGCATTATAGCTAGAAATAGTAACCACATCTCCCAGACTCAGAGACTTCAGTGCAGTTCAGTTGCTCAGTCTTGAACCGCAGCACGCCAGGCCTCCCTGTCCATCACCAACTCCTGGAGCTTGCTCAAACTCATGTCCATCGAGTCGGTGATGCCGTGCAACCATCTCATCCTCTGTCGTCCCTTTCTCCTCCTGCCTTCAATCTTTCCCAGCATCAGTAGGGTCTTTTCCAAGGAGTCAGCTCTTCGCATCAGGTGGCCAGAGTATTGGAACTTCAGCATCAGTCCTTCCAATGAGTATTCAGGGTTGATTTCCTTTAGGATTAACTGGTTGGATCTCCTTGCAGTCCAGGGGACTCTCAAGAGTCTTCTCCAATACCACTGTTCAAAAGCATCAATTCTTTGGCACTCACCCTTCTTTATGGTCCAACTCTCACATCCATACATGACTATTCGAAAAACCGTAGCTTTGACTATGTGGACCTTTGTTGACAGTGATGTCTTTGCTTTTCAAAGGGCAAAATTCCTGGAACCAGAGGGGTATATTCTCTCTGACCAGTAAGCTATCTTGACAGCATCCAGTGGCATATAATAAGGGTAGGATCTGCTGTTTCCTGAATGTGCTGATATTATTGATGTGATTTCTATTATAAAATAATGCAAAGCATGTTGTGAGTAGAAATGTCAATAAGCTTCACCCTTATTTGAATGTCTAGTGCTAGGAAGACAAGATGCCTAGGCAATGATCTCTGCTCTCAAGGAGCTCAGATTTTAGTGAGTTAGCTTCAGTTTGTGGTTTCTCCCAAAGACTTGGTCACTTTAGGGAAACTAAGAAGGCCTAACACAAATGTGAAGAGCGAGGAAGATTTCTTTTAAAGACTTTCGTGAAAACCGCAGTCATTGAGTTAATACAGTTCATGTGGCGTGTTTTGCGGGGCATCCTTTGGCATGGAAAATGAACCACCGTTTCAGAATGGCTCTGCTTCCTCTGGGAGTATGAGTGGCGGTCCCAGCACCTAGCAGGGTCTGTGGCCGGCTGCAGGCTGGTGCTGGGCCCACGCCTGTGTGCTCCCCTCAGCACAAGTGCTGAAGACCCAGTTAGCAGGCTTGCTAACTGGGGGGTCGGGTTTGATACTGTGATGGACAGTGGAATGGTTGGATGATGAGAAATTTCAGTTGAACTGAAAATTCAGTTGAGAAAATTCAGTTCATTCAGGTTGAATGCTTAAAACTGGGGATTAAACAAAAATGTGAGTCCCTTTATTTAGGCTTGCTAATTGTACTTTGAGAAGATTTGGAAAGAGAGTCAGAAGTTATTTTATTGAGCCAAACAGATTTATTTTGCTTGGGGAACAAATAGTAATAGAAAGAACCTTTTGCAGCCTTCATTGATTGGGTTTGTTCAGAAGCAGACCCTCAGTGCACAGTCTGTCAAGGTGCGTTAGGGGGCAGTTGTGTTTCAGATGCTGTGTTTAATTCAAACATGAGAGATGCGGCCAAACTCAAGGGGTCTGTTTCTCTGGACTCTTTTCCTTGGTGAATTTCAGAGCTGACTGAGGGTTAAAAATATGAGACAGTCCATAAATGAGGGAATATAGTTAATGGGAGATGAAAAATGACAACTTGCAGGGAAGAGAGTAAGAGGGATTATGAACAGTGATTTTTTTTTTTTTTTCCCAGTAGAAAAAAAGGCACTTTTTGAGGGGAGAAAAGTTTGGGGGCCAGGAAATTCTGAGTTCTTTTTTCTGCAGCTGTACTGGTTTTAAATCAGTAGATTAACGGGGGGCTGCACTGGACTTTTGTTGCTGAACACGGGCTTTGTCTGGTTGCGGCAAGTGGGAGATATTCTTTCTTGTGGTTCGTGGGCTTCTCATTGCAGCGGCTTCTCCTGTGGAGGAGCCCGGGCCCTAGAGCGTGGGCTCAGCACTCGTGGTGCAGGGACTTAGCTGCCCCAGGGCGTGTGGGATCAGCCCCAGCCAGGGGTCCAGCCCACGTCCCCTGCATGGGCAGCTGGGTTCCTGTCCGCTGTGCCACCAAGGCGCAGTCCCTGTGCTCTCGTTAAACTTTTCTAAAATTTACATTGGAGTGTATTTGATTAACGGTGTTGCGTTGGTTTCATGTACACAGCTAAGTGACTCATTTATAAATATTTGTATTCTTTTTCAAATTCTTTCCCCAGTTAGGTTATCACAGAATATTGAGCAATTTCCCTTGCTGCCCAGTAGGGCCTTGTTGGTTATCTAGTTTAAATGTAGCAGTTTGTGCACGTCAAATCCAAAGCCCCAATGCACCCTTCCTCCCCACCCTCTCCTCCCTGGCACCCTTGCGTTTGTTCTCTAAATCTGTGACTCTGTTTTGCACATAAGTCCATTTGTATCATTTTTCTTGGAGATCCTGCATGTTAGCAGCATCATGTGGCGTTTGTCTTTCCCTGGCTGGCTTGGGAAGACCCGTCCAGGTTGCTATGAATGGATTGTTTCATTCTTTTTCATGGCTGAGTAGCAGTCCACGGTAGGTATGTGCCCCGTCTTTTCATGCATCCGTCTGTTGAGGGACACTTAGCTTACGTCTGTGTTTTGGCTGTTGTGAACAGTGCTGCCGGGAACACTGGAGTGAACACTGTGTTTTCTGCGGGTGCGTGCCCGGGAGCAGGATTGCTGGAGCGCACGGTAGCTCTGTTTTTAGTTTTTAAGGACCCTCCCTGCTGTTGTGCTTAGTGGCTGCACCAGTTACGCTGCTACCAGCAGTGTAGGTGGGCTTCCTCCTCTCCAGCCCTCGCCACCGTTTATCGTTTGTAGATGTCTTTGTTTGTTTGACTGTGCTGCAGGAACTTAGTTTCCTGGCCGGGGACTGAACCCAGGGCCACAGCAGTGAAAGCACAGAGCTCTGACCAGTGGGCCACCAGGGAATTCCCTGTGAATTTTTTCCCTTGATGACGGCTGTTCTGAGTAGTGTGAGATCATATCTTACTGTAGTTTTGATTTGCTTTTCTTTAAAAATTAGCAGTGCTGAGCATCTTTTCATGTGCCTTTTGACTGTCTCTATGTGTTCTTTGGAGAAATGTCTGTTTAGCTCTTTTGCCCTTTGTTCAGTTGGGGTTTTTTTTTGTTTTTTTTTAGCCACATGAGCTGTGAATTTTAGAGACTAATCCTTTGTCAGGCTTCAGCAGTACGTGAACTGTGAAGTTCCAGATGTTCAAGCTGGCTTTACAAAAGGTAGAGGAACCAGAGATCAAATTGCCAACATCCATTGGATTATTGAAAAAGCAAGAGAGTTCCAGAAAAACATCTATTTCTGCTTTATTGACTATGCCAAAGCCTTTGACTGTGTTGTTGTTAAGTCGCTCAGTAGTGTCTGACTCTTTGCGACCCCATGGATGGGGGCACGACAGGCTTCCCCATCCTTCACTATCTCCTAGAGTTCGCTCAGATTTGTGTCCACTGAATCGGTGATGCTGTCTAACCATCTCATCCCCTGCTGCCCCCTTCTCCTTTTGCCTTCAATCTTTCCCAGCATCAGGGTCTTTTCTAATGAGTCAGCTCTTCACATCACGTGGCCAAAGTATTAAAGCTTTCAGCCTCAGCATCAGTCCTTCCAGTGAATATTCAGGGTTGATTTTCTCGAGGGTTGACTGGTTTGATCTCCTTACAGTCCAACGGCTTCTCAAGAGTCTTCTCCAGCATCACAGTTTGACTGTATGGATCACCACAAATTGTGGAAAATTCTGAAAGAGATGGGAATACCAGACCACCTGACCTGCCTCTTGAGAAACCTATATGCAGGTCAGGAAGCAACAGTTAGAACTGGACATGGAACAACAGACTGGTTCCAAATAGGAAAAGGAGTACGTCAAGGCTGTATATTGTCATCCTGCTTATTTAACTTAAATGCAGAGAACATCATGAGAAATGCTGGGCTGGAGGAAGCACAAGCTGGAATCAAGATTGCCGGGAGAAATATCAGTAACCTCAGATATGCAGATGACACCACCCTTATGGCAGAAAGTGAAGAGGAACTAAAAAGCCTCTTGATGAAAGTGAAAGAGGAGAGTGAAAAAGGTGGCTTAAAGCTCAACGTTCAGAAAACGAAGATCATGGCATCCGGTCCCATCACTCCATGGGAAATAGATGGGGAAACTGGAAACAGTGTCAGACTTTATTTTTTGGGGCTCCAAAATCACTGCAGATGGTGACTGCGGCCATGAAATTAAAAGACGCTTACTCCTTGGAAGGAAAGTTATGAGCAACCTAGATAGCATATTCAAAAGCAGAGACTTTACTTTGTCAACAAAGGTTCGTGTAGTCAAGGCTGTGTATGGATGTGAGAGTTGGACTGTGAAGAAAGCTGAGCGCCGAAGAATTGATGCTTTTGAACTATGGTGCTGGAGAAGACTCTTGAGAGTCGCTTGGACGGCAAGGAGATCCAACCCGTCCATCATAGAGGAAATCAATCCTGAATATTCATTGGAAAGACTGATGTTGAAGCTGAAACTCCAATACTTTGTCCACCTGATGTGAAGAACTGACTCATTTGAAAAGACCCTGATGCTGGGAGGGATTGAATGAGGGAGAAGAAGGGGACGACAGAGGATGAGATGGCTGGATGGCATCACCAACTCAATGCTCATGAGTTTCCGTAAACTCCTGGAATTGGTGATGGACAGGGAAGCCTGGCGTGCTGCAGTTCTCTGGGGTCGCAAAGTTGGACGTGACTGAGTGACTGAACTGAACTGAACCGTTTGTCAGTCACATCATTTGCAAATATTTCCTTCTGTTCTCTGGGTTGTCTTTTCATTTTCTTTATGATTTCCTTTGCTGTGCAAAAGTTACTAAATTTAATTAAATCCCATTTGTTTACTTGTGTTTTTATTTCCATTACTCTGGGAGATGGCTTGAAAAATATATTGCTATGATTCATGTCAAAAAGTGGTCTGACTGTGTTTTCCTTCTGGTCTTACATTTATCTTTGATCCATTTTGAGTCTATTTTTCTGTATGGTGTTAGAGAGTTTTCTAATTTCATCTTTTTACATATAGCTGTCCAGTTTTCGCAGCACCACTCTGTCCTAGATGAAGTGACCGGAGGTGCGTGCGTTTGTTTCTGAGCTTCCTGTCCCCTCCATTGATCTGCGTATTTCTGGGTTGTGCCAGCAGTGCACTGTTTCGATTGCTGTAGCTTCGTAGCGTGGAGAGTAGTCAGGAGCCTGTTTCTTCCAGCTCCGTTTTTCTTTCTCAAGATTGCTTTGGCTATTCGTTTATGTCTGTTAGGATCTTTTATGTTGCTATACAGAATTTAAGAAATTCTGTTCTAGTTCTGTGAAAATGCCATTGGTGACTTGATAGGGATTCCATCGGATGTGTAGATTGCCTTGGGTAGCACAGTCACTTTGATATGTGACTGTACTCTTCAGCCTAGGAGTTAGGGCTGAAAATGGAGAGGCCTTCCTCTAGCAAGTTAAGCACGTGGAACGGAGTTCACTCAGTAGAGCAGAGGTGGCTGTCTAGGGTCTTTGATTTAACACAGTTTCTTGTAAACCCGTCCCAGTTCCTGCCTGCTTCCGAGGAATGGCGGGGATTGCTGCTGCCCTTCCTGTGCCACTGCTCCCCTCTCCCGACCGTGAGCATTTAGGCCGCTCCCCTGCTTCTCAGTAGCCCCCGGTTGTCCATCACCATCGGTTCGCCAGCAGCCACTTGGTCAGGACGCGTTGCGGCATCGTAGCTAATTTGGCAGATGCGTTGTGTCAGGAGCAACTTCGTGAGTTTTGACTCTTGGTCTTCTTGCTGCGGTCACTCTTTCCAGTCTTTAAGATATTGTGCGCAAGTTGCGTTCGCCTCATGTTCAGTTTGGACATGTAGTGCGTGCTATTCTGCCTCTCGCTCCGCGTCAGGATTCACCCCGAGTGTCTGTGGCTCCTTCCCGCACAGTGCTCTCTTGTATGAACGTAGCACAGTCTGTCTGTTCTCTTGGTGATGGGTATTTAGAGTGTTTCCAGTTTTTAGCTTCTCAGATCTGTTTCGATGTTTCCTATTTTAAATATTGTCTTGTATTTGGTATTACACTAGTTAAGCTTGTTATTAGAACATTTATTATCCTCTTAAGTGAACTGTCTTGTATAAAAGCTAAAAGAAACACCCTATCATTTCTTACCGCACATCCTCAGTGTTCCTTTACTCTCTTAGGGTGCACCGTTAGTCTCTTCTCCTAAGTTTGGGTCCTGAATCGTATTTCGGGCTAAGGGAAGCTAGCTGCTGCGCCCTTTGCTATTGCCGACCGTGCCCTTGAGTTAGAGGAGTTGTTGAGAACAAGTCTTTTGGTTTTATGGTTGTACCGGAACTTGGCTGACACTCTAGGTTTTCAGTGAAGAGGGAAAAAAGCGCTATCAGAAGCCTCTAGAGATTTATTAGGTATTTGGGATGGGCTTGGCATTTGAGGTGTGCCTGACAAATTAAGGTAGCTCGCGGCTAGTGTGGGGAAGTGCTAAAGGACAGGTTTCATTCTGAGCATCTGAAAGACGCCGTGCCCAGCGTGGCTGCAAGCGCTGAGCTAGTTCAGAACTTGAGGAAGTGTGCCCTGGCGTGTGCTTCTCTCCCGCTGCAGCTGTCACGTGGGATGTCATGGCCAGCTCCTCGGACAGCGACGACGACAGCTTCATGGCTGTGGACCAAGAGGAGAGCGTGCTGGAAGGGGCCGTGGAGCAAGATGAGGAGCTCCGCGCGGCGCTGGAGGCCGAGCAGACTCGGCGTAGCAGGTCCATGTCTGAGCTGCCAGAAGAGGTTTTGGAGTACATCCTGTCCTTCCTCTCCCCGTATCAGGAGCACAAAACCGCAGCCCTCGTCTGCAAGCAGTGGCATCGGCTGATTAAAGGTACTTTGGAAAGGGCAAAGGTGTATTTTCCCATTTAAGATTTCTTTGAATGATTTTTAATCTCTGTTTCATTGTTTCCTCCCTTCCGTTTATCGTGGTTCTGAAACAGCGGTAGACAGTTCGCCCTGTACATTTTTCTTTCTCTTTTTCCTGCCTAGTTTTATGAACAACTTGAATGCTGTAGTTTTTAATCCAACTTGAAGTTTTAAAATGAGGATTCTTTTCCTGCATATTCTTGGAGTTGATCCGGTAAACTGCATTATTCTGGAATAGGCAGAGTAGGGATGAGCGTGGATTGACGGTAAGAGCTAACCTCCATACAACTCTCACATTGCCAAGACTGTCGTGACCGCTTTACAGTTGACCTAGCAACCTGTGAATAGCTTAAAGTAGCTGTTTATGGTACATGTGGAGTTATGAAAGCATTTGATGCTTGATTTTATCTCTAAACAGCCCAGGTCCTATGTGTGTATTTTACTTTTTAAAATGTATTTCTCCCTTTTTTCCCCTCCATTTTCTAATCAAGATTTCAGCTTTAACTAAATGTTGAAGTTACTAATTATACTATATTTTTTCAAATATTTTTTTGTGTGGACCATTTTTAAAGTCTTTATTGAATCTGTTACAATATTGCTTCTGTTTTTGTTTTTTTGACCGTCAGGCATGTGGGGTCTTCGCTCCCTGACCAGGGATCAGACCTGCACCCCTGTGCTGGAGAGTGGTCTTAACCACTGACCATCAGTGCAGTCCCCTGTATTTTGAATTAATAACAGTTATTTTGTTTTAGGTAGAAAGGGCCTTTTTTTTTTTTTTTTTTTTTTTTTAATGAAGATGACCAAGCCAGTTGAATAGTCTTTGATCAAAGCAAGGGTTGTATTGACTTTTTCTTTGCTGATGTGAGCAAGGCATCCAGAGATAAGAGAGAGGGAAAAGGTTTAGATCAGAATCAGTCTTAAAATCTTTCCTAGAACCAGAGAGGTTCTCTGAGGAGTAGGGTCTTTATCAGTTGTCCGGAGTGCAACCTCGATGGCTAATAAGGACCAGCTGTGTTGAAACTGCCCCGGGGCCCTGCGCGCATCTGCTCACAACTGGTGACATCGGCGTGCACAGCCTGCTTCTGCTGCAGAGTTAGTGGACTCTGCAGGAGAGACTGGCTCCCTGCACTACGGAGGTGGATGGTTTCACCTCGAAAATAGAGGAGGAAGAATCATACATGAGGGGGGGCGATCTAATCAAAGAGACTCATTTATTCTTGGCATTCTTATCATTTCTCCCTTTTCTTTTTCAAGAGAAAAGAACCTTAACGTAGTATGCGCAGTCTTAGATGTTCTGGGGGGAGTCACTGCCAGCACAGTGTTTTCTCCCCTCAATCATCATGTCTCTGTCTTTTATTCATTGCTGCCTTACCTCAGTCCAGGATTTGAAAATCTGTATTACTTCACCAGTGTATAGTTGGCAGTATGGTCACACATTAAGAATGGTCATGTCTTTTTAATACTCC